>NC_134418.1:52082832-52385862 GCF_030867145.1 Opisthocomus hoazin | reverse complement strand
AGGGTGGTTGACCCATACATCTCAAGAGGTTCTAGTTCTGGAGCAGATGACACTCGAGATCAGAGGAAACCCCAAGAGCAATGCCTTGTACCTGGAGACTGACCTTCCCGACCTTCCCATCTCTAGAACAAGATTTGCTCCACCAAGCTGATTTTTTTTCCCCCTTGCTTTTTCTATCAACTGTGGCTCATTTTCTTAGTGCTTTTCATATCTATTTTTACAGGTGTACTTACTTGGAACACTCATCTTTGTAAACTCTGAAATGAATATGTCCCCCCCAAAGGATTTCCTAGTTTGTATTTCCAGACTACATTCTGCAGTGAATCTGTACCTACTAGGTGAAGGGGTAAACTCCGGGGGAATTGATCCACATATTTATTTGAACAGCCTACAGAAGAGTGGCCTAGAAATGGAAATAAGAGAAAGAAATTCCCATCCTTACAGCCCAAGCGATATTAAATATTTAAAGGGTACCAACAGCAAAGCAGAGGAGAATCCCTTAGCAACTCAGAAGAGCATTTAAAGCAAAGGGAGCGGGGGGGTGAACACTGGTCTACAGATCTGTAGTATAACTAGAAACGAGGCTTTCAAAGCTTCTACAGGACACACAAAACATGCAGTCCACACAATTAAAAACGAATGATGTATGGATGCTGAAAGGAAAAGACAAGGAAGGAAGGAAGGAAGAAAGGAAAGAAGGAAGGAAAAGAATAAAGTTCACTGGAGAGGAACCCAACGTCTAGATTTTAATCAGTTAAAAAATGTCCTGTTAAATATAGTAGTAAACTTAAAAACATATACCTTCTATTGTTACATGAGAGGAGCACAGAGGAGCGGTTTGACTAACCGGGGTGCTTTGCTGCTCAGACTTCGGGGGGGCTGAGAGGGGCCAGGGCATGCCCAGCACCCAGGAGGAGCCTCGGCCAGTGCCGGGCTGACCTTGGCATCACAGGAACGCCAACGCCAAGAGTCCGGCCAGCTGGACGGGGGGACAAAAGGAGGGATGCTGCAGAGCAACACTGGCTCGCTCGGCCCTCGTCATCCCGGGTAGCACCCTCCTGACCTGGAGGTGCTACATGTGCCTCAGGGGGGAGAATATTTGTCGGTTATTTGCAATGTTGATCTCCGTAAGCATAAGTAGTACAATAACCACGGTGATGGGACGGGAAGCAGGGAGGCGTGAAGAGGTATCCCACCACACACTTCTGGTAGCGCGGGGCTGGAAGATGGGATCCCGCGTTCGCGCTCTCTGTTTGGAGCATAACCAATTATTTTCGGAAATGCAGAAATTGGTAATATCCTCTGGAGAGTGAGACAGGAGGAAAATCACATTTAGTAACTGGTGTAAAAGTAAATTGCTCTGTTGGAATCCAAGTAAGCACCCAGAGTTGCTGATAAAGGGGTGTCATTTCCAAGAGGCTTTTATGGCATAATTAGATATACTTATGCACATACATACGTATGCACACTTTGCAAATTCTTTGGGGCTAGCAAGATTAAAAGGCATTTTCCAAATTCTTTGGAGAAGAGTGAGTTATCTAAACCTTTGAACAGAAATTTAATGAAAAAAAGCAGCACTGGTAAAAACTTTTCAGCAGAAATTACTGATCTGGTGAAGTTGAGCAGCAGAGATACTAAATAAACTTTAACAAAAAAGTAGTGAGAATTAATGACAAAGTATTTCAACTAAAACGTTAAACTGTTAAATAACTTAGCCTACACATAAGTAATATATATATATATATATATAATTTGAAAGGTATTTAATTACCTTTTTGTTCCACTTCTATTGTAGAGAGAGAGGTAAAGAGAGAAAGGAGAAAAGAGAATAGATTAATGGTACTGTATTGGCCAGGTACTTTTCTTTACCTCTTTCACATGAAAAGGAAGCTTTATTAATTTACTTTAGTATGTGAACACTTTATATATATAAAAAAAGCCTTTCCTCTGATATACACTGGGTAATATGCAGACAAGCTGAACAAAATACAGATAAATTTTAACTTTACAAAAATCTTTAAGAAACAAAAAAAACCCAACACTTGGGACATACCAAGCCCTCTGAACTATTTGAGATACCACGTCAGCATCAGCCTTGGACTAGTTTCTTAGAGAAAAATGAAATACTCATACACTGAAATATGACTGATACAGATTCATGTATAGAATAAAAACTCCAGGGAGAAACTTTATAGAATATACATCTTCATATATTTCGCCAAAATCCTGTAAAACAGAGATCCCTACTTTAAGCAGGAGAATATTCCCTTACGACGCCAATAGAGAACTTAGGAGAGTCAACTGAAGCACATCGGTGGATGTTCGTAGAGTCCTGTCCTATGTCTCAGAGAAACAAGCTTTAGTAGGACTTAGAAAAAAACATTTTAAATATTATAATACTTCTACAATTTATAAGATCCTGAAGACTTGTAGTATTAACAAAGATATCTAAGCACTATTTAAAGAACCCAACCCCAGAACTTGCTTGGTTTTTTTATATGAATTATTCACCATGCATAATAATGCTGCTGAAGAGGCTGCGTCCCTTCAGACAAAGCCCCTTGCAGTCAGAATAAATAAATGCAGTGCACTTGTTAATTGCTAAATGCTCAGTAGCAGTTTCTATAGCTAACAATCTCCTGAGAGAGGCCTTGGGGGCCCTCAGCCAAAAGCCCTCTGCAGTTATGACACAGACCCCTTCTTCTTCCAGCATGGTGGGGCCTCAAACAGTTTCTGCACCCCCAGCCCTAGGGTTTGCTGGTTCTGCGGGGCCTCTTCCCTGAAGGTGTAGGAGAAGACAGGCCCCATAAAACATCACTGAGGGAGAAGTGAGAAGTTGCCAGCAAAACACTATGGTTTTGACAGCTGAGATCTCCGTTCAGAGAAGTGAGACAGGAGGGCAAAGGCATGCACGGGCGCGCTTTGTTTTTGCTTTCCCAGAGTTCACTCTGGCCCCTTCCAGACAGAGACACTTGCCAAATGACTGTCCTCTGGTGCTGGGACTGCAACCCTTTTGCATTCAAAAGTTTCATTCATTTGGATGGAAAACTGCAGGCTCAATAGAAGAACAATGTCAAGGTAAGACTGCTTAGGCACTGGCTAGACACATGGATCTTCTCTTTGCCGTGTGGGGAGGTGCATGCCCGGAGCCAACTGCAGCTCCCAGAAGGACTGCTTCCAAACTTAAACAGCCTTTTACCCGGGCTTTGATTCTGGCTCCTCTCTACCTTATAACAGGTTAAGGTTAAAGGCAAATATTATCGCCGTGTGGCTGTCAGGGCTCTAGGGAGCAGAGATGATGCATGTCAGTGCAAGTACCTGGTTTTTGCAAGGAAAAAAGCCAGCAAGTTTAAAAGACACCAGATCCAGCAGCTGGAAAAACCCACACAGCAATTGCTCTCGCCAACCCAGGCTGTGGCTGGCCATAGTTAAGTAAGGTATTCGGAAAAACATTAAAATTTCCCTGGCAAAAGCAAGAAAGCAACATGACAGATCCCCAAATGTATGGCTTCACACTGATTCTTCTGGCTGATGGTATACTGTACCTCTGGCAGAATAGAAGGTAGTAATTTACGTTTCCAAATGAGCAAAAGCTTTTGTTATGCACTCGAACAACAGTGTGATACTGTAAAGCCAGAAGAGAGGAGCTTCTGCAGGAGATAATAGATTCACAACCAGCTGAGCTGAGTGACCTGAAGCATTGATTACCCTTATCCTGAATAGCTCATTTGTGTTATTAGCGGTCAGTGCCATACCCAGCTCTCATAATTCCAGACATGGTACATGTTTGGGTGACCTCCTACATGGTGCTTTCCATTGTATGTATCCAAAATACATATTTTCCTCCTGTTGATTTAAGACTTAATGCTTTTGAATTTCAATAATTACTCAGCTTATATTGGGATGTCGTATTATTCAAACAGGTTGCACGGGAAGCTTGGAGGATTTAGCTCATTGAGCAATATTAAAAGGAAAGGTCTAATTAGGATCTGATTATCCCTTCAGTTATGCAACATATCATTGAAAAACTGTCCTCATAAAATACTGGATGAGTTTTTAAAATTTTACCCAATTACAGACAATTTCACACCTCTGCAATGCCTGTGCCAGTCCGCAGAATTTAAACATTGCTTATCGCACAGGAGGCACCTTACCTTCTTACAGGGATCTACAGAAAATGCACATGTGCTCAGTTATTTCTCTTACAATGAGATCTTCTGCTCCTGCTGTTGCTGCATTGGAGCACAACAAGGGTATTTCACCTTATTTCCTAGGCTGGTTGCACGCCAGTGCCATTGGCTTCAACAGTGCCAGAGGCCCAAAGGAAATCAAGAACCACCTGCCAGGTCTGCGGGGAGTTACACACAAGACTTTCCATGAACCCTGACTTTCTTCCATTTCTTCGGATGGAAGAAAAACTGAGGCCGATGTGCGATCATCAGCTGCTACAGCCTGTCCCCGCTGCGCCTGGAGCCGAGCGATCAGGCAGATTCCTGCCACCCATTCAGAGAAATTGCACAAACAAATTAATTAAATGCTCTTACTACTGCTGGGTTAAGGCTCTGAAAACACACTCTTAATTTCTGGCACAATTAACACTTGAACAACATTAACTGCTCATTTTCTTACCACCACCTTGAGTTGCACTCAACTATTTAAGGCACAGGCACACAGTGGCAGAGTCCTGTAGACAGCTCTCTCCCCAGCACTGCTTCAAATCCACAACAGGAGCACAAAACTCCTGCAAAAAATTATCTGAGTAGGGGGGATGTTAAAAGGCAATTGCAAAAGTAAATAAAAAGTTGTGCCCTGTACTTTGCCAGCTGTCTTTTTTCAGGACAGATGTTTCACAGCAGAATAAATTGCATCCACTTCCTGTTCCCGTCTTTCACAGGTCAAACCGATTTAATATACAGACACTCAACGTTAAACACATATAGTTAAGGACAAAATAGAAGGACAAAGAAAACAGGATTTGGACCTGACCCTAGTAGCACAAGATACAGCATCTCAGCCATGCTACAGGTGCTTCACGCCAGACGTGGCTAACCTCTCCATCTTGCCTCCACTAACCAGCTTGACCAGGTGTGTGAGGAGGTGAAGCTGAAAAGTGGTCATGACACCAGGGAACCAACTAGGGAGAAACATCCCCAGAAGGCATAGCACCGGTCTTGTGCCCTGCGTGGCCCATGATCCATAGTGCAAGATGGTGACCATCATGTAGCTGACTCACCCCTTGGCCCTGAGCCCTGTTGCGCTGGACTCAAGCATTGAGCTCCCTCTAACGATAAAACGAAGTCTGGAAGGTGCCTTGCACCAGGACTCCTCTTATTAGGATAGTCTGGGATCTACAGCTCTTTCTTTCCTTCTTTTCTTCTTTCTTTCTTTCCTTTCTTCCTTTCTTTCCTCCAAGCTCCTTGGCCAGCTTTGTGCCAACAGCAAAGCACCAACAGCTCTCTCAGCCTTTTACCTGAGGGCTTCCCTACAGCACCCACAGAGACGTCTCTCAATTTGCGTGTTTCTCCCCCACACGTCCACCCCATCTGTGTTTTTTAGGTTGAACAGGAACATGTCTGGGAAGCTGCAAACTTAGCAAGGCACCCCAAAGCGCGCCCACGTAGAGCCTGCTCGGAGATAAAGGTGCTCTTCTTTTTTGAAGACATGGCTAGGTGGCAGAGTCTTGGTGTTTGTCTACTAAAAGAGGATTAAAGTAAACAAGAGATGAGTTAAAAATTCAGGGCACAAAAGCACATGTCAATAACTGACTTCCTTTTAGCTATCACAACAGAAAGCAGTAGTCTAGGCAACTGGGGAATATACAGGCGAGGGCAGCATCGGATTCACCAAGGGGAAATCATGCCTGACCAATCTAATAGCTTTCTACGATGACATGACTGGCTGGGTAGACGAAGGGAGAGCCGTGGATGTTGTCTACCTTGACTTCAGCAAGGCTTTCGACACTGTCTCCCATGATATCCTCCTAGGGAAGCTCAGGAAGTGTGGGCTGGATGAGTGGTCAGTGAAGTGGATAGAGAACTGGCTGAATGGCAGAACTCAGAGGGTTGTCATCAGTGGCGCTGAGTCTAGTTGGAGGCTGGTAACTAGTGGTGTCCCCCAGGGGTCAGTACTGGGCCCAGTCTTGTTTAACTTCTTCATCAACGACCTGGATGAAGAGTTAGAATGCACCCTCAGCAAGTTTGCTGATGACACCAAACTGGGAGGTGTGGTAGACACACCGGAAGGCTGTGCTGCCATTCAGCATGACCTGGATAGGCTGGAAAGCTGGGCAGAGAGGAACCTGATGAGGTTCAACAAAGGCAAATGCAGGGTCCTGCACCTGGGGAGGAACAACCCCGCGCACCAGTACAGGCTTGGGACGGACCTGTTGGAGTGCAGCTCTGTGGAGAGGGACCTGGGTGTCCTGGTGGACGACAGGTTAACCATGAGCCAGCAGTGTGCCCTGACTGCCAAGAAAGCCAATGGGATCCTGGGGTGCATCAAGAAGAGTGTGGCCAGCAGGACGAGGGAGGTTCTCCTTCCCCTCTACACTGCCCTAGTGAGGCCTCATCTAGAGTACTCTGTCCAGTTCTGGGCTCCCCAGTTCAAGAAAGATGAAGAGCTACTGGAGAGAGTCCAGCGGAGGGCTACAAGGATGATGAGGGGACTGGAACATCTCCCCTAAGAGGAGAGGCTGAGGGAGCTGGGCTTGTTCAGCCTGAAGAAGAGAAGGCTGTGAGGGGACCTAATAAATGCTTATAAATATCTGAAGGGTGGGTGTCAGGAGGATGGGGCCAAGCTCTTTTCAGTGGTGCCCAGTGACAGGACAAGGGGCAATGTGCACAAACTGAGGCACAGGAAGTTCCGTCTGAACATGAGGAAGAACTTCTTCACTCTGAGGGTGACGGAGCACTGGAACAGAATGCCCAGGGAGGTTGTGGAGTCTCCTTCTCTGGAGATATTCAAGACCCGCCTGGACAAAGTCCTGTGCAGCCTGCTGTAGGTGACCCTGCTTCAGCAGGAGGGTTGGACTAGATGACCCACAGAGGTCCCTTCCAACCCCTACTATTCTGTGATTCTGTGATTCTGTGATTCACAGCATATGCAGTGTAGTGGATCATTGATAGCAGAACTCCATAGTCGGTGTTACAGAAACTCTGTCTACTAGGCTGTAGGAAAAGGTGCTGTTGGGCAGGATGTAGTCCCAGTCACGCTAATAGTAATAGGGAACACAAGGTCCTGAGCTGTTTCTCTTCCCAACATCTAAAATTTAAGAAAGCGGTTGAGATCCCCGAGGAAATGCAGCAGTTGACAGATCAGAGGCAACATGAGAGTGGGCCACAGATACTGCAGGAGGGTCATCAGTTTCTTGCTTGTCCCTCTGGTTCCACATACCAGCACCCAGCCAGTGAGGCTGAAGAGGATGACACCTGTAGACATTTCAAACTCATGGTGCTCTACCATCAGGAACGGCAGGTGATACGTAGACAGATCCTGATGGGGAATAACAACTGGAGGAAAGCTGAACTCTGCAGCAACAGATCTAAAATAAACATATCTAAACCCAGGGAATGAAAATATGAAAATATTCTTCTTTTATTAATTGGTCCTTAAAACTTACTCAAACCCCCACATACGGTTTGCCAGAAGAAGTTAGAGAGCTAGATCAGCATTTATATGACACAAGCTGTTCTGGCAACCTAAGGTTCAAAACGTTGCAGAAGTATCCATCTCTGCTTCCTTTTCTCCTCCTGACACATGATTAAAATGACAAAAGAGACCATAGCCAAGCTCAGCACTCTGTGCGGCACACACACAAGCCAAAGCACATGCCACCATTTCTGTCATCTACCCACTCCCTCCAGGAAAGCCTGAGGTCCCACTGCAGCGCAGGTGGGTGGTCGCTGGATCCCGAATGCCCTAGTAATGGGAACACAGTTACATCCACTGCAGCAAGCTGGAGATACCAGATGGCATTTTGCCTCTAGGCAAAGGAAAAGGAACAGCAATAGTGGTCTTCAGTCTCAGTCCCTTCATTGCAACTGCCCTCACTACAAAAGACACGGTGACCAGCCTCTATCCCCATCCTCCACACCACGCTGACCCCAAGCCAGAATTTAGCTCCGGTCCCGTTAGCCCCAGGAAGCACTCATTTTATGAGCTTTTAATGTAAAAGTTTTAACATGCAACAGGGGATGCCCTCTTGGACTTGGCTCAGGAGCAAGCACAGAGAATGGAAGAATTCGGTTTTCTAAGACTACTTTGGAAATACATACTGTTGCTGTCTTCCCATTTTTGCCACCTGATCCCACTTACTACAATTCCCCCCCCCCCCCCCCCCCCCCGCCAATGCAACACGTTTTCTAGAAATCATTTCCCTTTCCTTTTCAGAGCAAGAACAGTGTCAGCTTCCTTTGGCAAGGTATGATAACTAAATACATAACAGACTGCATTTTGTGCTCTGCTGCTGCTTTACCTGGGGGATATTCACTTGTGCCAACGGCAAGCGCGTACACACGCATTTAAATGGGGAACAGACCCCATTAACATTACCTGGCTTTGCAGTCCAAGAGCGACCTGACGCTTGAATGTAAAGCACTCAGATTTTCATTCTCCAGTCAGAGGAATGAAGAAATTATTCTTATCAATTACATTGCTATCAATTAACTTTCTGATGGCTGCCAATTTCTGTTATGAAAGAACCACATGCAACTTCAAACCTCTCCATTGCAGCTCTCCACCAGACCAAAACTATTCCACAAGCTAAGTTTTAAAGTTTGTTTAGGTTTAAATGATTATAATGGTGGGACCCACTTAGTCTGTAACACTATTTATATTTCCAAGAAAATTTAAGGTTTCAGTAAACGGAGTACTTCCCTCTCCTTGACTGTATGTACCTGTGTGTGCACATTACACTTCCTCCCATAAGGCTGGGGGAAAAAAAATAATCTTCATTTATTGCATAGAAGAAATGCCTGCCTTTTACAGCAAATGAAGTGCTAATCCTTTATTTAATAAAGGGGAGGAATAATCTCCCTTCTCTGTTTCCGAATTACATTTTTCATATAATACCCAGGCATCAGCGAATGAAGGTGCTCTACAAGTACCTTGTGCTACAATAGCTCATATAATGCATTCTCAAAATTATCACCTCCTAATTAATTTTGCTGTGAAGTATGAAGATTGGAAATGTCAATAATCCATAAACGCTTTCACAAACCACAACCTAAATTAGATCCTTAAACATGGTATCTATGGATTTGCAGAAATCAAAGCTGTCATTTTTCGTAAGTGGATTTTTTTTCCCCTTAGATTTCCATTCATCTGATAAATATGTGAAACCTTTCAAACCATTAATTTGGGCTTCCTTAAAATGTCAGTACTTTCAATCTGCTTTTTAATACATAATAACTAAATATAATAAATGTTCACTAAAATAATACTGAGGATTATTAATGTTAAAACACCCGTCAGTGTAACTGACAGTCATCAGGACCCAGGAAACCACTAATATACATTAATTCTTGTCCACTAGAAATTTCTGTGAGATGAAAAAAGTTATGGTTTCCTACTAAATTGCCTTGTGTATTATAAATCAAACCAGACTATTTTTGAAGGAAGCCATCTTTTTATTAGACATTCATATAACGAATGACAGGCATCAGAGGCCCAAGCCCTCACACGGACTCTCCCTCAAACCCAAAAAATAACAAATGCTTTTCCATGGCACTGTCCCCTCGAGGCCAGTTTTCTACAAGCTTAAATATTATAACCTCTTTGCCAATCTTAGGTACCAAAGTACACAAAAGATTATGCCTTTATATATTTTGCTAAGGGAAAAAAAAAATACCAGTCCTGTAGAAAGCCAATAAAACATTGGGATTCTGAGTTTTAGGGTGAAACAGTAAAATGCTTGCTACGTGCCCAGCCCTGCAAGAGCTAATGCTGTTGCACAGAGCAGAGATCAGTGAGATGGTTCTCAACAGTTCTGCAAACATTTGTATTTCCCAAAATTCCATGAATAATTTCTGCTCTTTCTTTGTCTCTCTCTCTTGTTATTATTCCAGGTGGCAGTCACAGTGACTTGCTTCCCTGAAGAAGCAGACACACTTCATCAGCCTCAGCAGATTCTGAATGTGATTGCGCTGCACTTCTAAATGTATTATTCCAAGAGGTAAATAATTTTTCCTCAAGTAAAGATAATTCACTTAAGGTATAATGAATCCTGAAATATACTGCACTGGGAAAAAAAGAAACAGCGAGTATTGTTATATTCAAAGTTCATCTTCAGAAGAAATACGCAATTTTTGAATGTGTATAAATCTCTCTGTTGATGAGATTTTTTATGTTTAGAGCACCATTGCAGAGATAAAGCAATGTGAAAAACTAATTCATCCCTGAAAAAACAAACAGGGAAACAAAAAGGTTGCTTATGCCAGTCAAAGTGTTTGTCAGAGCACTGGCCACGGCTCACCACTATCATAAGCAGAAAAATGAGCTGGGTAGGCTTCTGCTGTGACCCTTCAGCCAGCAGCATATCCCCTTGTTGTCACCAGTTTACACAAAAAAACAGCACTAACTTCTTAATTCACTGCAACTCTCTCATCCTTTTAAATTCATCAATTAAAAAGAAGCAGTAAGAGTAGTTAGCATGAAAGGGGGGAAAAAAAGGACCATACAAGTACTGTGTGAAATTCAATTACGGCTACAAGTCATTCAGCCAAACCTTCCTTGGCAGTTGGCCTCTTATTCTTTCCAGAACACCAACAGATGAGCAAGCTGCCATTAAATTGCAGCAGGATCAGCCACCTGGACATCACTCTCCCATAATTAAAAAAAAAAAAAAAGAAAAAGAAATACAACAAGAAAAAAGTGAAAGTGCAGATCCAGAAATGGAGGTAAGCGCTGCAAAGCTGACCCTGTGCAGCACTTCTTCTGTAGCTGGCTCCTGCTGCCAAAGAAGAGCCTGACGCTGAGCACCCACCAGCCTTTTGCAACACAGCCCTGCAGCTAAGACAAGCGAGATGTGGAGATCCGGTCCCTGCAATGGAGACATGAATTAAACCTCATCTAGGCTGTGAGCCCCTTTATAAAAGGGGAGAGAGGCATTAATGCACACTGCTTCCAGCTCCAGGTCTAAAAATAAAATAAAAAAAAAGATAGCTGACAATTTTCCAAGAAAGTTTATTTAACGGTGCCCCTCTAGAAAAGGTCTGGGTACAAAATGACTACCAAGATGCTGCCACTCTCCCTTGGGAAAGCCTTCTGTGCATGCAAAGGTAGACCAAGAGGTGCTGGCAGCCGGGTTTGATACTCCAGGGCTGCTGAGTGCAGCTTTCCAGGGCAGGAACCTACATTACATCTAATTCCAAGTGCTGCCAGCTCAGCCCAGGAGCGCTCAGAGACGGGGAACGGAGACACAGACTGACAGAGTGGTAAAAAACCCCAACAATGAAACAGCTGTTTGGGAAATAACCTTGCCTGGTAAAATCTAACCCTAGAGAATTCTTGCATACAAGTTTGAGTCTAGGTCTTCCTCCCCTTGGTCATTCAGCCCATGTGTAACCGGGTTGGGTAAATGGATTCGGATAACCATCCCGCTTCTTCCTCCTCCTGAAATATCAAATGCATAGAAAGATCACTTGGCAACTAGGCAAATGTAGCTAATTAAGAATAATTATTATTTGCATAGCTCTTTGTATCTTCCGTGCCAGACGAACTGTAAACTCTCCTTGTCTGACTTTAAAAGGAACAAAAGCCTGAAGTTCATTAAAGATTCGTCCTTATCCAGGTATGAGATATATTTAGGATGTCAAGAGCCTGACAGAGCCATCAAGACAAACATTAGGCGTCTTGCCCTAAGCAATAAGCAGGAAGGGAAAAATGGCTTAGGTGGGGGAACACTGAATTAAAGCTCTGTGTCTTTTGCTCCGATTTCTCTCAAAAGAGGAATCAACTGTTTGTCATCCTGCCAGCTACGAGACTACCTACAAAATAATGGATTCCACAGGCCCAAATGAGGCTAATCATGATTGCCAAGGCATGTCTGTGCTGTGAGAAGTGAGTGAAATCTGATGCTCTTCAGAGAAAACATTTTTTGAAAAGCTCTTTGCTCTGCAATAAGCCTTGGCAGTTATCTCATGTCTTGGAGTATCTACCATATTTCTTGTTTGATTGCAAGGCATATTGCTGACACCAGCTGCTATGGCTGAGTCTCCCTTAATAACGCTCTGGTAGGTAAAACACCGTTTCTTCTTAGCTACTGAGAAAATGGTAAGGAAGGATTTCGCATCAATTGCCTCTCTCAGTAGTACTTACCTTAAGTGTCTCTGACTGGATGCTGTAGTAAAATGCCCATCAAAATCAGAAAAGGACTTCCACAAGGCCAAACAACAAACCAACACATTTGTTTTCTCCTCTCTGAATTGGGAGAACACCTACAAAGTAGCTGGAGAAGTGGGTTTTACCACAACCACTTTGGAGAGCAACTGAAGAGCAGGGGAAGGAGTCGTTAGACTTCTTCAGGATCTAGTCCTTTGGAACAAGATTTACAGTCTGGTGTAAATTTTAACAACATCTGCTATATAAAAAAAGAAAAAGGAGAAAAAAAAAAGAATCAAGGCGTGACTTCTAGCATTTTTAGGTTTAAGTAATTAACACAAGTGTGCTGTATGTGTGTGTGTACACACATGCAGACTCATACACAGAGAAGTGAATTCCAACATTTTAAGTAACTAACCGAAGCATGTGTCACACGCACGTACACTCACTTGTGTAACACAAAGGTACTGGCACAGCTTACAATTTGAGGCACATTCCCAAAACACTCTGAAAAAATGATTCTGCAGTAGTCTGACACTCACATCCCATCTACAACCTGCTAAAGGAAGTATTGCAGAAAACTGCTTAGGAGTCTTCATTTCATCTTCTCTTTTGCTCTGGTTTCTCAATACTCAGAGTCAACAAAATCTCAGCTGAGAGGCAGATGTTTCAGAGATCATGCCCTGCTGAATTGTGAAAGGCTCCCATGCCTCTTCCCCCGTTTGTGCTCCAGATGTGCTGGGGAGATGGCAGAGATTGTGTGCACACCTATTCAGTGCAAGACAGACAGGCATAGCTGCCTTCTCGAGAGTTACGGACCAGAAGGTAACGTGAAACGTGCTGGTTCTGCTGAACATTAGGGTGTCCTCATACCCCAGCTGAGCAAATCTCTCTCTGCTGTGCACAAGCATCTTCCTCACCTGTTTCACTCGTCTCTCTGCCACACCAAGCATCCATTAATCACTGCCTACCAAACAGTGCAGAAAATCCTCACATATTTGTAGAGCTGGCCAAGGAGCAGAAATGAAGCTGGGAGTCCCTCCAGTGCTCTGGGCAAGGCTGCGACAAGCCAGCCTGCCACCAGCTGAGGCTGCCACGCAAGCAGACCCTTGACAGGTTGGTGCTGGGGTGTTTACTTAACCAAATATGCAGGTAAATGCCTTAACAGAGGGCAGCTTGCAACAAAGGCGTGCTCTGAGCCCCAGTGTGAATACAGAGCACTTTATGGGTTTCAGGATTTGGCTCCCTGCTGTTTGAATCTGGGACTAAGAAGGATGACATTATATTTTATACTTCTTTTCTGATGAATAAGTACTGATATATAAAGCAGGGACCTAGCTGGAATGAACTGTCATTTTAAAGGAATACATCTGAGACCTTTAACTTGCACTGGTATATTCAGTGAAGTAAAAATATTATTCTGCTTGGGAGAACCACAAATTACAGCAGTAAAATATATGCGGTGAATACATAGAAATTTGGTACTATTTGCAATGAACTGAATATTAGGCACCGTTAAGACCTATCATTTTTGCCATTAATGAAAAAGAGACTGTTTTATTTCTAATTTAAAGTATAAGAATTTATGAAGGTTCAGAGAAGTCTTTTGTGTGCTTTTGCAACAGCTTAACTTCTAATATATTATATATTCCAAAATTAGAATCCTTGAGCTCTTGCACAATATTTACTGGTGCACATTATTGGAGCGGTCAGTGTGTGGTGCCCTCTCTCTATTTCATAGCCAATGAAGCATTTTCCCCATGGCATCAACATGTTTTTAAAAAAAAAAAAAATATTCTTGCTAGAGTAAAAAAATAGAAAATGTGACAATGAAACATACTCATTTTGCAATGAGGTAATTCAGTAAATCTGTCTACTTTGCTAAGGGTTAGTTTTTATGTAAAAGAACACTTACTTATCTTCCTGACTTCAAAATGGAAAAAAAGAATTAAGGGCAAGGTTCAGTTTTCAGTCCAACCTTTAGTAATCTGGAAATGGGGCTAAGAGGGACCCTGAGAGGTCTAAGGGACAGAGCCAGATGCCAAGGCTATGCCTGCTTCACATAAATGCTCGCTCTCTTGAAATCTCTTTTGGAAAATTTAGATGAGGCAAAACCGCAAGAATTGAGTGGTCATGTTGCCAGAGCTTCCCAGAGGGACATCGATGGGGCTGTGCTGATACGGTGGCGCAGAGGACTCGACTCTTTGCTTTCATTACGTGCTGTTCTCTTCTGCATTCAGGAGGCCTCATCTAACAGATCTCATGTGAGTGTGCCATGGCCTGAGCCCATGAACAGCACAAGCATAGCTTACACCATCTCCTGGGAGAGGCTTTTGAAGATTCAGTTGCCCACCAAATCACTAAGTAACCTCAGGGGTGGGAGGGAAGGGCTCTGGAGAAGAGTTGGACCAAAAATAAGCAAATTAGGTGACCTAAGGCTGGTGAGAAGAGGCTGCACCAGGCTAGAATGTGAAGTGAAACAGTTTAAGAAGCATCACCATTAAGACTGGTATAGAAACACAACCTGGAGATCACTCACCAACATATATCTTGAGTAGGAGCCACCACAGCTAACCCAGCCTGCTTTTTCCACATTCACCTCTCTGAGAGAGGCACCAGTTTCTGATGACCAGCAAAACACCAGCATGATAATAACACGTGTTCCTCACAGTAACAGCACATTATAAAATTCAGATCATATTTAGGCGCAACCCAACAAAGGTTTAATCAACTGTTTGGCCTCAACAGGCTTATGAAAGCCTTGGATGTTGTTCACCTCCATCACAACTTGAAGGCAAGAGCAGTGCCTCAAGTGAGGAGCTGTGGGTAGCCCACCCTACTGCTAGCTCGTGTGGCATGAGTATTTCACAAACGCATACATGTATAAAAATTGAAATGACTCTCAGTACATTACCATGTTCTCATTGAGCTAATGCACAAAACTGAAGAAACAAGAAGAAAATCCCCATGACAGCTCTACCTGGGTTGACTGAGGTTGATGGCCTGATCTTTAGCTCTAAAGACATTAATCTAAATTAACAGAAGACCAACTGAGTTTTGAAAAAGGGCTCAGATTTAAAGACAGCAGGTACTCAGCAGTTTCAGAAAGACAATGGCCCATATCTTGGTTCAACACCAATGTTCTTCATAATAACAGATTGTGTGTGTGATGCAAGACACAGAGAAAGGATGGAAGTGTATGTATTACTTCAGCTGAGAGACTGCCCTTCTCTGAAAGCTAAAGGAGGGGGTGCCAGGGCTCTCGGCAGCTGGTGCTGCCTGTTCTGGAGTCACACTCAAATGCGGGAAGGAAAAAAGGTAGATGGCTGGGATGGCACCAGCACAGCTGACATGGGCACGGGGAAGGAGGAGAAGGAAGCAGCAGCAGGGCCATCCTGCCCTTTGGTGCGCACTGAGGTTTTGATGGCCCCGGGCCAGGCTCCCAGAAAAGGAGCCCACTGTTGGGCTGCAGCATACAGGCTGCCTGGCTCACAGACTAGGACCTCTGTCGTGATTCATGATTTCAATCAGCAGTCTTCAATCAGCAGACCACATGCCCTTAAAAGACACCATTGGAAAGGAATAGAAAATAGGCAGAGAAATGCCACTTCACATGGCATTTCAGGGTGCATCAGAACAAACAAAAGCCACCCCCTTTCCTGCAAAAATCCCCAAATCCTTTTTGCGTGAAGGCACATCCAGAAAAGCCCATGCTTTCCTGCCCTCTCCTTATGTGACCACACATCCATCTCTCCCAGGCAGCATTTCTGCCGCTCTCACTCCCACAGCTGTGCAGCAAAGACAGCATTCCTCATGACAGCTGCAAAATCTATAGGTAACGACAGATCTGATCGATTTACAGGAGCCCCTGCTGCTGAGGCGAGCTGCTAAGCAGTTCATAACCCCAGCAGCTGCCTCTGTTTTTAAGCCATGGGGAACCTTCTGGGCAAGGCTGTGATGTTGCTCTTGTGGCCAATGGGCAAGAAACACAAGCTGGAAGCAACCCACTTTGCTGGGCTCGAGATCTTTTAGTGGACCTCTCTGCCAGTTTGCAAAATACACCATCAACTGATGACTTCTGAACTCTCCCATTCAATGCAAAGAGCATGTATTGCTCAGGTATGGTTTGGAGGGAGTAGCTGTGTAGTATCTCCATTTTAGAGGTAAGGAAGCTGACATAAATACCAACACTGAAACCCTGGCAGAGCAAGGATCAGTGACCTGGCACAGCTAGCCATGTGTGTAGTTCACTATCCATTAGCTTACAGCAATTCTCGTTTCACAAACTCTCTAGGAATATTACTACTCCAGCTTTCAGGATGGCAAAAGGGAAAAAACCCAGGGATTTTACAGTTTGCTCCAAGTCATGCAACGAAGTCAGAGGAAAAGTGGACCAGGTGCTTGTGGTACAATCTGTAGTGAATTAAGCAAAATGAAACTGTGTTTGACATATGCACAGGCATGCATGAATGCAAGGACAGGAGAAATACGTTCAACGAAAAACTGAGACAACAAGTCTAATACTCAGAGCTCTTCAGAGATCCGTGTCCTACAATAAACCTCCATTTGCTAAACATGTCTCGCTCCTTCATGAAGCGCAAGTAGAGCTAGGAGAAAGCATCCACAGTATAAACAGCAAGAGCACATTAAAGTCTCCTCTTTTTGTCTCTTATGTTTTTTCAGGGGGAGCGGGGGCTGTAAGACAACTATATGTAAGTTTAAAAACCCCCCAAACCAACACCTAAATAGATATTTTTAAATCGTCCGTAAATTCTATCCAATCATACACCACTTTGGATCAGAATTGCAATTTTAAATTCTTCTCAGAAAACTTACTTCACTGCTTACAATTCTGGTCATCTCTGCCTGCATCACAACCAAACATAGAGAGAATATACCAGCCAAAATGAACAAGCCTTGTTTTCCTAAAGAAAGGGATGAAACAATCGTTTCACAACTCATATTCACAGGAAAAAAAATACTCATTTTAAAACTATATACACATTCTTGTCATGCTGATTCTCATAAATACAGGGCTTCAGAAACAAAAAGCATTTTGTTTATACTTGTTCAAACTTAGAAAAATAAAATGAAAGCTAGATGATGTGTAAAAAAAAAAATCCCTAAAACATTAGGTTTTACTGTGAAAAAAGCTGGCTTTTTCATGGACATACCTTGTTTTGTTCCTCTTAATCCTGTTTTAAACACAAGCCTCACAGATGTTGTGAAACTGCTTCTCCGAACACTCCTGTTATGCATGCTGGGATTCAAAACTTAGTCAAAACTGTGGATCAACAAGGCAATGACAGCATTTCTACTGTGGCTGTGACTGCCACGATGGTAGACACCAAGTGAGGAAACGTCCTGTTACTTTTGATGGTACTTATCCTATAGCAACATCCCAGGGCCAGAGCTAAAAAAGGCAGTGGTCCACTGCTAAAGTGAGAAAAGACTGCCCTCCCAACAGCTTGCAACATAAACAAACAAAATAGTCAGGGTTAATTAAAGATTGATTAAGATTCCCATTTGGGGACAGTGGCAGGAAAATATTACCTGCTTTGCCCAAGGTCGCCCGAGGAAGCCATGGCAGAGCTGGGAAATGGTGCCAAATCTGGACTCCAGGCTGTAACCATAGTTCAAAATCAAATACGAAAACCTGCAAGCATAGGGATGCTTTCCTTGAGGGATGACGACTGCAAATGCAGCTGTCGGCATCCTTCCACTGTGCAGCCTGGCAAGGACACCTTGCCTGGGTCTTTTTAAGGGTGGTTGCAGGAATCACGGCATGGTGGCCTCCCTTTAGAGCGACACCGAGCAGGTAGAAGTGATAAATTTTCCATCCCTCTAGCCCCACAGGTTCAACATTGTGAACTCCTGTGGATCACGTTTGCTGAAGAGAGAGGGTGCAGTGGTCGGATTTGGACATTGATGTCTTTTCAACGAACTCGGAGCTATTTTCTCTCAGTCTTGCTACCTGCCTAGATGCCTGTAGGCTGCTGTCAGCAGAGCCTGGTTGAGAGTGGGGAACGTCTGCTCATAGGCAGATCTGCTCTAAAGAACTGAGAAGGTTTGTTACCTTACAGCATCGTTTCTGGGTGTTGGCCTGCCAACTGGCCAAGCATTTCCTAGTGCCAGCCTCCCAGTAGATCTGACTCTACGGTTGGATCTGTTGAGCAACAGGAGGGAGAAAAGCCTGTAAGAAATGCTCCTCTATCTTCCTCAACTCACCAAAAGCCTGTTTCTTTTCCTCTGAGAAGCTGGGCTGGGCCTCAGCCATTACAAGATTAAACTCTCAGAATAGGCTGCACTTTGGAAAGCCACCAGGAGATTAAAGCTGGTGCACAACACAGCTGCTCCTCTTCTACACAAGTCAGCTCCCAAGACGAAAGGCCACGGTCTGTGCTCTGGACAAAGTGCCAGTTGCCTTCTGTATGCACTTCAACGCACCATAACGCTGGCCAAGGCTCAGAAGCAGCTCCCCCCAGCACCCCTGTTGTCAGGGCAGCTGTCTTTGCATGAACCTGCTGGCGGTGTCCATCCCAGGAGTGGGGATGGCCAAGGAGGTAACAGCCACCACCTCCAGCAGGCAAAGCTGCTGGGATACCACCAGCGTGGTTAACCACTGGTGACCCATTGTGAATGAGGTCTGAGGCAGCTGGGCATAGAAACAAGGATGCTGCTCGATAGGCACCGAACACCAGGAAACAATATGGAGTGAAGCCACAGTCCCTTTGGCAAACGGTCCAAGGGTGCCACCATCCTTCTAGTCTCCAACAACACAGCATCAGGGCATACAGTGCTCTCACTGATGCTTCTTCTCTCCCATTCTTGATGTCTGCACAGCAGAAGGCTCTTACTTTCCAAGGTGAAGTTTAACTGGAGGTGGCTTTGCACGTACGCACATGCCATAGAGCTACACTAGACTGATGGATACCAGTTTGGTCACGGGGAAGGATACATGCTTCATATCCACCACCAGAGCTGCGCCAGCTTGCAGTGGCTCTGGATAAAGGACTTACTTTTTTCTTTCCTAGCAATACCAGAAGAGGCCGAGGATCATCAATACGCCACCTTCAAAAGACACAGACCAGGACCACAAGAAAGTGGAAAACATGACAGCAGAGCTGGAATTCAGGATCCCTGTGATACCACGCAGCAGAGAGCAAAATGAGCTGTTTAGGTACTTCAGGAAAGTAAGTGCCAGGACAGATGGGTACCAGCCAAGCACAGCCAGTTAGGCCCTCTGTTAAGTTCTCAGTTCTGCCTGGCCACAACTGCAAGGGTAGTCTAATGCAGTGACGTGTGTGAAGTGCACACTATGGCTTGGGAGTCACAGGACCTTCGACTCTGAATTTCCCTACTATAACAGCAGGAATCTGCCTATTAGATTATACAAAATGTCATTTAGTATATGCATGCTGTGAGAACCAAGACAAAAAAAACCCACCAAACCCCGCCCAAGAGAAAGCATGAGATACACTTCCTTCCAGGAACAGGTTAAGTGGCTCTGCAAAGCACATCTTGCTACCCCTGCTCCAAGGGACGATAAACAGAGAGCACTTGGTGTGCCGAGGACTTCAGCTCTGAACAGTGCAGTCCTTGGGGAGGAGCCCTAGGAGCGGCTCAGCACGCTATTTTTTGTTGCTTTCTTTATTAACAAATCTAAAGGGGACTTCGGGCTTTGCATGCAACATGGACTTTATTTATAGAGCAGGTCAGGGAAGGTTCCTGCTCACAAAGTTGACGGTGGAAAATGGCACTGCAGTGCACAGTATCATTACGCCAGGGACCTGAGCATGCAGAATGCTGAGCTTGTTGACTGTAATCAGAATTTCTGCTTTGCCTTCCAACCTTAGCCACATAATGACTGTTTCACAAGAGGAAAACTGGGATGGAAAATAGCAGTCAAGAGGTTCGGGCATAACTAGGTCTCCTTCTGGACCATCAGGATTCATCCAAATCACACCCAGTCAACGCAGCGATTGCAATCATGACCTTCTCTAGCAACTAAAGCTTCGCTTCCCTGTTAAAATGTTTTACCCAGCAACAATTTCGCAGCTCCATGAAGCACTCCCGATTAGATTTTCACCACTGTTACACATGAGGTCTCTTGTAAAGCACAGCTTCCACACAGTGAATGTGACAATCGCCATTCAGCAGTTTTCAGCACACGTTTTGAAGGAAAATAGAAAAAGAAAAATCTTATTTTATAAAAAAAAAGAGTAAATTTAAAGTGCTTGAAAATTCTTCAAAAACAAGGAGCTTTTTTTTGTCACAATTGAGTATTTAAGCAAATGTGAACAAAGGAAGCTTTGTTAAGAGTAAAATATTAACAACTCCTAGCACTACACACATTCAAGAACTGTAAGCAAAAAATAAAATTATCTATAGTACCGTTAGAGGCTATTGCCCTGCAGTTTTAGGGCAAACGAAGGAGCAGAGAGTTTTCAACTTATCCAAGATTAATTCCACCTATTAGAGTTGGAGATGGGAAACATGGGTGGCATATCCAACAGTCTGTAAAAAAACCTTCAGTTCATGTTAGACAAAGTCCTGTACTGGATGTTTTAAAGTAAGAAGGGGGAAGAGAAGAGGAAAGAGACACATTATGACCAAACTAATTTAAATAGGAAGAATGTTCAGTGTATCTATTAGGTTTTCTGAAAGTAATATCCAGTAGCTGGAGGAATGGAGATTCTCATACCTATGGAACAGAAATGCAGTCTGTAGCATCAACGTCACACTGTAAAGTCAAGACTCTGTTTCCTTCCAGACAACAGAAGTCCAACACAAGGGAGTCAGGGCATTAGCAAGAGCAAAACAGGAATGATGAAAACCCCTGCATGTCTTATCCTCCCTGCACGTTACATTGCAACACTCCTAACTGAAGTATAAAACACCTAGATGCAACTGGTCCAAACAATCTCCATAATCACGGAGCGCTTGCCTTCCCCTAGGATGTTACACAGCAAGCCATGGCATCCCTTGACACAGAATCATCAGCATTGACGAGTTCAATGTTTTGCAGGGAACCCAAAAGGAAGTGAAAGAAATGATGGGACATGACAAATAGCAATCAGATCCTATTTGGTTATTCTATTTCTGTGTCTTTCAGCTGACATAATTCCAATTCTTTAAAAGCAATTTACTGTGGGAAGTTCAGAACAGCTTAGATCTTCCACACTTACCATCAAAGATGCACAGACCTGCAATCAATAGGCTTTTTATTATTTTATTTGGTCAATTAGCTTAAAGACAATGAATTGCTAACATCAACACATTTGGTGAAATTCCATCCCAAGTAAATAGACACAGGATTTGTAAACGTTGCTCCTTTAGCAGTGAAACAGTCAAAGATTAGCTCTTCTAGATAAAGAGAGTGTACCCAAAAATTCTAAATAATGATGACTTCACACTAAATGGAAGACTTTTCTTTTTAATCTATTATTTCACTCACTAAGTTCACCTGCCAAGCTTGCTATTTTTCTCACTTCTCTTTTTACAATTACTCAGCTGCCTGAGCAGCCAGGAATAGAGCAGGCAGTACACAATGTCCACTGCAAAGCACCTTTAGCGGGATAACCATCAAACAAGGCTGCATTAATGATCTCTTGCAGCCTAAACCTTATGGAGACCATGATGGGGTTTTTAAAAACACTCAACTACCTTTGTGTGCCTAGTCCAAAACATTCTGAGCTTTTAGTTCAATTGCATGCTGCAGGTACACACAACAGAGTATTTGTATTTCCAGCAATTCCTTGGTATCAAATTTTTTTAAGTTCACGTCAATTAGGTTTGGAGTCTAGCAGACCATGGAGTTGGAAAAGCTCTTCTACTTGGTACTGGACTACTAAGGAAGTTTCGCCTCTGCACAAGTATGACAGATCAGGCATCTCCCTGAGAAATTAAACCAAATTTTGTTTGGATTTAAGCTTAAAGGATGGCTTGAAGGTTGAAGCAGCAGTGCTGAAATTCTGTCTTCTGCTTCATCCCCATTTCAAGCAGGCAAAAGCCTGCCCAAACAGCCCAACAGGAGCATCCACTGGTCCAAAATTCAGGCCCACGCATCACACTCTTACCCAACTAGAAACAAGCCACTAAAGCCAGAGTTTTGTTTGCATGCTGTCCAGAACATCGCCCAGTTTGCCATGCTTTTTTACAGAGCTGCCACATATCACCACAGAAACATCTCCGCTCTAGCACTGGGTGAAGAGAGACATCAGGATGTTGCTACATTTTAATTAACATGTGAAAGAATTTCTGTTTTTTTCAAATAAAATGTGTTTCAGAGCAAGCGATATTTGCATATTCATTTCTTCAAATGGAACTAACAAGCCATGTACATAATAAAATTTAAAGTCAAGGAAAAAAACCTGTAACGTTCATTTTCTCTTAGGTACCTCCAATTCAACACTTTTTCTAGCACATCATTCTTTGGAGCTTTAATGCCTATGCTTTTATAGACCAAAAACAATCATTGCTATTTCGCTTGAAAGAAAACGTGCAGGCTGCAAAAAAAAGGCTCTAATTGACTAATTTTGTTTTATGAAAAATTGTGTCCGCAAATTCTTAATGCAGTAAACTGAATTTTAAAACTGATGTTTATCATATATGTAATTGTTTCCAGAAATGAATTTTTAAAACAGTGACACTGGACAGACCACTGGGGTAAAGAGCTTGCCTGATACTTTTGAAACTAATGGTTGCAATAAAAATGTTGGACTGAAGAACTAATAACAATTTTGGTTTCTACTGCTAATTTCATAGGTTTCAAAATTGTGTTAGGACATTCATTTATGGCCAGCGTTAATCAGGAATCATATAGCTGCAGGTCAGAGCAATTATGTGCATTTAGAAGCAAGTCCATCATTTCTGCGTATGATTTTTCTTTGTAGGTTAAGAACAGTTTTATGGTGAATATATATGTTAAGTCTCCAATAAAAGCCTATTTCTCCTTATTTTTAGATCCACTGCACATACACAATTCATTCTGGGAACTTCTGCTATTCAGCACGGCAGGCTGTATTTAGAAACAGAAGTTGTTCTCAGTTTGATGTTTTCTTACTGATCATTAACTACCACACAGCTGGCAATGAAATCAATCCTCCAATTGTCTTTTAAATGCAATAAACACATAACTGGGTCATATTATTGCTGTGCATCATCTTTAGCCACTTTTACATCATATAATTTAATACCCATTTGTAGAAGAGCTGACACTACCACTCTATTCTCATTCAATATTGGAAAACTTAATTGGCTACCTATCTAACTTCAGGCCAACAGTGATAGAAACCAGACAAACTGTCGCCTCTCGACCCTATTGATTGACCAAAGTAAAATGAGCATTAACTTAGGATAGTTCTGCATTCCTGTGAGCGAACACATTTTGGGACTCTCTGCTGGCATGACGAGAAAAACTTACCAAAAAAAAAAAAAAGTCCGGGTTGACCAATTAATAGTAAATACAATGCTCTAGAAGCCAGTATCCTCCCAGAGCCTCGTCTTCCAGGAGAGCCTCTGCTCCTGCAAGTTGAGGTCAACTGCAAAGAACAGCTTTTGGATCTAAGAGGCTGAAGCTGGTAAAGCCACAGTCACAGCTGTGCAGGTATATTTATAATAGAGTAAGTGAGAATGTGAGAAACGAAGTGGAAAGAGAACAGAAGAGGAGAGGAAAGGTGAATTTTCAATAAAACCTCCCTGAATTCAGGCAGAGGGAAAGGGAAGCAATAAATAATCTCTCTGCAGATAGCTCGCATCTCTACACTGTTTAGTGGCATTCATAGACCTAATTTCCATGGACTCTGACATCATGAGAAAGACAGAAAATCTTGGGTACTTGGGGCTCCGTCCCACACATCCTGACTTGCAATGAGCCTGTCAACCTGCTCAGATTTATGCAGCCCACAAACTGCACGGCAAAGTTAACAGACTTCACATTAAAAGCAGTAGCTCAGTGTTAGACCAAAAGCACCATGGGGAGGATGATCACGAGTGGGAGAGAAGGAGGAAGAAGATGCATCCCTTGTGCATCTTCAAGCAGCCAGATTTGGGTAGCAGAAGGCGCACTTCTTGCCAAGGTGGCCATCGGTATCTAAGTCTGCCTCTTCTTGCCCTGAGATCTAAGGAAAATAAATCCTTTAGGCCTTGCATGACTTTCACCACACTCCCACAGAGGATGAAGCAGCCCCTAAGAGCATCGAAACCACCACAAAAAAAAATAGGCTTTTATGTTGGAAACTCTACATCCAGATCTGACCAACGGCACAATAAAAGGAGTCTGTCCCACTGCTAGCGAAGAGCACTGCAGAATTCCTCTAATTTAGTCTGATAAAAGTGAAATAAAATTGTTTTTTTCCCATTAAAATAAATATCAAAATTAATGCTTAGAAACTTCTTGGTTAACTTCAGAGCTTTGTTTTGATTTATTTATTTTCTTTGCCTGAAGAGAGGGCTGTGTAAATGCTGCACTGTTAAGGGAAAGAAGTTCAAACTTTACATAAGGGCTTTTTGCCCAGTGTCTCTTGGCATGCTTCCTTGGGTTTTAGATTGCTTTGTATGGTGAAGCATTACAGAATAAGATAACACTGTGTTATCTAGGCACTGAGGAAGGGCTTTGCGCTAAAGAAATTGAGCCAAAATTTCTTTTCAAGGAGAGCAGAGAGTGCATTTGAATAAGCACTAAATTCAGCAGGGGAATAACTAATGTGATTGGTTTTAAAGACACAGAAATGAATATTTTGCTGTGTTATGAATGTTAAATGCTAATTTTAAAAGGCTAGAGGAAGAACATACATGCTTTCTACTTCCAGTTTCAGCCAAGATGCTGTAGCAATTTTATAAACCAGAAAGTAAGCAAATGATTGTGATTTTATTTTTGAACAGCTGCTATCACAAAATACCTTTGGCCCATTTGTTCTGGCAATACGTGCCTGAATGATGTATTTTGCATCATAGCCAGCAAAATTTTTTGCATCATATTTTGTAAAAGCAATGAAGATTCTTAACAGCCCTTTCTCCACCAAATTAAGCACAGATCCTGCAGATGCTTACACAGTTTGTTTCCAGGTAAGACATGTGCATATACTTTTATGTCTAGTAAAAATAGACACATGCTCAGAGAATGTAGTATCTGAGACTGTTGGTCCAGTTTCTGAGGACTGCTGGGCTGCAGTCATCAGGGTGCAAACTAATTACAGCATTGCCGTCATCTGGATTGCTCTTCAAGAGCCAGGTTTTAATTCCGCAACAACCTTTCACCTGCCCTATTTAGAGCAATTGTTTTATTTTTAAAAGAAAGCAAAGCAACAGATGTAGATTGAAAAGAAAACTTGCTTACTAAAGGAATACACAGTATTTTCTGCAAAGCCAGGCACCTGACAAAGCACCCGACAAAGCACCCATCAACATCGTTCTGATACAGCTTGATCTTAGGTTCCCAGCCGGCCCCTTGCAGTAACGTTGTACAAAGCTCTTGAAACTTCAGGTAAGAAGTTTTTCAGAACTTCCCTGTCCCAAGCCCCCTCGGAAATGGCTGATCGATATTTGTGCTGCAAGCACAGACTTCACGCTTGCCCAGACAGACGCAGCTCCCACCAAGCTGAGAAAAGGCAGGATCCTCTTACACCGGAATTGATGTTTGCTCACAGTTTTCCATCATGCAGTATTTCATGGTCTTCATTTTCGGGTTATTAAAATAGGATGTTATCCAACATGTGGAAGGGAAGAAGGGGTCAGGGAGTTGGTTCCCGTCTCAGAAGTGGCAGCTAAAGCTGCTGAGCAACATGTGTTTCTCATTTGAAACGTATCACTCATGCTTAAAAACAATAATACGTACCATCTGTTGCAGCCATTCATAATTGATAAGATTTGGGCTGAGTTTGACATGAAAAACCACTTCAACGTGAGTATCAACATGCAGATGAAGAAGTGCTGCACAGCAATTCGTCGGAGCTTTCCTTACCACACATTATAGGCAACAATGGGCAACTGCCTGGGCACACACACGGCACTCTGGAAGCCCCATTTATCGAGTCGTTGCAAAGCCTCAGTAACTTCCCATGGCCAAAATAGTTTAATAATTCGGCACCATTTCCCTCAAATGGTTAATAAACAAACTGCTAGATGGTTGTGCAACTGTGCAGAGCAGTTGTCTGTGTCTACAGAGCTATTAAAATGCAAGTATACACAAGGCATATTTTAGTATAGAATATTTTCAGTTGGAAGGGACCTACAAGGATCATCTAGTCCAACAGCTTGACCATTGTTCAAATGCCTCTTAAACACTGATAGGTTTGGGGCATCGACCACCCCTCTAGGAAGACTGTTCAGTGTTTTGACCACCATCTCGGTAAAGAAATGTTTCCTAAGGTCCAGTCTAAACCTCCCCTGGTGCAGCTCTGAACCACTCCCACGCACGCTATCACTGGATGCCTTGGAGAAGAGATCAGCACCTCCCTCTCCACTTCCCCTCCTCAGGAAGCTGTGGAGAGCAATGAGGTCACCCTTCAGCCTCCTTTTCTCCAAACCAGACAAACCCAAAGTTCTCAGCTACTCCTCACAAGACATGCCTTCCAGCTCTTCCACCAGCTTTGTTGCCCTCTTCTGGATACATTCAAGGACCTTCACATCCTTCTTAAATTACAGGGTACAGAACTGCACACAGTACTCAAGGTGAGGCCACACCAACGCTGAATACAGTGGGAAAATCACATCTTTTGACCAGTTGATTATGCCATGTTTGATGCACCCCAGGATGTGGTTTGCCCTCTCAGCTGCCAGGGCACACTGCTGACTCATATGGAGCCTGCTGCCAACCAGCACCCCAGATCCCTTTTTGCAGGGCTGCTCTCCAGCCACTCCTCTCCAAATTTATACTTGTGCCTGGCGTTACTCCACCTGAGGTGCAGAATCCAGCATTTGGACTTGTTAAATTTCATCCTATTAATCATTGCCCAATGCTCCAATCTATCCAGACCCTTCTGCGAGGCATCTTGTCCCTCAAGAGAGTCAACAGCACCTCTCAGTTCCGTATCGTCAGCAAACTTGCTAATGGTGCATAGTACCCAGCATAATCTTCTCCATATTTTTTTTAGGAACTGAGGTTAGACTAACAGGTTTGTAGTTCACTGGGTCTTCCCTCATGCCCTTTTTGTAAATAACATTGTCTAGCTTCCAGTCAGTGGGGACCTCCCCAGACTCCCAAGACCTTTGGTAGATGATCAAGAGGGGTCCTGCTGTAACATCCACTAGCTCCCTCAGGAGCCCATCAGGCCCCATGGACTTGTGAACATCCAGGTGATGCACCTGGTCCTTTACAATTTCAATGTCCAAAAATGGAAAGTCACTGCTCCCGCACTCACGGCCCTCCAACTCAGGGGACCGAACAGCCTAAGATCTATCAGTATTATTAAAGACTGAGGCAAAAAAAGCATTGAATGCCTCTGCTTTTTCTTCATCCCTATTTGTCAGGTGACCATCTGCAGCAAGTATCAGTCCGATGTTTTCTTTAGACCTCATCTTGCTATTAATATACTTAAAAAGGCCCTTTTTGTTATCTGACACAACAGTGGCCAGTTTCAACTCTCACTGAGCTTTGGCCTTTCGTGTCTTCTTCCTGCATATACGAACCACAGCTCTGTAATCTACCCTGTATTAAGGAAAAATCTGAATGATTGCTTTGGGTACTCTGGAACTTGTTTGAGACTTTGATAGCCATTTAATTTTGTCTCTGAGAGGAGACAGGAAGACGGAGCAGCTGTCTTTGAAGAAGAAATGCCTTTCCTTCACACTGGAAATATCTCTCCCTATTATCATCACTGCACCACAATTTCTCCACTCACAAACCTGAAGGCCCAGACTCACTCTGTTTAATAACCAAGGCTGCACTGATTTTAATCCTGCCCAATTTCACTTTGTGCATCCAAATTCTCTCTAAATCACAGCAAAAACCTCCAGGTTTCTCAGGGGGCTCTCATCAAAAGCATATGCTCAAAGACAATTACTATACCTTTATTATGCCTGTTTTTTGAAAATACCCAGAACAAACCCTCCAAAACTTAGGTCATTAATTTAACTTAAACATGACAATTGAACCAGGACATATTTTTAATGGATTCTATTTGAAACACTGACTTTTTGTTTTCAAAGTACCAGCTGCAGAATGTAGATTTGTCACTTTATGATAATTACTAATATCCTCCCCCACCAGAGTCATCTGGAACATATTTAATTACTGAATTCATTGAAAAAGTACATGGCACATGGTCACTCTTCTGAGCAAGCCTTCAAATGGACAAAGGCCCATTTGTTCCTCATTTGAAAATCCAGCCTCAGCACATAAAGTGACCCCCAAATCAGGCTTCTGTTCTTTGCATACAGCATATATAAAATGTAAACATGCACACTGACATTCATCAGGCATTTAAGCACATGCCTAGGTATAAGCGTCTCAATGGGAAAAGTGAAACCAGAGGTACAACTGTGCCTCATACAAATATTAATGTGGTAAATTTATTCCTGCATTACAGCTCATGCCTCTGCATCTCATCTCCTAGTCTGTACCACAGCAAGCTCCGGTGTGCCTGTATGTGCTGCAGACACTTCCCGCACACACCCCCCACCATGTCAAACCTGTGGCCGTACTCGGATACCACCATATTTTTTGAATTCCTATAGCTGAGGCCTCTGTATTATCAGCTCTATGCTGAGTATCGACTAACAGTCTTTCCTTTTACAGGCACTGCCAACCTCAGTATAAATACCCAACGCAGCAGCAGGATACAAATGCAATTATACTTGAATTAGGACTAATTTCGGCCTATGATAAGAAAAAGACCACCAGTAGTGATACAGTGTAATTTTACACCAGAGAGCCACTAGCCTCTCCCTTCCACTCTCCCAAGCAAGGCTAGAATATCGAAGTAATTTGTCTTACAATTTCAATGTTTTGTGCCAAGTCTTACCAATAAAAAATAGCTCCAACGTCACCTATGCATTGTTTCCTGATTTTTATTCTCCTTAGGGTCAAATTTTCAAACCCAAGTCTGCATTTGCTATGTGGATTTTACATTCCCCCCATTCCTTCAGTTTTGCTGCAGAAACGTGGAATCATCTTTTAAAGTCGCATTCAGAATAGCACTTAAACACACAATTTGTTGCTTTAAATAGTAACATAGGTGGAATAACTCCAGAGTGTTTCATATACAGACATTCAAGGCAGATTTCCAGGGGAGCTTACCTTTCATTAGGGCACCTAAATATAATGGGTTCATTTTCAAAATCCCACAGAGTGCAATAGCTCCTGTTCTGTTTAGCAGAACCATTATTTTGCAGATCTGAACATCTGAGGTTTTGGAAGCTTTCAGGTGCATTGAGTGTGCATCTGTGTGGTCCTGCAAGCCTTTGCAAGAGCTTAAATTGAAAAATGTGCAATTATTAGTTCTTAAAGTAAAAAGGACAAAGGCCCAATGCTGCCTCTCCTGGGATAAAAGAAAAGGACTCGGCTGGATTATGCAGAGGTGTGATAGCCCCAGCCTCTGCTGAACTAGCATGTGCTCTCCAGCAAAGGACAAGACAATAGTTTCACTCAGACACCATACAATACACACAAGAGAGAAAAAAGAGAGTTAATGAGGTGCTGCCTTCGTAGAAGCAGAGAGAGAAATCAGGTAGATGTCATCTGCAAGGTAAATTAAAATTATACATCTCTGAGGATTATCATTGAAAACTGAGATCTGGAAGGGAATTTACTTTTGATATTGGAAGGGATAAACACTCAATGTAAATCCTTTCATGTAGGCCTGTAAAGCGGAACCGAGAAATTAAAGATAAATGAGAATGAGGCATTTTTTAAAACTACGTTAAACATATTTAAGTTACCCATGGAGGGGAAAAAAGAGTTTCAAAGAGAAGATTAGTTTAGACCCTCAGCAATACATTCATCTGCGAAATCACTTGGAATAAATCTTTTCTAATCTGAATTGCTGCCTCCCCCCAAGCCAGCCACATCCCAAAAAACCCTTAAGAACACTTCTGCATAGCCTGGCAATCAGCCTGGGTAAATGACAAGCCCTGTCACTTTTTGGTGAGGTTTTAGGAAACCTGTAGGCATAAGTTGATTTTTTTTGTTGTTTTTTTGCAAAAGGATGCCCTGGGGAGGGCCCCTTTGCCTTAGCCTCCCACAAATCCTCCTCCCATTTAATTCTTCTTGGAAACAGCGACAGAAGCTAACCAAAATCAAATGCTATGCAGTCTGTGTTTCTGTCTCCTTTGCCAGAGTTTGAGGTACATAGAACGACTGCGGTTTCATGCAGGCCTATATTGTTATTAAAAGTCAACTGGAAACACTGTTAGCAAGGAAAGTGGAGGAAATGAGTAAAAAAGTAATACATTCAGATGCATTTGGCTCTCTTCCTGGGAGCCCTTTTAATATAAAGAAACTCAACAAAGTTGTATTTTTAGATCTGGAAAGATGCGTTTCTGTATTTCACACACTAAAGGGATTTGCCTTAATACACTGAAATTTCCCCCTCCGTCCTCCTCCCTCATATGCTAGAAGAAATAAATTTCAATCCCCAACTTAACCACCGGGTACACATATTCTGTTCTCCCCATTGGCCAGAATAAAAACCAATGAAGGTATTTCATTTCTTTTGTGAATTTATAATAGCACCTGGCAAGGATGGTCTTAATCTCCTTACGCTGATTGCACCAATGAAAGAAACCTTTGCAGTACTTCTTGACAGAAATGAAAGGATAATAGGAATAAGATCTGGAAACATAAATATTATCTCCATGAAGATCTGTTATAAAATGTATGAAATTCGTATCAACGCCTCCAGAGGGTGCCTGGCATAATAGCACAATTTAGACAATATGTTATTAAAGATGGAAGGAAATCTATTCCTCTTAATGATGACAGAATTGTTCAGAGACAATTGGGAAGTATGGCATCGTATTTAGACAACAAATTGATGGCAGATATCTAGTAGCAGGCCTGTCAGAAAGAGATGAAAAGTACGGCTTGGTACAAATGACCTACAGCCAGTAGTTTCTTCCCCTCGGTACTCCAGACAAGCATGTTTCCAGGAGTCAGGCTGCTATGTTTTGTCAACATCTTTGTTAGGCAAACACAAACCTAATTCAAACATTAGAAAGATGGATGGATGTGGAGCCATCAGCCACTGAGGTGGGGGGATTGTAGCTTATTAATATATTGAGGAATTCACCAGAATTTCATTATTCTTTCTGCCCAGCATTGGTTACAATTTCCATTTTAGCTGAGACAACATCAGTTATTTAACATGCTAGAAATGGGTGCGACAAAGATGAATTTTTCAAAAAAAGCCAGCGACCTGAGATAGCCTCAGGTTACCGGGAACCTGACCCAAAGTTTGCTGACGCTGAAATAAAGTTTCCCTGTGATTTAATGACCTTTAATTCAGACTCAAAGACCAAAGGCATTCAGGCAACAGATTGAAAAATTAAGCAACTTTTAGTTTAAATGGCTAAATTCAAACCAACAATATACACTTCCTCACTAAAAAAACAGCTGCTGTGGAACAAGATTGGAAAGAAATAAATGGTGCACAGAAGTTACACTAGGAATTTACTCCCTTATATTCATAATCTTCATAAAATAAGTTACACTACTCATCACCGTTTTCCACCTTCAGCTTTCATTATAAACCAATAATAGAGGCTCTCGGGAGAACTGATGGGGCTCTACATCAAGAAAAACATCAAATGTGAAAAACACATATCTACGGCAAAGTCTTTAAAGTCTGCATCTCCATACTGCAAACTTTGTAAGCGTTAGGTGATGGTGGGGACAGAGACATGAATCCTTTATCACAGAAACCTTTTTGTATTCTCTAAAGGAAGAAAACTTCTCCCAGCTGTACTTGAAAGAAAAAAAAAGAAAAAAGAAAAAACAACATTAAACTACTGTCATGCTTTCCCTGCTCCCCCACATTCCCTTCAGTCTGTGAATTTTATTCTTGCAAACTTGTCACTAGTACCCATTTAACTTTCCACCTACTTAAGTATTAATTAGAAGGAAAAAAACCTGATCTCCTCCTTAATTACACCTATCACCACAATACCCAAACTTTCACACCAGAAGAATCATGCTGTTCATAGAATCATAGAATGGTAAGGGTTGGAAGGGACCTTAAAGACCATCTGGTTCCAACCCCCCTGCCATGAGCAGGGACAGCTTCCACTACACCAGGTTGTGCAGAGCTCCATCCAACCTGGCCTTGAACACTGCCAGGGAGGGGGAATCCACAACTTCTCTGGGCAACCTGTTGCAGTGTTACACCACCCTCATGGTGAAGCATTTCTTCTGAATATTTAATCTAAATCTGACCTCTTTTAGTTTACAGCCTTTCCCCCTTGTCCTATCACTACACATCCTTGTGAAAAGTCCCTCTCCATCCTTCCTGTAGGCCCACTTCAGGTACTGGAAGGCTGCTAGAAGGTCACCCCGGCGCCTTCTCTTCTCCAGGCTGAACAGCCCCAACTCTCTTAGCCTGTCCTCATAGGAGAGGTACTCCAACCCTCTGATCATCTTCGTGGCCCTCCTCTGGACCTGCTCCAACACACCCATGTCCTTCCTGTGTTGGGGGCTCCAGAGCTGGATGCAGTACTCCAGGTGGGGTCTCACGAGAGCGGAGTAGAGGGGAAGAATCACCTCCCTCGACCTGCTGGCCACGCTTCTCTTGATGCAGCCCAGGATACGGTTGGCCATCTGGGCTGCAAGCGCACATTGCAGGCTCATGCTGAGCTTCTCATCCACCAGTACTCCCAAGTCCTTCTCCTCAGGGCTGCTCTCGAGCCACTCTCCACCCAGCCTGTACTTGTGTTTTGGATTACCCCGATCCACGTGCAGGACCTTGCACTTGGCCTTGTTGAACTTCATGCAGTTCACGCAGGCCCAGCTCTCCAGCCTGTCAAGATTCCTCTGAATGACATCCCTTCCCTCCAGCGTGTCAACCACACCACACAGCTTGGTGTCATTGGCAAACTTGCTGAGGGTGCACTCAGTCCCCCTTGTCCATGTCGCCGACAAAGATATTGAACAGCAGCAGCCCCAGTACCAACCCCTGAGGCACACCACTTGTCACTGGTCTCCACCTGGACATCGAGCCGTTGCCTGTAACTCTTTGTGTGTGTCCATTGAGCCAGTTCCTTATTCAATGAGTGGTCCATCTGTCAAATCCATGTCCTTCCAATTTAGAGACAGTTCCTGCTGTTTCTCTCAACTACATTCGATGTGTCCAACATAACCAGAAGATGCTCAGTGTTTTCCAAATGAAAGAAGGCAGTTCTGAATTTGCCTCAAAAAAAAAAAAAAGTAAATAAAAAGACACCTTTCCCACCCTAAGACTTGCTGCTCAGATGGGTGTTTAGTTTGTACCTCGTGTAGCCCAACACTCCATGCCATTCAGATGCCTGTCAGTAGAGCACGCGGCTGGCTGCTCCGCTTGTAGTTTCACCATGTAGTGGGTTAGTCCAGCCTTCAGTTAAAAAAAGCCATTTTGTAATGTTGCAAAAAAGTATTTTTCTTCGGAGTGAAAAATGAAAAGTCTGAAGCTAATGAAATTCTTGTAATAGGACCAAGAAAAAGGAGCATACAGGGGTGTAGGGCATCCTTCTGTTTACTTGCGAGCAAATTAAACTCTCCCCAGCCACCTCCTGCAAAAATTGATTTTCACTGTGATTTTTTTGCACTTGATTTTTTTCTAAGTGATATTAATACATGTCAATCAAATTATGTCCTTACTGACTTTGACAACAAATGTGCAACAAAACACCCCATGATCAGCTGACCAGTTCATAGCTGCCCAGGCTATAACAGACTCCAACTCTTCCCCCCTGCAGCATTTCAGATCTAGTACAATTAAGCAGAAGCACTGTGGTGGCTTTTCTGATACAGATAGCACGTGTGACTCAAAGATACATGGGAGCACAACTTGTTGTGTGTGGAGATACAATTTTCAGAACCAATGCACAGTGTAAAGACTGAATGCATCAATGAATAAAGGCATTTCAGTATCTTAAGCCTGGGACTGGGGAGTGGTGAGCAAGTTCAGGAGGTGATCAGCTAAACAAGGGAAGACAAGATGGCTTTTCCCACAAGAGCTCATACTGGCACAAGTGGGAGACTTCAAGAAGTGCCCCACAACCTAGAGGAAAGGACCGAGATGACAGCAACCAGGAGAAGTTGGGTTTTCACAGGAGCATGTTGGAAATTATAGATGGAACAGGTAGTGGTGGCCTTCACATTATGGAGATTGCCTAACATTTATCTAACTTCTTCTCACAAGAAAATCCATAGTGCTCCTGCTGACAGTAGACCTTTAAGCCAGTATGCAATACAGGTACAGACACTTGAAAACACCTTGTTCCTTTAATTTAAGCCAAACTCCTCTCAGATTCATCAAACACTTTCACTGTGTGTGAGAAAAATGTCCTTTTCCCCCTCCTCTCGGGCAACTTCCAAGTTTTCAAACACCGTCGTTTCCCTCAGCTCTCAGCACTTAGTTTTTCTCCCCTTCTTGAAAACTATGCACACACCCATGTGGATAGCTCACCCTGCAGGTTCACAAAGCCCCACAACATCAGGTTATTTTAATTAAGGTGCTTTCCAGCTGGTTGTTGTATAGGTGCATTCTCCCCAGAAACACACAGTGAAAGACCGGTAGGGGAAGTAACGCGTCCTTCATTTCTGCCTCCATGGACAAAGAACCGACAAGCAAAGCTGGGCATTTCAGTGAATACAAAAAAGGGGGTTTTGGCCGCAATGCCCAGGAAATTGTATGATTTGGAAGAAAGGCAATTTGTCAGCAGGATACAAAGTAAAGATTCTTTATTCAGAAATAATCATAATAGGTAGTTAGGTCTGGTGTGGTTTTTTTGTGGGGGTCTTTTTGTTGTTATTTTGTTTTCCTCTTTTTTTTTTTTTTAATTATTGTTCCAAGCCCATGCACACAAATAATTTATTTAACCAAATAAAAGAAAGGATGCCTGGCTTCAGGGGGGAATTGACTCATTACCAACCAAAGTGCCAGCAGCTGGGTTTAACCCCTTAGGAACGCTTGCCATTTTCACCAGTGGGCCCCAGGGGACCAAGTTCTCTTGGGAAAAGAAAATAAAAACAAAAACCCAGAGCAAAAGAAAACTGGAGAAGCCACAAATCCATCGAACAAAACACAGTACTGCTCTCAGTGGGCAAACACTGCTTCTCAACTGATAGGGAAGGTGGCAAGAAAATGCACACAGGGAAAGCCTGGAGGCCACGTAATAGTCTTACAGCACTCCAGAAATAATTAAGAACCATATACGTGGGAAAAGTGGTGTCATTAAATTGTTTTCAGATTGCAATTTTCTCCCAGCTTCTCTCCCTCTTTCCCTTTCTATCAGCAATCTTGGAGCAATGAAAATATCAGTTTGCTTTCTAGTGCTTGTATTCTCTTAAAAATGTCATTATTCAATTATCTGTCTATTCACTGGCCCTAAGGTCCAGCGGAGCAGATATTGTGAGCCTTCATTTAATGTTTTTAAATGCACTTCAGTCCACTTGTGATACAATAAAACTTTATTGAATTCTGTTCCCACATCACACTTACCATCCCTCACTTTTATTGATATGTGAGCCCATCTACTCTTCTGTCAGCAATAAAAGGAATATTTCTAGCAAAGAAATGACCTTTCCTTCCATCAATACTGTAACTAGAAAATGTGATTTCAGGTTCCATGTTTAAAAAGAAAAAAGTCTTAAGAAAAGATGAACCATGCTCAAGCGTTGTTTTCCTTCCCCTTGCTAGCGTTAAAGAAGCAGGAAAATCTCTGTGAGTACCAAAGATATTCAGTGCCTTTGTAACATTTATTAGTCTGTTTACCCGGAAGGACAATTCATTCTTCCTCATAGGCCATGAACATTTTCCCTTGCAGGAAACAGCCCTTTGAATAGATATCCCCAATGTTAAAAGCTGACTGAAGACTTGTCGTCTGGGTGCAAGACAGGTTATAATCACATATATGGGATATGCCATGCCTGAGGCACCCACCTCGTTCCCTCCTGCTGCTGCCATCCTTTCCATCAGTGTAGCAATGGGCTTGTCCTCATTGAGCCCCCAGCTTTTTTCCACTTTGTCCTGCCCTATACCTTAAATTTTCCACGTCTCTACTGAAAGACAGACTATTTCTGTAGGACAACAGTGCACAAGATATTATGTGAACTCCGAAACCTAGAACCTAAGAGAACTGAAAGCTCAGGAAAAACTGAAGATAAATTTGACTCAGCTAGCTCAATTCTCTTTCCAACACCATGCTGGATCCTTGGGAGCCTGAACGCTTGCCTCTAGGGAAAAATGAACAGAAAAAGTACTCCAAATACCTTTGTGCTTTCAACTTGCACCTTTTTTGAAACCAAAATAAAATCTAAATGCAGACAACCCCAAAATTTTGGTCATAGCCAGTGGGAGATAGTTGCTCACATGCTGGAAAATCCCCCCTGTTCTGAGTTGGAGTGTCACCCATGAAGGGCCGTGCTGTTACCATGGCCCACCGAGCACGTGAGCTTGGGAGAGTGAAGGGAAGGAGGACTCATCAGCCTTGAGTGGGTTGCTCCCTCTTCATCCACCTCAAAACTACATAAAGGACTACTAAAACACGAATAGTTTGAGCTGTAGAGTGTTACGTGCATACAAAGGCTGTATTTGCATAGGGAAAGCCAACACATTGGTTTGGGTTTCTTAGATTATCAACAAGAAATTTGGCTGCTTACAACAACAACGAGCTCAACAGCTCTCCCACCACCACTGGTCTTGCAAAATTGGACTTTCTTGCTTGTCACCAGTCTTGTGTACAGCATTGGACAAATCGCTCATCTGCTTTCTGTGCTGGCTCATGAGTGAAATCCTAAGTCCCTTAACACATTACAAAGGTGAAATAAGAAAAACTGCACTCCTAGATGTACTGGCACCATGACAACAGGACTGTACAAGCACCAGAAGAAGATACTGAAGTGTTTCCGCAATGAGGGTGTTGACCTAGCTTCACAAAACCACCTCCACCACTGCTGTTCCCATTACCCATTTAACACTGCTCCAAAAAGGGAGAAGGGGAGAGGGCAGGGATGCACTAGGAAACAAGAGTACTGCATCAAAAGGACCCTTGCAAAGTGAGGTTGCTCATAGTTACACACAGCATAACACAGCCTAAAATGGAGTTTCAGACATCTCTCTGCAACGCGCCTTGTGTCCACAGCTCTGGCAATGGCAACCTGCAGGTCTGCAGTAGTACATATTTAATAGAAAATCATAAAGAAGCTCTCATGGTCAGTAATGATTAAAAGAAAATTCAATTCAGGAAAATTGGAGTAGTAATTTCAGTACTTCAAAAGAAAAGGGGTAGTATTTAAAGCAAGTGTCAGAGAAATAAACACCACATGCCAAAGCCTGCTTTGAGAATGACGAAATTAATTTGGTGTCTTTTTCTGATACCAGAAAAACAGGACAACTGATGCCACTGAAGCCTGTCAAATTAGGCCTGGTATCTTCTCACCTGCTGAAATCACCTGCTTTTCACTTGCTTTTCATTGTCAGAAGGCAACAACAAAAAAAAAAAGTCCAGAGGTCCTTGGAATGACTGCCCATTTTTGTAGATGACATCTGCCATCACATAAACTGACTACTGGATCAGGAAAATGAGGAGAGGAGTGGGCTATCTGTTGTCTTCCCCACATGTGAAGAGTAACTGCAGACTCATGAAACTCTCCTTGTCAGGGCTATCTTTAGTGAACATACAGGAATGTGGTGCGCAGAGTAATATAAAGGACATTGTGGAGGGTAATATAAAGGACGTTTAAAAATATACAACTTACTGAAGTTAGCAGAGGTTTGTTTTCCCCCCTCTTGAGAGGAAAGGGGGATGCTTTCTTCTTGAAAATGATACAAGTTAGTAGTGGAAGAGTTAATAAACAAATAAAATCGCAGGAGGAGCAGGCTACCCAATGTAGTTTTAAATCTTCCATAATTTTTCTCTGAGGGAGTGTATATACTAGCACTATATTGAGCATAAGTGCCTAAGGTCAGTCCTAACAACATCTGTTAAAGATGACTCCTAAATGCTGCTCTCAGGAGACGCACACATGCTCCCCTCTGCTGCTTACCCAGCGCTCGGGTAAACCGTCTCTGTCCATAAGGAATAATCTGAAACCATAACAAGCAAACCATCTGACTAGATGAAGTAAGCTGGAATTGCACACAAATACAAGTGCCTGCCGAAATATTAAGTCCTTTGGTATGCAGCTGCTGTGTTTCTTTAGGAGATGGCTATAAGGCAGACACCACCGTTCACCAACAGCTCGATGCACGAAGACACTGAGGAAACGTCAGCAACTGCGGAAGGGTTTTCCCCAGCACTGAGCAGTGCTGGGAAGCCTGTAGGGCCCACTTCCCTCCTCCAGCGAAGCATCCCACAAGGCAGCTGGTTGTGAGTGGTGGTGCTAAGAAAGCTGGACGTGAAAGGACTTGGGCAACAGCCCAAATTCGGCTAGATGGGCTGAAGCACACAGATTTGGTGACAAGAACCCAAGGGGACCAACTGACCCACAGCAAATGGCAGAGGCATCACCGAGGGCATTGAGGGATATCATCCACCAGGCATAGCTTTGGTCCAACCATACCCTTGCTGACCTCCCTGTCCAGAGCTGACACCTTCCCCATCGCTTGGATGGCTTTCACTTGTGGGGCACTCCTGGGGCCCAGGCAAGGAACATCTGCAAAGTTGAGCTGGCCATTTTCAGAGGGAAGAAATGGAGGTCGTAACAAAGCCAGGCAGAGACTGAGGTAGGAAAAGAATAAAAAGGAGCCCTAGGTTTCCCACTCCACGTCTGCAGATGAAGGGACATAGTTTGCCTGAATGCAGCCAACTTCCCTGGTGCTACACTGAATAACAACACATGAAGATTTGACCCAAAAAATTCCTAGGCTATGCAGAACAAGTCCAGGAGACAGGATTCTATTTTAAAATGTGCTCACCCCTCATTTCCCCTCTCCCCCGTAACTTCACTCACAGAGGCACTATATTTGATTGGCAAACAAATGGAGGAAACAGCCATCAAAGCTACTAACTTAATTGCAAAGGCAGCGCGGCTTGTTGTCGTTGTTTTCTTCCCCACATTCAGATCATTAAAACATACTCAATCCCTACTGTACATTTGGTACTGAGCTACCTCTCACAAGAGTTATTTTACATCTCGTGTGTAGGGCCAATTAACACCTCGGGGCATAATATGCATATACTACCTTTCTCACAAGGCACCACTATTCCTCTTTGTTTTATATTCAACAAAGGCTATGGAGGGGTACTAGGTAATAACTATTGCTTTACCAGCCCACTCTCAGGAGGGAACAGCATACCTCATGCAAATCACAACTCACAAGGAAACACAGCCTGCTATGGTAAGTAGAAATCGATCTCCCCATGCCCTCCCCACGCATAGTGTTGTTTGTAAAACGAAAGACCTCATTTGGAGTGGAATAACTCTAAACTGGTAACTTGGTACGAGCTCGCTAGGGCAGACCCTAAGCCCCTGATGTCACTCTTTCCATGGGTTTAATAGCTCACCCCATAAAAAAACAAACAAACAAACAAACAAAAAATTCCATCGCTGCATTTAGAAGCTTCACATTTTTATTTAGAAAAATCAAGTATGGACACGCTGAGCCCCCTGCCAGCAGAGAGACAGAGTCCCTCAGCAGAGAAGGTCGCCTATGCTCAGAGGCGGTCTTAGCCTCACCTTGCGGTTTCACAACAAGCAAAACTCTGCACAGGCTTTCCATGTTGCAGCAGCAGGCAGGCAGCCACCTCCTGCACGAGGGACAGGGACCACCCAAGGGGCTGTAAGTTCTTGCTTCCCCTCCGAACAGCGTGCCTGTCATTTCTCAGCCATGTTTGCTCTCCTGTAGCCCCTGCTTAAGGCACCAAAGAAGATGCTCTTAGTCCTCAAGCCAAATCCCAGGTTTCAGCAAACTGAAGTCTCCTGCTGCTCTCTCAGTATAACTTTGTGGCTTGAAAGCATCCATTCCCATACTTGCTTTATTGTTTTGAGATGTGTGCTCTAAGATTTGGCCTACTCAAACTGAAAACCTAGAAATGTAGCTGTTATTCACCACCCAGCCCTCTACAACTGCTACTAAAAAGTGCGCTCCTAGTACTACTGTTGTTATTTCTTTTTTGAAGTATGCCATTTTTGACAGCAGGACCTTAACTGCATCTAACAAATTTGGTTTTTACAGAAAACAAATTCTGAGGTACACTTAACTTTTTGTAGCTCTAACATTTCCCATTTGGCGCATATTGCTGTAATCCCAGATGACTATCTTTCTACCCTAAAAAATTCAGGCTAAATGGCTTGCCAGTAATTTGCCTTTATAACTTTGGAAGCTTATAAATTAGTATTTTCTACCATCAAATACCAAATTTCCGAAAACATTAGCTTTCTACCTCCTTGGCAATACAATACTGTATTTAAGGCACTTATGAAATGTCACCAGTTACATGGACATAGGTCAGTCAAAGCGCACTGCTATACAATTACAAGCATAAAACTCTGGAAAGAGAAGCCATAAGCTAGCAATAGTGCTTCATTCTGCTGGTCTGCTTTCACTAACGGGGCTTCCCAAGTGTTTTCCAAAAGGTGATATGTCACTGTGACACTGCAAAACAAGGAAAACATGGGGCACTATTTTGATATTTTTATCCTAAGAACAAATCTTGCACTGAGGGCAATTTTTCATATCTTATCAGCTCAGTTTCATATGATGCCTGTGATTTGTCACTGAGTGTTTACTTGCCCTCGGGCAACAAGAGGCAAGCTCAAGGCTCACCCAGTCTCCACAATAAATTAGATCACTATTAAAGAAACAAATGCAAATATATTAAGATACTTACTGTAAGGGACACATTCGTACTGCACTTCTAGGTACTTGTATGTCCCAGGGCAAGGGTCTGGAAACACATCAGGGCCAGCGACAACTGCACACTGGGTCCGATTACTGCATCTGAAAAGCAAGAAAAAAAGAGTCAGGAAACATTCCAGAGAGAAGGACAGGCCAAGAGGTTGAGCAGCTCATCGAGCATCAACAGGAATGCAGAAGTCAGGACTTCAGCATCAGCTGGGGAAGCTCGCCAGAGAGCGCGCAAAGGCTGATGGCAAACACCGATATCTTCATCAGCTTATTGCCAAAAGAGAAGAGGCTTGGTGGCACAACTGCTTACCCTCCAAGCAGTTCTTACAGAACCAGGATGTATTTCTTTAAAACTAAGCTAAGAAGAAGATTTAAAAAAAAAAAAAAAAAAATTATTACAGGTACCTGGTCCTCTGATTCTTGAAACCCAAACTCCATCAGAGTGCCCTCAATTGACCTTAAATACCAGCATCCCCACCAACCAAAACATTTGTGGAGAAAATAATCATTGTATATTTCATAGCAGGCATAACTAATACATTTTACAAAATATTTATAAAGTGCTCCCACAAAAACAGTCATCTTGAATAATGCTGTTTAATGCAAAGCAAAGACTAGAAACAGCAACACTTGAGTGGAAAACAAAAATCAGCACCAAATAAGCTGTCTAAAAACCAAAACAGTAGTTTTTCATATACAGCCAACACACTTGCCTGAGTCGCAAATGGCTAAGTTTTATGCAGTCACTCTGCCCAGCACCCATGCATCTCCTGAGACAATGTATTTTTTCCAACAGCCAACACTGTTGTTACTGAATATCTTGTTGTACAACAGCACAGAGAAGAAAGGGACCCTGTCTGCTGCAGCGAGCATCTTTCAGGTTAAAAGCACACACACGAAGGCTGGGCCCTGTGAGATGCTTTCCCTGTGGCACATACGACTCATGTCCATGGGTGAATGATTTGCGCCCGTGTGGAAACCCACATTTGCCTCTGCTTTCATATTACAAACACCTCTATGTACTACTTTTGTGTATTTTGGGGATGCAAAAACCCTTAGCAAACCGTGGTTCCACAGAGAAAAATCCGCTGCTTATTTGTTTAAAGAAAAAAAGAAAAGAGAAATACAATTAGTCTTTGATTTTTATGCTTTTGCATACCAGAAAGAGACCTCCTAAGGGCTAGATCACTGCATTTACTTTCTCTAAGATGCTGCTTCCTCTGATGTGACATGGGACCCCTGACCCTCCTGCTTTTCTGGCAGAAGCCACAACATACAGCGCAGAACTCATTTAGGTCTGCAGCGGAAATGCTTCATGTTTACCTGAGGCTATAGTTTGTCAGCCTTAATGAGGATTTTATTTGAACCCATAAATTAAAATTGATTCATTAGTGACTGCCTTCAGCTCCATAATTTCTTTAATTTTATGGAAAGATTAATAAGAGCTGATACGCTTGCTCATCAGACTGTTTTTCTGGATAAGAGATAATCCAGAGGGCTGGGATGTTCTCGTGTTTTCTAGTTGGAAGACAACAGTTATCACAGCAAGTGACTAGTTTTATCATATACACTGAAAAACAATCTTATTAACAAAAAGGATAACTTTGTTGTCCTCACCCTTGCTACTTACAGACAGGTGGCTTGGCTGGGATATCATAAGTAGCTTGGACCGTGCGAGTCAGCAGCCTTCCAGGAGAGGCTCTGAACATCATCCAAAACTTCACTTTCAACAAAAATCCTTTACTGGGCTCAGCGTGCCTTTCAAAAAGCAATTGCACTGGCCTAATCAATAGTGTCTGGCTGTAGGGACAGCCCTGGCCATGTTATATAGAATAAGAGCAATGGATCAAAGAGATGTTTCAAAATCAGGAGTCAGGATCCAAAATTATAAGGAACTGGAAGTGGGGGGAGGAACAGACATATTTAGGGTTCATCTGCATGTGTTTTCTTTCATTTCTGTCATAAGGAAGCATTTGCTTTGAGTGGCCAAGCATTTCCTTACAGCCATTTCTTTTTTATGCAAGAGCTTGGACACAAAAAACCAGAAGCGAAAACCTGCAACCTAGAAAGCGTCAGGTTCACAACTATTATTTGAAAACTTGGTTTGGAAGCCGAAGGCTGTGAACACTAGCTTTAACCTCCCCAAATGCAGGCTGTCTTCTGGGATATCACCGAAGAGACTAAAAGCATCACAGTGCAAGGGGTTGAGTGGGGAATGCAGAGTGCCGGTATGGGCTTTTCCCCCCAACTACAGCAAGTCCTGAAGCCCCCTCGCACATCCCTGGATCAGAGGACGGTAAAGCACTGAGCCTACCAACCACCGGAACTTTAAAAGAAGGTGAGATCGAACTGTTATAGCCACCTTGGGGGGGAAACATTAGAAAATGAAATGAAAAACCCCCAAATAAAAGCTCAAATACTATGCAGTGTCAGTACCTCACACAATTTACAAAAAAGGGCTCATACAGAAAAACCCATGAAACCCAGAAAAACTCAGCTTCCTCTCTTTTTCACATTCATTTCATATCAGCACCAAAAGTGTGCGCGACACCTGGCATTTCGAGTTTCCTTTTAACACTCCAGGGTGAATCATGCAGGTTTCCCATTCCAGCATGCTTAAGGGATTAGGACAATTTGGACTAAAAACCTTAGAAAAATCCTAATAACTCTTCAACCAACTATTACTGTCAGACATCAGGCTACGAAAATTTTCAGGGGAGAAAGAGGTAAAAAACACTACTCATTAAAGCTCTGGTCACTGTGCTTTTGCTCATACTTTTTTGCCCACTTTCACAACAGCTTTTTGCTCCCTTCAATTTTGTCATATTTCTTTCCAGACAGATTAAAGGCCCAGGTGACACTAAATGGCACAGAAGAAGTGACACAAAAAAAGAGATGCGTATAAGAAGATACATCTGTAGCCTTGAAAAGGGAGGGGGAAAAGCCCATGTAATCATGCCTTAACTCCATCCCCAACAAACCATCCCACAAGCTCTTCTTTATAAATCACAGGATTATAGATTGAATCTTGGGATTTCTTGGTGCTTGGGTCTTAGCAATACTCATTCCAAACTCCTGTGAGTCATGAGGTTCAGTGCTGGGTATTGACCTTTCCAGTCAATGTAAGAAGGTACCCTTATTTTTATTTTGGGGTTTGGTTTTTTTGTTGTTGTTGGTTGTTTTTTTTTTTTTTTTTGTCGTGTTTATCCCCTGCCCTGCTTCTTGAAGAAAGACTTTCACTGGAGTTACAATTTGCAGTGAGAATCAGCACTGCATCAGCTCAAGCATAAATCTGCCTCTTCTACAGGGCAACTGCAGAAACACTAGCCAGATCCCTTAGCTCTATGCTAGAAATGGCAGCTCCTCGTCTCACTAGATTCCTCTCCAACAGGGCAGAAACCATGTGCATCACTGGCTCTAGCATAACTGTACTCCAGAAAACTACAGTCACCTTTTATACACCCACTATACCTCTTACAGAGGTGTACAGGCTTGCTTTTTGACATGCATCTCTTATTTCTAGCACTGGTTCATCAGCTCCTTCAAATGAAACTACTTCTCTTTCCCCTGCGCTGCCCTCATGCTGCAACTTTCCCAAGTGACCCCTGGCCTCTTGGGGTATTTTCTCACTCTCCATAAGCTCTGACACCGATGTTCTGGTTTCGGCTGCCGCCAGCAACAAAAGCGCCACGCGGCCGCCCCTCCCCCCGCCGGGGTGCGGAGGAGAATGGAAAGAAACAGGCAGAAACTGGTGGGTCGGGATAAGGGCAGTTTAACAGAACAGCAAACAGAGGGAACAGTAACAACAACGATACAGAAAAGGGGAATACACAAAACAAACCAGCAGAACAGAGCCCGCAGAACAGACCCGCTCTCTCGGACCGAACCGCCACTGAGCCCTCCCGAGCCTCGAGTGAGTTCCCGCCGCCCAGCTCCCCCCCCCACCGGAACCCCGCATGACGGCACATGGTATGGAATACCCGGCTCTGTTTGGCCAGGTTGGGGTTGGGTCAGCCCGTGCGGCTGTGCCCCTTCCTGGAGTCCAGTGAAAATTAACCCTGTCCTGGCCGAACCCAGGACAACCAAGGAAACAAGAGAACTGTGGGAGGACTCTGTGAAGTTGGGGGACCAGACAGACAATTTTATGCCCACTAAAAAAGCAGCTTCCATTTTATTAGTTAGTGTAACATTAAGGCAAATGTTCTGGAGTCACAGAAAAATTAAAGGAGTCCCTTACGTGGTTTTAGTTCCTTTTATTGCCATTTATCATGAAATCTGACTAGGAATTTATAGCCATCCTGTTGGTTTGTTTTATTTTGAAGTTCTTGTTTCTGCCTGCCACCATTCCTCTCTTCCTATTGCTCCCTGAAGCTCAGGGTGGGCATGCGAAGATAGACTCTGCTTCTCAGAGACCCTGCATGTCTCGGGCCACCTCCGTAACTGCTGCTGGGATTCACGGACACTTTGCCTGAACCAAGAGCGTCCACACAGCTCACCAGAAATAACATGTCATGCTGCCACAGCATTCAGACTAGCAAGGCAAAAAGCCTGCTGCGTTTTCCATTTTGCAAGATATGGAAAATGTGACCTGCCAGTGCCCAAGTTCTTCTGCAAACACTTGTGTTGACTGCAAAGTTTGCTCAATGAAAAGGCCAGTATCTCACATGCACTTTGCCAAGGCACAGATGCCTACCAAGACCAACCAAGAAATTAGAAACCAAAGCATAACCCGAGATCTGCATTTTCACCCCGACTTCAGAGAATGACAGCAACACATATTCCTGTATGTTCAGGTAAAGAGAATACCCCAAACCCTCCTAACAATCAGTCCAAGGGACTCAGCAGCCTTTAAGCACCCAGCATCTCATAAACAGAAGTTCATGTTATTCACATATATGTTTTGGAGAAGAAAAATTGCCTCCTGGGAAAAGTGTAAATTTTCCCAGTCACCAGGGGAAAAAAAAAAAAAAGAAGAAAATAAAAAAAGGGGTTCTTTAGGCCTTCTTTCCAGCTACATTTATTCCCCCTTACTAAGGTACCTATTTTGTTTTTCAGATGTGGAAAAATATTTATCCGAGAAAAGAGGTGTCAATCCAGTGTAACACACATACTGTAACAGAAAACATGGATTATTTTTGCAGAACTTCTTCCACTGGCAAATGACTTTCAAGAGTTTTAATGTGAAACAGCAAAAATAATTCATGTGGCATTTGTTTTGCATTAACAGCAGTGGGACAAAAGGAAGCATTTGAGTTCAGAACCAGCTGCAGGGCTCAACTCTGCTTGCAACTCTCAGTTCAGATTTAAAAAAAAAACCAACAACCCACACACCAAAACTTCATTTCCCTTCAGCAAAGTTCCATTCCTTCTCCCTGGCAACATTTTTACATTTTTTAAGAGACAAGGTCATCTTGTGATAGTGAGGCAGAAACACTTTAAGACATACACAGCTGCTTATTTCTGCTCTGACATCTTTGATTTTTTCCAATGCTGACATTGTTGATATATTTACCAAACGAGAAAAAAAGGAAAAATAATAATTTGGCAGGTGATTTTTATTTTAGGCCTTTCCAGAAACTTTAATAGCACAGACTTGTCAACAGCATCAGGCTAGACATGTCTGAGGCATTATGTTTGCAACAACAAAAATGCAAAGGCAGCACAAAATAAAAGATCAATCCCAAACAAAAGACTTTCAGCATTCATCATCACAGGCGCAATACCAGTAAGTTCTCCAGCTTCCCATCCAGCTGGGGACCATTTGCCCCAGACAAGAGAGCTGCCAAAACCACGGGGGCAGGTGCCTGTCGTGCTAGGGACACAAGGAGAAGAGCAACCAGAAATCCGTGCACAGGTTCACAACAAGCCTAGAGGCTCTATCATCAATGTCACCCCCAACACACCCTCTTTCTCCAGCTCCTTATCCTCCTTATCCTCTAGACACAAGCCCTTCTGAGGTGGAGCAACACTTTCTGCGACACCATGGCCAGAAGCTCCTGTAAACAGAGGATACTGGAAACCACCACAAATGGGGAAGCCATCCGCTACCTCTGAATCTGCAACCAGACCATCAGAGTCCAGGACTAGGCTCTTAAATACCCTGAAAATCAGAAAATTTCAGGCTAGGTGACCATGAACTTGGATTTGTATGGAAAGCGCTGAGCTGCCATATCCATCCCTTGCGGCTGCTAACAAACCCTGCTCTTAGCTGGTGCCACCCTCTACCTACAGCAACTTACAACAAGGTACTCTTAATGCCCGTGGGTGCTGACCACACTGGTTCACCTGTGTTCATGAGCACCAGTCATCAAACAACAAAGAAACTCTTTCCCTCTTGCCTCAGCTGGAACACCTACTTTACACATACTTTATTTTTTTCTGCAAAGACAAGGCAGCCTTCATGTGCCTAGGCACGCTAATATAGCAGAGACATCAATATATAAGCCTCTTTCTCAAGGTCTATTATGCTTTTCTAATGGTTTTACTGTAAGAGACAGACTTAATTCATTATCCTTCATGGCAACGCTGCAAGACATCCTTTTCCTTCTCTGGAACACAAAAATCTCCTCTCTGGATGACTGCTTTAAGAAAGACGCTGTCATAGCAAATAAGTCAGCCAGGAGTGTGTTCTCCCCTGTCAATACGTGATATTTCCAAATCAACCCTTTAGGAAGGGCCAAGAGGAAAAAAAAATTAGTGCCCTGGAGAAAGTAAACAGGAAACAAAGAGAAATTTCACTCATAAGTGAAGTTAACATCATGGCTTGCAAATAAGGGGAAAAAGAAGAAAAAGAAAAAAAAAGAAGAAAATCAAGCAGAGAAGGGAGGCAGCAGAGGGTGGAGAGGGGAGAACAGAACCGCAAGCCCTGAGAAAAGCCTTTGGTTCACCACATTTGCTTTCAATAACGTGCTGCACAAAAGCAAATCTAAATCCTTCGCCGGTTTAGCTTCCAGAAACAAAGAATTCCTCAACAGAATCTTTTTCTGCCTCTGCAAAACCTTAAAAGCAAAGGATCTAATGACAGGGAGATGAAAATCCAGTTTCTCTAATGTTTTTTTCATTATGAATGGGCCTTTTTATTGATCTTTCAGAGCACAGAGATGCTGGCTTTCAAACCTCTGCTGCGATATAATTATCCACGGTGTTTAATGCTAGCACAGACGAGTCCCACTACACACTGCATTTTTGTTGTTTTATTGACGGGTTTTAATTATCTATCCAGGTGCTAGAGCTGTCAGATAGGCTGCTTCTTATGTGATCAAACTAATACAAGCAGAGGTACAGCACTCTAATTTCAGCCTCACCAAACAGCTTTGTGGAGATATGCCAACAAGATACATTTAAACTGCTATGGTTATAGTAAAATCTTAACGATGTTTGATGGGAAAAAAGAGTCCTCTTTCTATAGCCTCAACCCATTTCATTCCTCTGATTATTATTTTATATTGAGCAAAGCAAAACTGAGGAAAAACAAACCACCAAAACCACACCAAAACCCCAGCCTGCCAAACAGCAGAAAAATCTTACAGAGCCAAACCAAATCCAAGCTGTAAAGGTCACCGAGGGGACTACCTTGATATATTATGGAGTCTGGGAGCAAGATGGAAAACAGGTCCTGGAAATAATTTAAATACCAGTTTTATGTAGAAAAAACGAAAAGTGAAAAAGTAATTATGCTGTTTCAACTCACTGATAAGGCCCTTAAAATTTAACAAGAAACATTTAACAGCAAATTCACAAGATTTAACAGATTTAATGTTAGTTTGGGGCACCCCTGCGACATGGTGCATCTGCTCCACTGCCCGGGACTCCCGAGCTCAAGAAATGGAGGTGTGCGGCAGGACCCGCCAGTGGGGATGCCCTGGCTCATCATTACCCTCCAAAGAAGGGTCCTTCCAAGCAACGAAAAGCTCTTTCCTCCATGCTTTGTCACGTAATGAGTCTTATAGTTTCTTTGGATTTCTTCCTGTCCAATCTTTCTGCAATTAACACAGTGAGAAGGGGAGCTGAAATCCCCAGTGGCAATGAATGTGTACCCCAACAGCAACACCTGCCACGTGCCTTGTGCTAACGTGCCTGGCTACACCATCCCTGTGGTAACAGGGAACCTGAACGCAAGCCTGGTGGAAGAAACACTGATCGTTAGCACAAGAACAACAAAATGACAGTCTCTCCAAGTCACTGGGTATATTTGGACAAAAGGTGTGGGTCAGCATGGAAAACCTATCTGCACCAAGCACACCTAAAGCAGTCACGCTGTTGCTCCAGCTGCAAGGAGCTGAGGACGCAAAGCAAGGTCAAGCTTACAACGTAGGCTAACATCATCCACTGGATGACGGTCCATAGGGCTGAAAACCAAATCAGGCAAGCCTTAAGCCTGTAAAGCTTATCTTTTAAAGAACTACATCTGCCATTTTACAGGTACGCTACTTCTTCCAACTCCATAAACTTCTGTAGCACCCTAATAAAAATCCACTTTACAAAACACTAACAGGATGTCTAGAGAGGGGAGTAAACACCTGAAATAAATCAGCCAATAAAAGGCTTGTCCATTTAGCCAGAGTTAACACTAGTTAAAATAACTGTGAACAGAAAACAATCTGGCTTTTAATTTGGGTTAGGAGGTCAAATTAAAGGCTAGAGGAGGTCTGGGCTGAATTTCAGCTGGCGCTCCACATGACTTTGTCTTCATTGCCATTTTAACACAAGTCAATGTGAGTTAAAGCCTGTTTTTTCCTTCTTCTTTTGTGCAGCTACCCAGAGCTGGGATAGCCAGAGAAAGCAGCAAAGAATTATTTTCTCCACAACAGCTCTGAAGCATGTTCACAGAATCACAGAATCACAGAATGGTAGGGGTTGGAAGGGACCTCTGTGGGTCATCTAGTCCAACCCTCCTGCCGAAGCAGGGTCACCTACAGTAGGTTGTAGAGGACCTTGTCCAGGCGGGTCTTGAATATCTCCAGAGAAGGAGACTCCACAACATCCCTGGGCAGCCTGTTCCAGTGCTCCGTCCTCCGTTCAGACCCTGGGTCTACCACTACTTACCTATCCACCTGGTCCACAGTACAGCCAGCCAACACTGTGCCATCCACCAAATGTGCTGCAGCCCTGTAGCACCACGAGGTACAAACCTGGTGCTCAGCACTGGCTGAGTGAAAAGCAAATCCGAACACAACATTCAGAAACCTTTTAAGTTCATGCATAAAAAACAATTACAAGAGGTATTCTGTACTGTTGTTAAAGGAAAATCCGGTATTACTTCCACTGCATCCCCCTTCCCTAACTATCACGTTTTCTTGAAGTACAAGGAATTATGCAGCCCATAATAACCTCAATGCTGCCATTTGCTGTCACCACCCAATGCCCTTGTCCCAGCTACTGACTGATTCCTGCAAAAGGAAAAATTGAGATTTGAGAATATTGTCCTTCAATGGGCTCAAGTAATCTGTATTCATGGACTGGTAGGTTTAATGTGTTAGCCTTTCACCTCTGCGAATAGGGTTAAAGAAAGGTTTTGGGCCAAAATAATTTGTACTGCACTCCATCTCAAATTTGACATAATAACTGAATGACCAAATGAAACAAAAATGAGTATGTCCAAACAGCGCAGGAGGTCAAAGCTGGGAAACTCCCTGATGAACTCAGAAGTGAACCAAAGGCATCCATGCAGCACTGTTCCTGAAACCCAGAACAACTTCTCTCTCCATTACTCTAGCCAAGAGCATGATACTGAGGTGATTTTTAAGTAAAGATCCATAGATTTTTAGTTAAACAAGCCTTCGCCCCTCAGCCTCTTGGGGTAGGGGGGGAAGCTTCCCAACAAAGTGAGACGTAGGATCAACATGTGACAGGTTATGCCTTTAGCATCATGCCCAAACCAGTTCAGACAAAAAGATAATATTAGTGAGTAAAACAAACAGCTTGCCAGGAATGCATGCTATTAATACAGCGTCCATTAATCGCACTCGATTTGGTACAGCACCTTGTGCAAAGGAGTCTTGGCCCCTTCTATGTCTCAGGCACTAAAGCAGTACAAGTAATAACCAGAAAAAACAAACTTTCTCAAAAAATAATCCCGAAATGAACTAAACATGTTTTTGATATGCAAAAGGGAGTGTTTTTTTTAACTTTATTCCAACATAGCCAACTCTGCCTCTTTGATCTTCAGCCCACAGCTTGAATAAAGGCAGCCTGCACTTTGAATCTAAGCTCAAGAGAAAGCACAGCATCACAAAACCTTCCCACACTTCCCAGCCCAGCATTGCCCAGCCAAAGCATATACAGAAGCAAATGGCAAGGGAAAAAAAAAAAAGAAAAGAGCGCCTAATCATAGATATACTGCTTGAAAGCACCATTGTGAAGTTCCTCAGAATGTCTAAACATAGCACTAAATTTTCTGTGGCTGCGTGCAGCAACATGGGAGGGGATGGAGGAATGCATTTTTGAGAACATCTGTCCAGCAGCTCCAGCGAGGCTTTCTCACACTGTGCTCAGCACTAAGCTGGGGGAAGGCAGGGATCACAGGCCCCTGCCCTCCCACCACCTCATTCCCTCCTCACTTGTCCTTCCTGAGGCAGTTTTCAGCATATCTATCCATCTGGTCACCATCCTGAAAGGAACACTACTTGCTCATTACATGCTTTATCTGCCTTTAAAATATATGGTTAAAATACATACAGATTTGGCTAAAAGGCTATCGTGAGAAAAAGTCTGATAGGAAAATGGCCTCTGAACATCTGTGGGACAACAACTGGCAAGAACAGAGTAACAGGGCTTCTGCAAAGCTTTAAGATGTGGAAAATACTTTGTTAGTGGAAGACTGGCTATTTCATGCTACAGAGCCTGCCTAATGCTGTACTCACAGAATTAAAATTGCTGTATGTAAGAAAGCTTCCTTTGAGGAAGCTAAACTCAAAAGCCAAGTTTTCTAGAAAGGCTCTGCCTCCCATCTGAGCTAAATTTCTCCAAAGAGCTTGGTTCTTCTTGGAGGAGCTACAAAAAGGCCCAGCTGTTTGAGTACGGCCTGGGACTCATGGGTTCTCATGGAGAGTGGTGAAGCTGTCGGCTATTAAGCATTTTGCAGGCAGCAGGCTGTGTCACAGAGTGGGAGTGCCTAACCACTCTGGTAACCCAACCCAGCAGAAAAAAAAAAACCCGCCTGCCCGGGATTGCACAGGAGCCTTTAGGTGGGGCAGAAACTGGGAAATCCACATTCCAGAGCATGGAGCATGTCTCCTGCAAGTCAGCTTTAAAATATGTGGCTGAGGCTGGTCAGACATACTAGCTGAAGTCCAGGGAGATGGATGAAAGGGTAAAGATGCAGGATAAATTCATCAGATGTCTCCATAAATCATTTGTACAGTTCACATTTGTTTGCTGCCTTTCGTTGCTTACATTTCTGAAGCCACTGGGTGCCTTGGTACAGTGGATCGAATAAAAAGGAAGATAAATTTTAACATGCTTTTTGAAACCTCTTAAAATGATCTAGCTTTCTTCTGAATGCTAATGGCAAGCGTTACAAGAAACACCTTCTCAAAACATTCCACCGGGAGTAGGAGCGAAAGCAGAGTCCTGCTGTAGCGTGGAAATTCACAGTCCCGCTGTCCGTCCCCGTGTCCCCCCTAGCTGGTATAAAAGCCCTTCTTTCTGGCCCTAATGCTTTGGCAGCCTGAATTTGTCACCGAAGCCTGCCATTGCTTTGCGCGGACCCTGCGGCTCAGGGGCGAAATTCCATCCTCGACGAGAAGAGGAAATATTTTTGGAGATTGGCAGTTTGGAGGAGAATCTGAGCTGCCTGGCAGCTGCTCGGAGACGTGGGATGCCAGAGGGGTCCCAGCGGAGCACGCAGTATTACACACACGCACAGAAAATCATTAAAGTTTCTGTCTCTAAAGTTTCGCATTTAATGAAAGAAAGCGAGGGAGATATCTGGAGAATTCTTGGGTTATATTAACAGCTAATGATATTCCCTTTGCCAAGAGCGCAGCCCCGGGAAGCTCACTGACAGCCACGGGAGGCACCCGCCGAACCGCCGGCGGGTCCCTGCGGGGCGGCGAGGGGGAGCGGGGGCGGACGGCCGTCCCTAACCCCCCCCCCCCCCCCAGGGGGTCGGGAGCCGGGCAGGCTGAGCCACCCGTCCCTATCCCCCCCCCCCAGGGGGTCGGGAGCCGGGCAGGCTGAGCCGCCCGTCCCTATCCCCCCCCCCCAGGGGGTCGGGAGCCGGGCAGGCTGAGCCACCCGTCCCTATCCCCCCCCCCCAGGGGGTCGGGAGGCGGGCAGGCTGAGCCGCCCGTCCCTACGGCCCCCACCCAGCGCAGCCCTCCCGGGGATGGGGAGCCGGGCCGAGAGCCTGCTCTTGCACGGCTGGCGTTGTTCTCCGACAGAAGCAAGGACCTTTATAACCGGGTTTAATCCCTCGCAGGTTAAACAAAACAAATGACTGCACAAGTGGGCAATTACAGAGCATTCCACAGCCAGCACTCCGAGAGCCTCCCCATTGATTAATTAGGTTCAAAGGGCCAAGGCTAACCTCACAGTCCCCTGAGAAAGAGACTGCTTAGCCCCTTTAAAATAGGAAAGAAATGTAAAAAAATTTTCATCATTCTTATTTAACACTTGAGTGTCAGTTAAACAGCTGCTAAAGCAATGAAACAATTACTTGGGACTGACCTACATTCAGCTGTATAGCTTTATTACATGCAGGAGAAACTTAATTAAGCTTCTGTCACTTAATAAAAGCAAATAAAATCCTCCATTTTACGACAAGGAGCTGCACTGCTACAGCCACGCAAAGCTTTTGAATTTGGCAGCGGGGTTTCCCAGGAGAGCGTGGCTCCCACTATCACATTCCTCCTTGTTGCATTTCAAGCATAAGAACATGCAGGATATTTTTATGCAATAATGCTCCTTGAGGATGGGCTGGCTTCCTCTGCTAGCCATCACCAAGGTGGAGAGAACCGTAGCCTCTGATACTTGCCATTACCTCACGGGACCTACTGTACCCGTGCGACGTGGTCTACTCCCAACCACATCACGGTCATGAGTACTTCAGCCTTGCCAGGAGGAAGGCATCAACTAGTCACTGCATCAAGCAAAAAAGCAGCCCATTCCTGGGGAAAAAAACCCACAACATACCCCTGGCTGGCTGCATAGCTGCTCGTCCCCAGGGGCATGATCCACACCCCAGTGAATTCAGTGGGTGAACAGTCATTTACAGGCACCGCTGACCATTAACAGGGTCCGAGCTGGGTAGTAGGAAAGTACAATCAAGGATATTCCCATATTAAGAAAATATACAAGGAGTTTTCATCAGTTCACGTCACCAAAGAGACTCCACAAACCATTCACCCAAAGCCTCCCTTGGATATCAAGAATTTAAAACACTGTTAATAAAAAGGACCCCCCCACACGTGACCCACGCTCAGCTACACTCATTCATTGTAACTGCACCCAAGCTCTCTGCAGGATTCTCAGCCACATGCTACCTCCTCACCACCCTCCGTCCTGAAACTCTCCTCCTGCCCCTCCTCTTCTCCTGCCCTCACACAACCAGCATCCCTGCTCTGACTTACCAAAAGATCCAACTTTGGGGAGAAAAATCTGTTCCCAGTCTTGTACTAGTAAGTAATGAAAGCAAGTGCTTAAACTGCAAACAGACGCACAAACACACTTACCAGTTGCCCAGACCTTCCAGACTTTCATTGAACTGACCACGGATGCTCAGACAAACCCTGGAACCTTCGGTGAGGTCATGGGAACATTTCTTCTCTGTGAGGGAGAAAAGAAGTGCCCCTTGCCGAGCAGAAGCCATGACCGGGCAGCTCTTCAGCACTGGCACCAGGGCCAGAAAATGACTTCCAAACCCACGCTGGCTACTACCATGTTTCCCAGCGAATGGGTAACTTGTCAGCTGGCTTTGGGTCCTACTGAACTCTGTGTGGGATGCTTGAGACCAAGAAGTTGCTACTGGACTTTTTGCCATGTCCAACTCCATGTGTGACCTGCTTACATTTATAAAGCTCCCTATTCTCTCAAGGAGACGAAGACATGGGTGCAGAGGTGACAGCCACACTCCCCTGGGGCCACCAAGGAATGGTCCCCCCAGCCTTGCCCTTGTATCAGCTCAACAACTCACAGAAATTGTCAATAACGCCGTGACACCTCCCAGTCTTAAAAATCACAAGAAGCTCTAAGTACTGCACCCCACTCTTTCTGAGTAACTGAGGAAGCATTTTGCTGGGGGCTGAAAATCGCATCCTAGCTTTCTAGTGTGTATGTTGGACTGCTAGAATGAAGCATCAGGCAGGCTCTGCTGCTCTCTAGCTTGGTGAATATTTGACCAATTAACACATAGGCAAGAAGAGCAATGGAAAAAACGATACATTCAGTTCCATCTAATGCCATTAAAATTGCGGTGACTTAAAATCCTGCAATATTTTGGCAGTCCATTTTGCAGCCTGACTGTAATGAGGAGCAGTGGTGAATGGTATCTCAGATGCTGGAAAGTAAGCAGTCAGGGGTGAGGCCATCTTGACTCAGCTTTCAGGTTAAAGAAACTCTCCATATACTCACTACTGCTAACCCTGAAGGTAGTAAAAATAATAGGTGACTGACAGCATTTTATTTTCTTTGTTAGTGTAAGCAAGACTAGCTTGTTAAGTCACAGGTGGCATCCAAATTCTTCCTTCTTTTTCTCAGTGCATCTACGGAAAGTAATTTCTTTCTCAAATGTTGAGAAGACGAGGCTTTTCGTTGTGTCATCAGTGCCTTTAACAGGATTCATCTCACTCTAGGCTTTTTGAAGTGTTGTGTATAAATAGGCAGTGCTCCTCAGTATACTGAATTCGCCAGCACAGGCATATGGACAGCGCTGAGAAATAGTTTAGTGTGAACAGATTGACAGGCAAACCCTAGAATATTGACCAACTAGGAAATTCCGTCATTCCCAACCAGACTCATCCTATCTGTCATTCCCTGCAACTGCACAGCCTGGGAAAGAGATGCCTTAGTTTTCCAGCTAATGGCTACCTACTGGCTAGTGCCAGGGGCTCAGGCTTAATCCTGCAGCCTCTCCCTTTACAAATACTCTGACAACTCTCTCCAAAAAACAGCAAGCCTCATCTCACTTACTCCAACACGACTGAGTAAATAAATAATGCTATTTATGCACTGCACACCATTTGTCAACCCATTTGTCATTTCTGATCTTTCATTGCTCATGCAGTAAAACTATGTGGGATTTTATGCAAACCTCCCTTGCAGGTGTGATGAATGCTTTATTTATACAGCAGCATTTCATCTCGCAGAACTGTTACTATGCAGATACAGGCCTTTAAGTCCCTGTGTGGTGTAAGTAGAAGGTGTAAAGAGAGATGAAAACTAGAGGCAACGCCATAATTAAAGCCAAGGGGGGAATCACGGATGGCTCAGTGAAAACTGGGGAATGTGTGCCAGAGAAAACATATCACTTCAGAAGAAGTATTCACTCCCCATCACCAGGCACACAAATTCATTCTCAAAGACCTTCTTAAAGGTCAGTGTGACACTGTCAATCTTCACTCAGCGTATCAGAGCATCCATGACATCAGCAACCGCTGTATCTAGCGAGCACATCGATTCCAGGCAAATCATAGAATCATTTGGGTTGGAAGGGACCTTTAAAGGTCATGAAGTCCAACCCCCCTGCAATGAGCAGGGACATCTTCAACTAGATTAAATGGTCTCCCACTGACTTCCCTTGATCTGAACTTTGGTCCACGACTGAAGAAAATGGAAGTAGACACTGCTACAAAAAACTATGGTGAGCGAGCCATGACTAAATTCCCTCAGGCAGTGTCTTCTACTGGCCAGAAGACCAGACAGGGAGTGGCGAAGGGCCTCTACTGTGATTCCTGCTGCAAGGCAGAGCGACCTTGGGGGGCAGCATCTCTGCTCTTCTTCAAAACGGGAAGCATGACACTGACCTCTCTGCAAAGTCTTCACAGAGCCACAGAAGGAAAAAAAAAAAATATTACTTTTATTACTATTTACCAACATGTGAAATCTGCTGCCCAAACCTGCTGAGGCTTACTAGGTCTCCTCTGGAGGTAAAGCACTGTGGCGATGTAGGGCATCAGAACTTGTCCCTGGTTTCTGCTTTGCATTGCAGTCACCACAGTAAGGCTTGAGTTTCATTCACTCATGCCATGGAGCTCACCAAATGCTTCTCTGGCTTACAGGAGATTGACAGCCATTTGATTCAAGCCAATCAGCAGTGAAAACAGTAAAGGATCATCTCCGAATCAATCCCTCTGTTTCTTGGAAGGAATGTCCTTGGCAGTTTTTACCATGAGGGCAAAATCTCATCAGCTCCAGCATAATCTTCCTGGCTGCTTCAGATAACTCTCCAAGAGCTACCATCAATTCTCATATTTTTGAGGGTGTGGGGTAAAGAAAAGGTGAGACAAACAGCTGCGGACCAATTTCAGATACCTTGATTTCAAACCTCTCCTTCCTCCACTTTCTTTTTAGATTTCAAGGGTGGGAGTGGGATTCATAAAGAACTGTGTAAACAGACATTAGACTCATGTTTATTGCTTAAGCAATAAAAGATTAGAATTGACAAATGGAGAGGTTTTTGGAGACACAGATGCTACAATCATTTTAATATAATTTGGATTTCCAAATCAGTAATTACTCTATCACATATTTATAATTTTGTAGATGCTACTAGAAATGCTGATGTCTTTTTCCATGCATAGTAATGAGCAACAACAAGGGCTGTTAATATAAAGCCTGTAATGTTTGTATTCATATGTAAATAGGTTATGTAAACGTTTTAGACATTTCTCACTAAAATGCTGAGTTCTAATCTAAGTGGCTCCATTCCTAAACTAGAAAATCGCACTCTGCATAGAAATTGTTTACTAGTCTGTCAGCAAAGCCGCCAAAGCAGCGAGCAAAATTTATACAGGGATTTACATCTCTCCATTAGATGCGATATGGGAGTAATTGGCAACCTGTAAATGCCCAGACTCGTATTTAGAAACTTGCTTGCTTGCACGTGGTAGCACACACATTCAGCACACATGACCCTTCTGCACACATGTATGTAGCAGCACAAGCACCTTTTTGGGAGACTGAGGAATGAAGTAGTGTTTGATTTAATTAAACTAATTTAGTTAAACTGATATAAAGCCCTGGTTAAGAGTGACAGAATCAGTTTAATTCCTGCCTGCTCCTAAGACTTATGATAAAACTGAATAAGGCACATTAAAACACCAACATGTGTCTCCAAGCAGAAGTAAATCACACCAATTTAAAACCATAACTTTAGTTAACTCAAAACAATGTTAGGGATGGAAGAGGAAAAAAAAAAAAGGTGGGCTAAAATGCCCCAGGGCCACCCTTTTCACCTCAGGATGTTACCATTTTTCTCCCCTCCCCTTCCACTCAAGTGCCGGCTTCATGTGTCTCATCTGGTGCACAGAGAGCTCGGTGGAGTGGCCCTTGGGGCTTATGCAGGCCTTTTGTAACTCAGCTGCAGCACAAATACACCACCATGGTACTGTCCTTTACAGGACCTGATGTGCCTTCCAAAGCAAAACCCTGGGTCTCTTCTCTTTGAACATCATTAGACTAACCTGCATTAACTTCAGTGAGATCTGGTCTCAACTCTGTGATGTAGAGAATCACATGTTGAGACTTTTTCCTTGGCATCTCTAACAAATCACATCCAGCATCATGACCTTCTCTTCTTCTTGAACGTATATATTTGCAAAGATGACTTAGTTCCAGTAAAGGTTTTGGAAAGACAGCTCAGAGACCCCCATAGCACACGAGTAACTCCCGCTTGTATAGGAGACAATAGATGTCTTCTCTTCATCAGCAAAAATGAAATGAAAATGACAACAAGGAAGCAAACATCCTGCTGTTGCTCCAGCAACTTTCAGCATTTTCCACCACCTAGGAATAGTATTTTCAAGATCTATTGAGTCTTTGTCTTTTGAAGAGGCTGCCAAAAGCTGCCAGGGACAGCTACTGGCATTTTGACCTTGCTCTCTCCTGTCTTCCCTGTTCCTCCTTCCTCCCCACTTCGAAGCACTCCCACACCGCTCCTGGAACAGTATTAACACCTAAAGAGTCGAAGTATATTTACATCTCAGGCAATTGTAGCTTTACACATCCTGCCCTCTTAACCACTGCCTTCAAACAAAGCAAGTAACATCACCCATGCCACAAAAACGACAGGGAGAAAAAAGCCCAACATCCATACCAAAGTAGTTGAATTACTGCCGTTTCCCAGGTGAGCTGCAGTGATGTGGGATGACCTCTGATGAACAAGGCCGTTTCCACTGGAAATAGGAGGGGGAGGAAAAAAAAAAAAAAAGAGGCAGATAGCTCTACAGAAAAAGTGTAATACATTTCTCCAGGCCACAAGTGTAGACTTTATTATGCCCCTGCCAAGAACAGTTACTCACATGAGTAAAATTAAGAGGACTACTGACTAGGTGAGTAACTCCATGCCCCTTTCCAAGGAAAGAAATTCACCCCGGCAAGGCTGTGTTTGTACACTGGAATAGCAGTATCGATTTTGGCAGTTATTTCAGTCCCTCAGAGCAGGAACACTGCAGTGAATCAAACCCGCTGTGGTTTTGCCCCTGCGATTACCTTTGTGCTAAGGAGTACTAGGATGCTCAGTGCTAAAAAACTGGGTCTTAGGCTGCTTCAGGTTTTTATTCCCTTTTAAAGGGGACACTCATGGATGTGATAAATGGTCAGCACTTTCTTGGGATGAGGTAAGTGTTAAAACCTGGTTGCATCTGAAAAAAAAAAAAAAAAAGAAAAAAACCATGGGAGTGAAAGTTATTTTGCCTGTTCACCTGGAACTTGTTACATCAAGTGAAATAGGAGACAAGCACTCACAGCAAAATGAAGGCTCTTTGCTCCCGTTTGGTGAGCCTTCACCTATAAATTTTAGGAGGAAAAAGTAAATAATGGGCCATATGGCACATTTGCTCAGCAGCACTGGTGGTCTAACATCATTATGTTACTTTATTATAGCTGTATACTTATCAAATTTGATGAGACTTCTCATTACCTAACCATTTCCAACAAGGATGATTATTTTTACTGCATTAGTCCAATGACAGATCCCTACTGGGGGACCAAAGTCCCCCCTGGTTTTGAAACACAAGCCCTGACCTGATGAGCTCACAGTCTAGCCTGTAGACTTGGCAACAGCCTTGATGCTCAAAGTGATGCTCTGAAATCAGGGAAACATCCAGGACCCTTGTGCCATCCGAGAGAGAGAACACCTCATCTGGAGGAGACAGCCTCTGCCCAAGGTCTGCACAGGGAGAAAAGTCAGCAAACCGCTTTAACTGTTTCTCTTAAAAGTATCACAGACGATGATGAATCTACTTTAGTATTTGAGTTTAATAAAAATTACACTTGCTTCATAAAAACCTCCTTTTCGGCATAGCAATACCGAAACGAAACTAACTCAACAACACAGTGAAGTAAATGAGGCTGATAAAAGACGGCTTTTGCTTGCAGAGCTTTCCTCATCCTCTCCGTAAAACCACCTAGCAAAACAAATTATTTGCTAATAGATCTGTGCTCAAATTATGAGTCCTAGCAGCTTGGTACAACTTTTTCCTATGCTGTTAACCAACAGCATTGACAAAACTGTCCAATACAGACCAGCCTGCAGATCGATGTCCAGTGTAACTATTTTGCCAATTAAAAAATTACAACGGTCTTCTGCAAAAGCTATTAAGAAACTCCATTTTCTTCCTCTTTCAGTTATACCTGCTACATTGTCTTGTATAAGAGATACTGCTCCAAAAGATGTTTAGGTCCCTATTGATTCATCCCAAATCCACTTGACTGTGGGTGGGAGAGAAAGCAGGAATAAAAACTGAAGTAGGAAAAGGTTCATAATTTTGTACCATGCTTCAGAGGACTGTGAGGAACATTTGTCTTGACAAGTCATCAGTTTAATCAAAGAATTTTAATCAAAGTGCAGTTCTAGAAACAGGCTAACATGGACAAATTATAAGAATAATTAAACCACTCAAATAATCTGTAGCTCGTCTGTCATCGGCTCCTAAGTATGCTCGAAGTTTGAGATAGTTTTATCTTACATATGTAGTGAGTCGGATCCGTAGCAGGTCTCAGTCAATAAAGATCCTATGGAGCTACCACTGATCCCTGATGAATGCAGAGCTATTACCTCCAAATGCTGTGCTGCTCCAGTCTCCACATTTCTTCAAACACTCGCAGGCATCCACAGGAACAGTAACAGTTTTGCAACGCAGTTGAATCCAAAGAGTCATCGCAGCCAAATATTTTTGAGGGACTGTATTCCCTTGGAAAATGATGAACTATTGAATCAAAATGTTGTGTGGGAACTTGTAGATTCACATTGTCACTTAGGACAACACTTTCCAGTTTAAAACGTATTTTATGTGTTCTCATTAAAATTGATTATGTTGCTTTGGAAAGCAAAATATTCTGATTCAACAGAAACATTTTTTTCAACGAAAAATCATTTTTCTGGACAATTTACAAGAGCCACGGATCTCCAGTACCTCAGTGGCCAGCCAAAGCCCTTCCTTGGTCCCTAATTCTGGACACTTACAGTATTTCAGAGGACTGGCTGAGCAGATTTGTAGGCATCAAAATGCAAAAGCAAGCACACGAGACGTTGGTTGCACTGCAGCGTAGGAGGAACTACAACCCGAGCTTTTTGCAGCAAGCAGGCTCATGAGAATGGAAGAAGATTTCAGGTTGGTCCAACTGCATCATAATGCCTGTTAAGATGAGCACTGTGCAGTTAGCTCTCATAATACCACCCCTGTTTTGAAATGAGGAGTTTTACAGGGTGATTTTCTCCTTCCCAAGAAGTCCCTGAACTCCTCAGCTGCAGAAGTACCAGTGCATGCAGCAGCCACTGGGACAATCATTGTCATTCAGACCTTGTGCTGGTATTGCGACAGCCACTTCTGAGGTCTGCCTTGCTCCTGCTGCTGGCTGTTGGCATCACTGACCTTCATTTGGCTGCTTTTTGAAGGAGGCCCCACTATCAGGACACAGCACTTGAATTCCACAGGGCTGAGAGGAACTGAGTATTTGTCCAAGAGCAGTGAAAGAAAATGGGAACAAAAGAAACTCCTTCCTACACTGCAAAGGGCCTGAACCCATACATGCTCACCAAGCTGAGGGAGAATGGAAAAGTCCAAGCTTGGGGGCATTGCTTATGGTGTGAGAGAGGCCCCTGTAAAGGAAACAGCAGGAAAATCTACGAGGAAGGGAGTAAAGTACAGTCATTGAGCAGGGAGCCCTAGATGATGCTCTTTTACAAATAAAAAAAAAAGAGTTTTGTTCCCCAAAAGGTATTTCCCAACATTCCCAAAGAAGGTTTGGAAAATGGACAAGTGGTCACAGAAAAGGTAAGAAGATGACCAAGGCCATTTTTCCTACACTATTAAAAGCAAGAATTGTACTGGCAGAAGGTTAAGGTCGACATCTCCCAGTAACTCAGGAGACCCAGAGGAGGAGGAAAAAAAAAAAAAAAGAAAAGCAATGAGGTGAATGAGGTGCCCCTTTGGGATGTGGGAGGGCTGCAGCAGTCACAAGAGGACAAGGAAATCCTTATTATTTTGTCCAAAACTGTACTCATAATCAATAGGATGGACATTTTAGCTTATGCCTCCAAACGTCAAGAGTATGAATCTGTGGGGAAACCAAAGCATAACCATAGGCAGACTGCTACTTTTTAAATGCAAGTGCTACAACTGTTAGGTTGCAAATGGTAGTTGTTGAATTTTTGTCTCAAGTTTATCCTTCAGTCATCCTTGCATACTGAAAATGTGCTGCCAGGACCAATTTATTATCTAATACATTGCAATGGCTACTGCTGTTTATTACGAGATGATACAGCAATGTTTACTCAAGCATTCAAGAGCAGCAGTTTCACTTCCCACCTTAGATTGTTTGTTCGGGTACACACTGATACTGAAGCCACCCAGCACCAAGTTAAAATCACACATTAGGAACATAAGTGTCCACCTGTTTTGCCACTATGTTTTATCACCAAGGATCAGATCAATCAAAGCAATGACTTTTTTCTTTTCATCTGCTTTTAAACATATTCTACTGTATGTTGTTTTCACTTGGGGCGGGAGATGGCTATATAATACATTAGACATTTGCTTCTGCAGACTTGGAATGGGATTTAATCAGTACATGAATGAGGCTTAAAGAAACAGAAAGCTTCCTAATGCAAATGCAGCTGTGACTGATAAGAAGGACAATGGACAGAAATCCTTGACTTGATTAACTTAGTGACCTAGAAAGAGGGATGTGTCTCATTCCAGCAGCGCAGGACAGAGAAACACTCATTAACTGTTCCTTTCGGCTGAAAGGAACCACAGCGCTCGCTTCCGCACCCAAAGGAGCCATTCACCAGAAACTTGGACACACTAGGGAAGTCTTTCTTTCAGTTGCTGGCTGTACAAAGTCGAACAGAGGGACAGACTTCACATAAATAAGTGTCTTTCTCTCTCCCTCTCTCGCTTAGGCTTTTCAGATGGTTCAGCTGGTCCTAAACCACATACAGTAAGAAAGATTATTTCAAAAGGACTTAATTCACTTTGATGTGTTGGGTTTTTTTAATGGGATGTCTTTTCTAAGGACACACAAGAACTCTTTAACTATTTCATATCTGCACACGTACTGTGTACATCTGCATGGTGATTGTATGGCAAAGAGAGCAAAACTCAGCAAGGCTAATCTTCGCAATACCTTTAAAAATATTTCAGATATACCTTACACCTACAAAGCCCTGTGGACAGCAGCTAATTAAATCTCTCAACACTGTTCTGATATAGATGGGTTAAGAGCAGTTATCTCTGTTTTGCAGGTGGAAGGAGAGAAACAACATGACATGCTGCAGAATTTATAGAGCGTACAGGCATTTCCTTTTCCAGCTCATGATTCTAAGTGCACACTGCAAAACCCACAGGGCAGCCCGGCTGCATGGACAGAAGGGGTCACAGGCTGCCCTGGCGCAGTCTGGGCACTGAGAGAGAGGACACGAACCCAGAGTCTGTCTCCTGACCCCAAGGACTCGTGCCACAGAGCAAGGATGCCGAACGGCACTGACATTTTTACACAGAAAGGAATGGAGCACAGAGGCTTCATGAAGAATCAATTAGATATTGCAAGAGAAGGCAAAATAAAGGCAGGGACACACACAGAGAGTATCAAATGGAGAGGAGAAAGGCTGGAGCATTTTCTCCCATGGCTAGCTCATGTCCCCACCCCAGCTATCGCAAGGCTGATCAGCACACAAGAGGATGGGAATTCAGAAGTGTAACAGAGCTGGAAAAGAAGCCAGATCTTCCTTATCTTGCCACGGTAGTCCCATTCCTCTAAATAATAGAGGTTTGGAAAATTAATTAACATTCTGAAAGGAAAATCTGACTGTAAGAACAGATTTCTAATTAGCTAGAGACAGTGCCAGCAGGCTGCTTAAGAGTCAAGGCTGATTCTGCTGGCTGGATATGGGGTGTGGGCCCTGACTGAGTAAAAAGCAAATAAACCTGGAGATTGCTTACTACAGTGATTCATGGCTAACAGGGCAAAAGGAGCACATAAACATTGGCTTATGAGATGGTGGGCTTGCAGCATATCTCCAAGAATCCTAACGGCACTTCCTAAGAATTAAGATATACATGTATCTGAATGCCCATACGAGCCTAACCCTTTCTCCTCCTCTCACCTCAAAACAGCAATGTACAAAAATAGCACACAAAGTCATAAGAGCTTACCTGAGCCTCAGCCCTTTTTGAGAGTTAAATATTTCTAATGATCTTCAGAAGCATCACCACTGTGCCCCATCTCAGAGAGGTGATTGAGATTTCCAAAGCCATTTTAACCTCCCTTCTCCCACCAGCACTACCACTCTCTACCCTCCAAATACTTCACAGAATCACAGAACTGTAGGGGTTGGAAGGGACCTCTGTGGGTCATCTAGTCCAACCCTCTGCCGAAGCAGGGTCACCTACAGCAGGCTGCACAGGACCTTGTCCAGGCGGGTCTTGAATATCTCCAGAGAAGGAGACTCCACAACCTCCCTGGGCAGCCTGTTCCAGTGCTCCGTCACCCTCAAAGGGAAGAAGTTCTTCCTCATGTTCAGATGGAACTTCCTATGCTTCAGTTTGTGCCCATTGCCCCTTGTCCTGTTGCTGGGCACTACTGAAAAGAGCTTGGCCCCATCCTCCTGACACCCACCCTTCAGATATTTATAAGCATTTATTAGGTCCCCTCGCAGCCTTCTCTTCTTCAGGCTGAACAAGCCCAGTTCCCTCAGCCTCTCCTCGTAGGAGAGATGCTCCAGTCCCCTCACCATCCTTGTAGCCTTCCGCTGGACTCTCTCCAGTAGCTCCTCATCTTTCTTGAATTGGGGAGCCCAGAACTGGACACAGTACTCCAGATGAGGCCTCACTAGGGCAGTGTAGAGGGGAAGGAGAACCTCCCTCGACCTGCTGGCCACACTCCTCCTAATGCACCCCAGAATGCCATTGGCCTTCTTGGCAGCCAGGGCACACTGCTGGCTCATGGTTAACCTGTCATCCACCAGGACACCCAGGTCCCTCTCCACAGAGCTGCTCTCCCAGCAGGTCCGCCCCAAGCCTGTACTGATGCATGGGGTTGTTCCTCCCCAGGTGCAGGACCCTGCATTTGGCTTTGTTGAACCTCATCAGGTTCCTCTCTGCCCAACTTTCCAGCCTGTTGAGGTCACGCTGAATGGCAGCACAGCCTTCTGGTGTACCTACCACACCTCCCAGTTTGGTGTCATCAGCAAACTTGCTGAGGGTACATTCTAACTCTTCATCCAGGCCATTGATGAAGAAGTTAAACAAGACTGGGCTCAGTACTGACCCCTGGGGGACACCACTAGTTATTTCTTCTCATAATGGAAGTCTTCTCTTTTTGTGGGGGTTCAAATTTCCCTCTCAAGCTTAAATGTATTTTTTCCAACCACATCTAAATCAGCATAACATTCATAAGAAGTGAGGGCATAGGAGAGATGTAATGGAGAACTAGAGCAGGAAATAGGAGTCAGGCAATAAAAAGTGAAATCCACTGCAAAGCAGAAGACCACCTAAGTACAGCTCGATGCAGTTAGGAGGGAAGGAACATCTCAGCTGCCAGGCAGGATGATGCACCAAGGGCACAAAGAGGTGTGCGAGGGAGTGGGCCAGTCCTGCAGAGCACAAAGCACACAAAAAGAAGCTGAGTCCTTCCAGCATGCATAAAAGAAGGGTCCAAAAGTGGGATCCCCAGGAGGTGGGGGGAAGCAGTAGGCGCCAACTTCTCCTGCCAGCCTCTGAGACTGGCACAAGGTGATTGATGGGGGACATGTGGGATGTATAAAGGAAAGGAACTGTGAGGAGAAGGAAGAACTAGCTAATTTACCCACAAGCAACTAACAGAGCCAAAATCATGCTAGGGTCAGGAGCCAGACAAAAATTAGGAGCTTTGACTTGACAGGAAGATGCTCGGCAAAGAGACAAAGACAACCCAGTGTCTTCACAAAAAGACTGTGGCAATGGAGGCTGCTAGGACGAACACAAGGAGTGGTTAAAAAGAAAAAAAAAAACCAAACCCACAGGCAAAAAAAACCCCACAAGGTGTAAGAAGAAAGGAGGCAATGAAGGAAACTCGATCTAGAAAGGGAGCAGGGAATAGAGTGCCTGACATGAAGCTGAAAAGATGAGATAGTCAGTGGCAAAAGAAAGAGGGAGGAGAGATTTATGAGTTTGGAACAAATCACTTAATTACTGATGGAATGAATAAAGCTTTCACCTAAAACCTACTTCTGAACGCAACTGCCAGATAGTTTAGTGTGTGCCTGCCGATAAGGAGCTAGTTCAAAATAAAAGGAAAGCTCAAATCTTCGAGTACTTAAAAAAAAACAGTACGTGGGTCGTATCCTACTGGTAAGATTTGTGTGACTACAGTCAGCCAGGTCCAAGCCATGGGCGTTCAGCAGGCCAGAGAGGCATATGGGACCCTGGGAGGAGCAGGACTCTTTAATTCTGGGGAAGCAGCTGACAAGGGCACATGGAGGCAAGCACTCAAATGCACTGCCACAAATAGAATCTACAAAAAGTGGCTTCTACATAGTCCAAATTAGGGGCACAGACCAGGCCTCATTAGAAAAAAAGTCTACAACTATAGCCTAAAACTAAGTGGGGGTGGGAAAGCCCTAGTGCCCCAAAAGCAAGCTCAAATGCTGTTTAATTGAAAGTAAATGACTGAAAAATTGCAGAAGCCTCTCTAATCTCATCACTGACACCTTATTTTTCAGTCCTTATCTAATCTTTTTTTTTCAGCAGGAAGAGAGGAAAGATTTTATTAATTGAATTAATAAAATCCCTTATTGACTCCAGTCCATCCTGGGTGATAACAAATCCTTTCCAGATGGATTGAAATTTCCATTTAATCTTCTATTCCTCTGCTGATCAGCAACCCACAGGACATGCAAACTCATTTCTGGCCAGCACTGGCTTGGTGCTAAATGGTCAGAGGTAGCCATAACGGCCCTTTAAGTGACTTCAATCCATTTTGAGACCACATTCAAAAAACAGTTTCTTTTAGTATCCCCACATAGCTCAAACAGTGAATTGGGCACCAGCCTCCAGTTGTATCTGTGAAAACCTCTCTTCCCAAAACTTGCCCGAAGATGAGCAGAATCTGCTAACATAAGCCTGATTCAGAGACTGGAGGCTTAGATTTGAAAACATGCTGCGTGTTCAGGTTCATCCTCTAGACCGTTGCCACTACAAATTATGCTTGTAGTGTTGCTCAATATTGTCATGAGTGTGTGTCTGCATTGCTAAATTACTGACTGCGGCTGCTTTCACACATACTTTAGGAAGCTGTATTAATAGCATGATCGAAACTCGCAGGAAGCGAGTGAGAAGTGCCATCCTTCTTGTAATCAAAAAAAAAAAAAAAAAGACTGTGGACAATCAAGAGCAGAAAATCCTGTTTTAATGCTGCAGCACTGTGTGTGCAGATCATTAATTAACCTCTGTACATCACAGGATTCTGCCCTTCGACTGCGCCATTAACCAGGCTCCAAAAAGAATGCTAGCAGCTCTCTTCCCCTCTCTTCTCCCTCTCTCTTTTTCCTTGCCCCTCACAGGGCAGCCACAATGAAGACCCGCATGCCCAAAGAGGGAGTGAAGGCTCCTCCTAAGACCATCATAGATAAGGAAAGGTGGAAAGAGCAGCTTTTCTAAGTCATTTTTAAACAATATATCCTTTTATCACCACTAATGCTTCCCTACATCAACTTGAAAGAAAAAGCTCCTTCCCTGTTCAATGACACTTAAGGGATTAAAACAGAATTCCCTCACCATAAGCGGCTGTCACACACAATACAAATTCCTTAACCTGAAGTAAACCCAAAGAAAACATTTCTCGAAAAATAAAGGATGGGCGGGAGGGGGAGATGCTGAAAATCTCTGAAAGAAAGGAATCTCAAAGCCACATGGTTGTTGAAAACAAAGTAATAATAACTTACTAATTTACAGGAGGGAACACACTCTCAAACTTCAGCCCAAATTTCCAAGGAGTCCTGATGGCAGGGCCTGGCGTGATGACCCCACAGCAGTGCAGGGGCTCGGGCAGGCTGCCTGTCCTGGCCTCTTGGCCACCCTCAAGAGGGGACGGTTCAGCAGAAAGACAGCAAGGGGGTCTCATGGGCTGATGCAAATAGCTAGGAGAGTGGCATGAAGACTGTCTTAGCCTTTCATTTTGCACCAGCTGGCAATTTAGTAGCGTACTTTTTGAGCCGGGTCTCTACCGCAGAGGGAGCTGCAAAATGCAAAGGAACCGCCAGAACCACGAGCCTGCGTTAAGCTGCACTTTGTTAGACCTAGGTCTAGGTTTCCACCCAAACAGAGAAAAACTGCTGTTCAGGCAAGTCCAAAAAGGAAATCATCTCTGTCCACTTGGCATAACCATTTCAGAATAACTCCAGTTCCATTAATTTACCTGTGTTTAACTGTTGTGTTCACATAAAAGCAAGCAACAGCAGCACTGAAAAACGTAATGAACTAGTATGTTAAAAAGAGTTCTGACTCCTCTCTCTAGTGGTCACTTAACTCTGCAGTGCTCCAATGAAAACAATGTTCATTTTAAGGACTAATAAAGAATAGCCTTGATAAAATAAATCAGCTTTATTTTCCCTAATTATTATTCCTGTTTCCTCAAATGACTTACCTATGCTTATTGAAATACCATTCCCGAGTACCTATAGGTAGATAGTTAATGATTTTAATAGGAACAAGGTTTCAACCAATATGTTCAGATGTTAATCACATTTGTATAAAATCACATTCCTAATAATAGAATTTAATTCTGTACATATTCACACAGAGCAATATGTACAGGGATATGCTAATACTAAGTTCCTAGTTTCAAGCACAACTTTACTTATCCTATAGGCATATCTAATATAAATGCACACACCTTTTTCAAAATACATTTATAAAAACACACACATATATACACACATACAAGGTACATACACACACCGCTAATGTACAGGTATAACATATTCAAGAAGACGCCATCCAACAAAATGAAAGAAGAAAAGATTCTGACTCTGGCTGAAAATAGGGTAATAGGACATTGTAAGACTTGCTCTTTGCACAGGTTTCCTAGAAATTGTGTGGGTGACTGAGGACTGCCTGTACATCTGCAGTGTTGAATGCAGGGATGTCTGGACACTTGGTAGCCCACCTGAAGCTATTGTACGTCCAGAAATCTTGGCTGTGCACACTGCACAGGCACTGGTGAAATTGCACAGCACACGGACAAAGGATCCAGTCATTTAGAAAAATGTGGGGTTTAAGGTGCAGGCAACAAGGCAACTCATGTAAATTTAAACACTCACTTCCACAGAGCATCCACCTGATTTTCTGAGCAGGAAAGAATCAAGCAGAGAGTCATGGACATGAAGGTGGAAGCTTCCTGTACTGTACTGCTTTGAAACTGAAGCACTGTTTCAAAGATGCCTTGGACAGAAATACAGTACCTCTAAGGTTCAAGGCAAGGAAATACTCAGTGCTACGTATGCTGACATTTGTCTTCATTTTCATTCAATCAAAAAATACCCCTTTGGTTAAAAAGTGAAAATGAAATCCAGTACACCACCTATTTAAAGAATATATATAAATAATTAGAGAAAAAAGAGAAAGAACAGATTTACTAAGTTAAATTAGAATCAAGCACAATACTAGGACATTTCTGATGCAAAGCATCTGAAGAGACTGTAGCACAACCAAAACCTACCACACATTTCCTAACTGTGGAAAAAGTCAGCTAAGAAAGCTTCGACATGCTCCCCATATTGGACATTCTGTTCAAAGTAGTTCTCATTTCCCTCTCCTCCTTTGGCTGTCAAAATGAAGAATTGGGAAGCATTTACGCAAAGATTGGCAGAGTCTGTCAAAGATTTAGCAGTGTAATTGATGGGAAACCTAGTGTGTTTAGACAGCGCTGACTGAAATCAGCCTCTACAACACAGCATGCCAAAATTCTTATGCCATTACAAAACACGTCCAACAAAAGTAGTCCAAGCTCTGGCAGCTTGTAATGGCAGCTTGCTTGGGTAGGACCAAAAAGCGGCTTCATCCAAAAGATACAGAACATGGATTTACTCTGTGAACTATTAAAAATCGGTACATGGCCAGTAACATGTAAATGACATGGAAAAGGACTGTTAAACAACAGAGGCGTATGGGACAGCGGCATCACTGTCACCAAAGGAAGTGGACAGGTGGAAATAAAAAGCCAACAAGGAGCTAGAATTAATAATGGCATAACTATCCATAAATATTTCCAACTACAACGGATGTCAGATCATTAGTATTCTTGACTTAGACATCTTTGGTGGTGAGGAGAAGCCTGAAAGCTGCAAGCAGAGCAACAAGCAGCAGGAAGAGATCAGGCTTAAACTGCAAGGTGAATTTAAATACAGACTTCTCCCTCAATGGGAGTTTAGTCAAGTAACACAAAACACATCAGAAATATTTAACAAAGTACAGCTCTCCACAAAGGCATCTGCACACTTCTCTCTTGCACTGTATTGACAATGTAAGTCACTCAAAGTGGAATTACCAGCTCTCTCGACAAGTACACCCCCAATATTCCTCAGTGTTCAGCAGCTCTAACTAACAAAATGCAGCAGTTTCCTAACAAATATGAATTAATACCATCACCAATTAGGAGGAAGACTTCAAAATAAAGACTCGATTCACTAACACAAGACACTACTGGCATAGGCAATATATCAAATGTGGTATCAACAAATGCCTGCGATTTAACTGTCTAAAAATTTTTAGATTCCATTTCCTGCAAGGCACATTTTCTGTGATATATGCAGGTTTCTAGGCAGACATAAGTTTTACAACTCCAAGCTCCACAGAAGGCAGCCGAGAGTATCTACTGGGAGACAAGCTTTCAAACATCAAAGAAAAGAAATGTCCTTCCCCGAAAAACAAAAAAATAATAACGGTCAACCAAATTCTACTATTTTTGGCTGGCATACTTAAAAAATGCAGTTGTAACCAAATTCCTCTCTCCCTCTGCCAACTCATCATCTAGAACCAAAGCTGTGTTATGCCAGTGCAAGTTTGTAGTCGCAATGATATCATAAAATGTAATGGTGTAAAGATATAAAGCAAGATAAAGTCTTTTATTACATTTCTTGACCAACTGTTCAGATGCATAATCTCAAAAAAAAAGAAAGAAAGAAGAAAAAGTATTTGTGTGCTTAAAAGTTAATGGAGTTTAATAAACACCATATAAATAGCAATAAAAGCATATGCTTACTAAGATTAGTACTATGATGTGATAAAGAAACTCAGATTAATTTTCAGTAAATATTAGTACTATTTTTTTCTCCAGTGTCTCCCATACCTTAAAGAAGGGTTTTATAAGAAAACAAATGCTGCATTCAAATCCAAGCTTCATATTTTTTGTATTTAAAAAGAGAAGACAGCTTTATATAAATGTATTTATCACTACTCAGTTTTGCATAATTGTTGTGGGTAGCAAACCATACAAATCTACCAAAAATATGGAATTAATAAGTGGGGATAATAGATGCATGCCATATCTTCAAATTAACAGAAAGCTGGTGATGTTTTCTTGATCATACTATTTTTGCAAGGCTATTTCTTCATTGTCATACTAAGTCTTAATTTCTTCACTATGTTATATATTACGCCTAAGAAGTACAGGGAAAGGCAGGAAGGGTTTGGGATTATAAAGAGTACAGACAGTGAATCATTATTTCAGCATTCTGACATAAGGTCTTTAAAAAATTGGCTGAAAAGGAAACAAGATTCACCTGAATCATGTTTTCCTTGCAAAGAACCCATGCTGATTGCTGAGTAGTACCACCAAGCACAGACACTTAAACATGATGGGTTAATCCCCTTAACAGCACAACGTTAATTTAAGGAAAAAACCTACATAGAAAGAAGGGATGTTTTCATGAAATTTTTGAACACAGATCTCTCTCTCAAACAAAAATATTTTTAAATAGCCGGTGTAAAAATACTGTTTTAAAAATCAAAACGGTCAAATATTACTTGCCTTCATCAGCTAGAGACTAAGGAGAAAAAACGTCCAGTTTGCTAAAGGTGAAAACAAAATCACTAACACTGGAAACTTCAGAAAGCTGCTCCAGGGTTTCTCTCCTCTCTGCAAAACTGGGATATCATTAAAGCTGGTAAAGACCAGTTGCCCTCATAGAAGCAAATGATGGCCCTGATCCTGTCAATAGCTTGCAACTGCTTCCAGGACTAGAGTGGATGAACTGAAATAATTTCCTTTTTAAAGCTTCTAGCAGAAGGATCATCTGTATTCTGCACAGAAGAGAATCCATTGCAGGTAGGCAAACAAATTAGATATTTCTTGGGGTTTGTAAGCTGAGCTTGTTATTTATCATTAACAACCGCAGTAATTATGCTGCAAATGGCCACCTGTTTAAATTACTCAGGTATTTGTGCTCCAGTCAGACTACTGGGAAATATTGCTTCTGTAAGGAAAGAAGTCCATAGTTCAATAATTGAGTTGGATCTTCTTAAAAAGAAAGGAATCCTTGGGAAAAAAAAAACAACAAACGTGCAGATTGAGGAGCAACTGTGCATACAAACTGCTGCCACACGTGTGCTTGCAGAGAACAGCCATCTCCTATGTACTCCTCTGTGATGCAACAACTTGATTACGTGGTTTAACTCCTGGTCCTCCTTCTGCCTCCCATCCCTGGCTGCCCTCCTCCGTGCCCAGCGCATCTGCCTTAGTTCAGAGCTGCTCCTTGATGTGCTTTGGCTTCCTGGCCTAAATTTAAACGATACCATTTTGTTCCACATTTCCTTGTCACAATGTGTTCAGGATTTACCCATCCCACTACTGCTCCCGAAAAGACGCTGTCAGATTTTGTGCAGAAGAGATGTGCACTCAGGTTCTTTAGACCACGTGTCGTCTCTGCCCAGAGAGCTGACTTCTGGAAGAAGATTCTAGGAAGGCTTCTAGGAAGTGATTCAAAAGTTTTTAAATGCACACTTGTTAAACAGTTATTTCAGAAACCTCGACAAACTTCACTGGATATAGAAATTAGTTTACCAACTTATATTACAGGCCACCTTTATGATCTCAGCAACGCACACACTCCTCCAAAGTGCGAAGCAGGGGGATTCCCAGCTCACTGACAGGTGATGATGGAAACACCTCGGGTTTTTGTTTGGGTTGGGGGAGTGGTGGATTTTTTTGGCTCAGTGTGGCTTGTTGATTTCACTGTGTGTGTTATCATCAAAACACTGCGGAGATTTCCAAGCCTTACTGTGCTAGTCCATTTGACAGCATTGACAGTCTGCAACATTTTGGCTGTTAAATGAACTACGTTATATTTACTATGCCGCTCTGGGAAGGGAATTAGGAAACGAAATGGACTTGCAAAAAGAGGGGCACCGAGAGTTTTTGGCACAAACGGCAGCCTGATAGGCTATTAATAGGAAATGCAGCCTTATTAAGAATCCCAAATAAAGATGTGAAGAGCTTCTTGCTGTGTTAACAACCTTCATTTTCTTAAGCCAATGCTGTTGTATCCCCAAAGCGGTTCTTGGATATAGAAAAGAAATGTGAAGCCTTTGCTCTTGCTATTACTAGCCAGTTTTCTCAGACAAAAGCTTTAGGGCAAACTACTTTCCACTGCTGGAAAATACCCATACTTTACTCAAAGGGTTAGTGATTTTATAGCATCTGTTTGTTGCCAACTCTCTGCCAATTTACTTTCCAACTAATTTAACACATCTTGACTCTGAAGTGTTTTTTTATTTTCTCCCCTGCTGATCTCACAATGTCAGAGATCAAAGGCTCGTTCCCATCTTCCAGCTCGTGCTACATTCAAGTAAATTACCAGATATGTTACAGAAAATTTGCACCACTACAGAGTCAGCAGCAACCCAACAAAGCTCTGAACACATTGCAGCGCTGGGGGTACTGATGGGGCTAGAAAGGCAAGATAATGAGCTATGAAAATGTGTCTCCTGTACCACGAAGGCATTTACACATGTATGGGCTGGAAAGCAACCCCTGAAACCCTGTGGGAATGGGGGGATGGGGGATAAAGAAAAAAAAATAAAGGATACAGGGGGTTTCATTTAGCTTGGTTTAACAGAGCTACTGAAGAGATTCGTAAAGCTTTGGCAAGTCTGCACAGTTTTTAACCTGTTCTTGCCCACATGCATGAAGGACTTGCAGAACGCACAAAAGAAAATAATGAGTAAATGTCTAATAAAGACCAGGTCAAGCATTTCTAGCTCACCTCTCTACCCCTTTCAGCACAAGCTAATCCTCCTTTGGCACTGAAATGAAGAAATACAAACAGCAATCCCTTCTGCATTGGCTGCCTGCCTGAACTACAGTGTCTGTAAACTTTCACTGAAAACCCCATTGGAGTGAAAATGAGGTCAGTGAAGACAATTCATTGCTACAATAAGTTACTCTCATAAAAAAACATACCCGACAGTTCAGCTTTATGACCTACATCAGAGGAAAAGACATATGTATATACAACACACGGCAAATGTGCACAGAAAACGGGAAATAGTTGGGTTCTGATTTGAGGTTTGCAAGAATACTTCAAAGACCTACGATAGTGGTGATACTGCACGTGGACAATGAAAGCAGGGAGAATTTTTCTCAGTTCCATTTGAAGTGCTCTCTAGTCCACACCAAAACCACACCTCTCCCCAGAAATTTGAGTAATTATCTCTGGTATCTTCCAAACAGTAAGTAAAATATAAATCAGCTGCGTGGAGGGATTAAATCAAGCCAGCACCATGGGCTGGCTCAGAGCCTGGTTCCTGGGATATTCTGCAGAGAGCTCCACAGGAACTTAACCAACAATTAGCAAGAAACATCCAAAAACTCTAACAAGAACCAAGAAATCTTAATGGAGAAAGCATACACTAGCTGCTATGACCATTAGAAAACAAAACAGGGTGAAGGCATGAACTGAAAAACCTTCAACATCAGTTTGTTTTAATTTAAATCATTACATGGAAAGTTTAAGATTGCTGTCATATCAAGTGCATCTGGAAGACTATTCAGTATCTTCTATGCCTGCCCCCCTCCCGCCACACCCCCCCCCCAACTTGAATTCAATTAGCTTCTCAAAGCAATTTCAGTAATACTTTGCATAAGCCAAAACTGGCTAACGAGAAAGGAAAGCAAATGTTCCAAAATCACCATGGCAAACCCAAATGGACTGCACCAAAAAATCCCAGCTGGTAAACCACCAAATGCAATCTTTGACCATTTCCCAGTGGTTTTCATGCTGTACACCTTCAAGCTATTCAACTGGACTACCTATCAGATCGAATGGCCAGATGGATGGGAAGTGATTACTGTCAGAGAAATTCCTGGTTAGGGGCTGAACTACCCAGGGCACTAAAGAGGAAAAAAAGAAAAAAAAAAAAAAGGAGCATGACAAAAATAGAGTGAATCATCTAGGGTGATTGCTAATTCATTACAAAGGGTGTCTCCTGCTTTTGTAGGAGGGCTGCAGTGACAAGCACCGACAATGAGAGAAACAACTTCTGAGACAAATCTCGACTGTTACTGGGGTGACAAAGACAACAGCTTCCACACAGTGAAAGCTGTCAGATTACAGCAGCCAAGCAAAGGATAATTGAAGGTATTTAAATCAGACAGTGAAGTGGTAATTTAGCCCCCCCCTTCTTTCTTGCTTTTTTCCCGCCTTTTACTAGGATAACTGTGTTGGCATCACTAACCATCCTACTCCTTCCCACTGTGCACTACAGTTGCCATACAGCAGGCAGACCTACAAGTTGTACTGAAATTGAAATGGTGACCAGCAGACAGATGGTTTCAGTTAACTTTATACAATTTTTTTTTCACTCCTCTTTCCAATAATGGCAATTTCTATATCTTGCTTGTGTAAATCTGAAATATCCAGCACCAGGTTATATATGATGACTGTCGTGTTTCCTGGACCAAACTCTCCAAAGTGCTAAGCTCCTGTTCAGAGCTGTTAGGTTAAGCAGGCTATCTTTAAAGGGTTTGGCAGGCAGCACAATAATCAGTCTCACTGCTATTCCCCAACAAAGCCACTTTCCAAAATGACAAGCCTTCCCCCTTTAGGTTGTCAAAATAGAGCCCAAAACCATGGTACATTCTTTGCCTAGAGTGGAGATCGTACAAACAGTAAATGCCAAATCCTTCAAAACACTGGAGAATCACATGTATCATTGCTAGAAGCACACAGTAAAAAAAGTTGTTTTCAGTTGGATTATTCACCTATTCAGCCTCATTTAAAAAACATCAAACAAGCCTGTCTTCCAGACACCTCTTGAGCACACACTGAAAAATGAAGTGTGGGTCCATTCCACAGCTAACTGCATCCTTAATTAACTCCAGTGTTTTCTTAAATTTGACTGTTCCAAGACTGGGTCTACATAATCGAGGGACCAGTATTAGTTGCATCAAGCAATAGTAAAGAGTTAGAATTAATCTTACAAGCATGAACAAAATATCATTTGTATTAATTATGAGAGCAGCCTGCCCACACAGAGGCTCAGGCTACAAAATACATCTGAAATTCTGCCCTCTGCAGAGCAGGAGGTTATTTGAACTCAGGCTGATGCTGTCTGACCAGTTTTAATTGCCTTTTTTCTTTCATCTATAGACTCCTTTGATATTCCTTATTCTTTTAAATCCACACACAATCCTTCTATGGCTTCGAAGTTAGGCATTTCCAAGCCTCCTCCCTGAGCAGTTTACTGTGTGCCAGAGCTGACTCTGTGCATTTCGGCATTGAACACTGATGCAATGTGAAAGGTTTTTTTACCCACGGCTCCTTGAGCATGTGATGGAGCTTTCTTTTACTGTGAATGGTCTTGTTGTCACCTTGGCTGCAATCCTCTGTTAATGTGACTTGGGAGATGGTGCTAAGCTACAGCCCCTGCTTCTTCAGCCGTTCTTCAGAGAATTAGGAGCTCTGCATCTTGATAAAATGACACAGAATATCTTCCTCAAGAATGAAAGCAATTTTCTAGCCTTTGATTGCTGAAAGCATGCTTGATAAATTGAATGGGAAGGCATAAAAAAAAAGGGGGGGGGGGGGGAAGTGACTGAGAACAAGAGATGTTAACAATGAAGCTCTTACATGAGGAGGATTCAGGTCATCAATTTTCTTCAGATGAATCAAATACTGTTAACAACAAGGAAGCGGCTCCACGATAAGACACACAGACGCGCTCCAGAAATTTAATGCTTCGCCCCTCATAGCAGAATTTACAGCATTTAATCGACCAAATGGAAAGGCAGAGGCTCTTATCAACTGGAAAGCGGGAGGCGTGACAGGAGAGGGGGCCAGGATAACGAATGCACAATGAAGTCATAGGGATGCTTGTGAAGCCACTCCAGTGTCTTGGTGATGCAGAGGTTCTTTGAGATAATTAAATTACATCTCCCCCACAGGCACAATCTAATTTGGGATGTGATGAAAGTAAGGGATGGCCTCCGTTTTCTTCCATGCCCCAGAGGACATAAAGTATCACCGAGTTAGATGCCTGAAAATACACATCAAGGTTTGCATCCATATCAGTGAGCTCTTTGGCCTCCACCCAGAAGATTTCCCCCTCTTCTTCCTCAGATCCTCTTTCCAGGCTCCTTCCAAAATACTTTCCTAGAAATCTCTCTCAACCACCACACAAGACTTCCATCCCTGCTGTCACCCCATTTAGTACTGACCAAATCTGTCTGCCTCCAGGTTGTGCCTGCTGCATGCCTTGTTCTCCCATCATTCTCTAAATTCAGTTTGCTAGTACATAGCACACAGCTGGTAACACCAGCAACACCCCACACACACTTCAAAAAGCCCCACAAAAAACTCCAAACCAACAAAACCAAACCATCCGGCACTGTACAAGATGATCCTGTTGCTCACCAGGCTTTCACGTACATCTCTTCTTCCTCAAATAGCTTACAATATCTTGGAGGCTTTTTTCAATCAACATTTCTTTAAGAGGCAAAAGTATTTGTCAAGTGAAAGAGCTATCTGATACGGACGCAACCCTTTGTTTGCAGAAAGATCTTCATTAAACAATATAAAGGATGCATCATTTAATTAAAATTAAGACTGTTAGTAAAGACACTGCCATTCTTCCCCATTACCTTTTTAATGGTGGTGGAAAGGATACAAAATGAGCTTTACAGATCATCCAATGTGCTTTTTTGGCATCTATTGATGTAACCATGTATTTTAATACACAAGAATGTCACAAACCCCAGGCTTTCTAATATTTCTTGGAAATAGAATTTTACTTACTGTTCACAAGTAACCTGTCCCATATAAATTAATGATGAAATTAATATATAGCATCTGTAAGTAGAAAATTGAACAGAAATGGAAGCTTATTGGCAGTAATAGTAGCAAACAGCTATCCAGGGGACTTCTGTCTACTCACAACACTCATCTAAACATTGATTCAGCACACAAAAGGCATCTTCAGTAATCTGAATGGGACCTCCTAGTACATTTTTTTTTTTATTATGTTACTTGAATCACACCGTCTTTTGGCTTCTGGAAAGCCAAAAGACAAATATATTCCCCTAGTATCTGTGGTGTCAGGCTCCCCAACACATTCTTCCCAGAATTTCTCCATTGACAAGCATTTCATTCCTTCTGTTGATCCAAAGTACACATTAAAATGGCTTGCAGAGGAAGAATTGCTCCGTCCTCACTTTATTCAATACTTGCTATTCCACAAGGTCAAAAACCTGGTGCTTTTAAGTTATAGCGAAAAGGGAGAAATTACAACTTCACATCAGATGTGGCAGATTCCTGTCACATCCAGCTCTCCTGTCCAGTTTGGTCTCAGTAACCCTCCTTCTGTGAAGACGCCAAAACTCTCATGCTGCCTTGATGCAGCCACAGGGCCCAGCCAAGGGTCTAGGGGAGGTTCCCCCTGCACTGTGCCACTTGTGAGTGGCTGCTGTCAATGCCACTGATACCCTGCACCTTGTGATCACCTAGTACAAAGTCATCATTTCCAGCATGGAAAGGATCCATGCTTCTCCTGACTGCATGCATTTACTTGTGGAGAAAGGGCACTGGTGGACAAAAACCTCAGCCAACAGTCTCTGCATTTCATGACTAGAAACACAGTTCTCCCTTGAACCTTGTTGGAATTGCCCACAGGGCTGCAATCTCAAGGTGGCATTTCTGTCTTGACAGGCTGAAAGAACAGTTTTCATCGAAGAATAACATAATCAGGCAAACAATGAGTAAAGAATAATTCTCACACTGCATTCACATGTCAATTGATCCTCTACATCTAGGTATAGAACTAGACACACAAACAGGTAATCAACTTTTTCATCACAGGAAAGACTTTTTGAATGGCATCACTTCTTGTTTCAGAAAATACTGCAGAATCTACCGCACACCTCTGCTGAGGGGAAGTCTGTTTACTTCAGGGTCTTTCTGAGAAAGCACACAAATGACAAAAGAACTTCTTTACTTTGAGAGTGACAGAGCACTGGAATAGGCTTCCCAGAGAGGCTGTGGAGTCTCCTTCTCTGGAGATATTCAAAACCCGCCTGGACAAGGTCATGTGCAGCCTGCTCTACGTGATCCTGCTTTGGCAGGGGGGTTGGACTAGATGGGCCCCAGAGGTCCCTTGCAACCCCCACCATTCTGTGATTCTGTAAAAACTGTAGGAACACAAGAAATGCCAGAGTCTTTGACCATACAGCTCGGCTCCCACTGCCCTGATGAAATTCTCGTTTGTCTGTCGCCAACACAGGCAGAAGGATCAGTGACATCAATTCATTCCAAACAACTTACAGGAAAGTAAATGCCACAGACAGGCAGAAAAAGAGAGATCTCTCTATGCTGAACTGATATATCAGCCTTAAAAAACCCAGAAGGTATTCACACTGAGAAAAGTAAAAGCCCAGCGCTGGTAAAGTAGCTGGTTAGGAGAACAGAAACTTCTGCCACTTGCTCCAAGGGTGCCCAAGAGTTCTAACACAACATTGGGATGCCAAAAAAAAGAGAACAGAGAACAACATATGTAATGTTATTTCTAGTGAAACCTACTAAGTCAGTGACAGCAAGGATCAGAGAGTAGAGGAGGCAAGAATTTGCCCTGAAGGCAAATTTTACCACAATTCCCTGCTTCAGAACTACTTGTGTCCTGAGCGCCGCTCTAGTTTAATCTCCATTAAATCAGTATGGCAGCCGAATACTCCGAATTTTGAAAATAATTTATTTACAAAGATTAAAATTTATAGCGATAGCATGTATTTACATATAGTATAAGTGGAAAAGTAATGAGAAAATAGTAGATGAATTCTGACGTGACTCGGTCTAACAAACCCAAAAGAAATCATTCCTCCCCTCACTGTATAAAGCCTTGGTCCGCAGTGTTGCTGGACACATTGACAAAGCACTATATGATCCTAACCAGATGACCAATTCTACCCCAACCATGTGAAGGCTTTTTTTTGAAATGTTCTTACCCCCCCCCCCCCCCCCATTATAATGTAACTTAAGTACTTCTTTTTAGATGTTTCAGCTTCATAGCTAAAGCTCTTGTGGCTTAGAGTAGAAAGCCTTCCCATACCTACAGCTTTGGCCTCCTTAAAGGTATGAGTAATAAAACACAGTCTGAGAAACAGCATTCAGAACAAATTCTCTTTTGAAAAAGATGAAAAATTCATTCTCTTCCCCAGAGCCAAGCTGGAGCAGTCAGGAGTATTCACGTCTTTCTGCTATTAACTCAATTAAGCACGCAATAAGGATTGCTGGGTAAAACGCAGCGTGTATTTGCGTGCATGTAAAATGCAGACTCAAGGAGTCTTAAAATGCCCTTATAAATACAGCAAAAATAGACCAATAAAATATTTTGTAATGACTATTTATGTGTGTATAACAACTCATTATTTCAATTCTCTGCATCAGGGATTTCTTGTTTCTTTCCTCTACCCCTTAAATAAATCTAAATAAATTATACATTTAAAAACAGTCTATGCATCTATAACAACAGAAACAAATTTCATTTAACATCCAGCTGTCAAAGCCAGCCCTTCTGTCACTCTTTATTCAAGTCTGTTTTACATAATTCATGTCATCTTAATTATTTCCTTCTCTTTCTGGGTAGGATAGCACTTGAGAATGAGCCACTTACAGCACAGCCATTTCGTTTGGAGATAATACGACTGCATGACATGATCGCTCAGAAAAAATACACTGATGTTTTAAGGTGTCCAGGTGGGGAATTATGTATATGCAGAGCCTATCATCAAGGGACATCACGATCCACATACTACAGCAATAAAAATAGCAGTATATATGCATAATACTGTGTTTTAATGCAGACATACTGTGCTATTAATAGCCTCCCTTTTTGCTCCTTTAACTCCTTTATAAACAGATGCTAACAGAGTTTATGGGGAGCAGAGAGCATTGGCTCAAACTAGACTGAGATACTTTCCCCCACCCCTGCCCATCCCCAAAATTAAAAATTCTTCAGCCTTAGCCAAGGTCCTTCCCATCCTCCACCACTCTGTGCCATTAGTCAATTAGTAGGAATTACAAACAGAGCTTTAATCACAAGCATACTAAAATATGTCTAAAGCAATACAGGCATCACTCAAGAAATATCCTATTCCATTTGCACAGGATAAATAATTAAATTGTTTTAAGCGGTCTAATCTATTAATGCCTCGAGAGGCCTTAATTTTGGCCACTAAATTTCAAGAAGTTACGTTTGTCAGTTCAGTATAGTTAACAGCCATACATCAACTGCAGATGACTAATGAATTTACTACATGATGAAAAAAAGCCAATTCCTCGAATTAAGGTTTCACTCTAAATCGTTCCTCATTCTCCCTACCGCCCAGCACATTTCTCTCCCTTCTCTGTGGCTTCCCAAAATCCACAGCAACAGACCTTCAAAAGGGATAGCCTGGATCCTGCAAACGTTTACTCACGAGGACGACCACTGTGAGTCAGGAAATGTTCTTTGTTGAACTGAGCCACTAATGCACAACAGTTGTGCACTGAATTACCCCAGACCCTCCAGAATCAGGCTTTTGATGCTCCAAAATGCCATTAGAAATGTCATTGACCACAGCGAACACTTCCCAGGCTATAAACTCATCTGGTTTTGCTCCCTGGGCATACAGTCCTGTACTTTCCACCTTGCTCTGCTGCTTGGATTGCTTTGCACGCCATCTCAAGTTATTCAGAGCCCCAGTGAAGCATGGCCGCTTACTCAAAGCTGAGCTGAAATGGCAGGAGGAGCCTCCACACTTGGGGTTTTCACCATCTCAGAGTGCAGTCCAAGGCCAGGAATACGAACATGGATTTATCTGCCACATGCGCAGCTCAGCAGAAGCCAGGGGCCTCACCGCATGAGGAGCTGGGAATATTGAAGAGACTGAATACAGCCACAGAACAAAAGCCTTGTAAAATATTAACTTAGTTACGTACCGGCTGACCGTGCAACCTCAGAGAAATCCCCCTCTTGTACAGCTACGTGACGTACCCCACCAAGATACAGATTGCCTGTTCAGTGCCAAACTTGAATGCAAAGATAGCCGACCTATCTGCTTCCCATGACAATGATGGTCATAGGAAGTCACTGAAAAGAGAAACTGCCCTCCCTGTTGGTGGTACCCCTGGGGAACAGCATCTGCTGGGGCAGCCACACAAAGGCTGAACACCGCAGATCCTCGGCACTTGCAAATCAGGGCGCTTCAAGTGCAGTCAGCAAAGTGCAGCTCACCTACAGGACCTAGACTTTGACACAGTCTGATAGAAGTCCCTGCAACCACATAAAAAAAAGATACAAGGATTACTTAGAAATAAACAGCAGCAGCACAGGTTTCACAGTTACAGAGAAAACACAGTGATCACCTGGGAGCAAAAGAACACCACGAAGCCCCTAGAAAGAAAGAAAAAATCTAGCAGATATAAAGCCAGGAGAAAATACAAAGTATTCAAGCAAGAGTTAAAGCTTTCTCCACTGCCTAATAATGCGATGATAATACAATGATAATAAAGTGAAAGGCTTGGAAAAGATTAAAAAATTTAAATAGTTGGAAGTCAAAGACTGAATTCTTGGGCATATTATGGAGCCAGCTCCCTTGGACCCTATTTGCCTACCACGGTGTTACGCAGTGTGGGCAAAAGTGGGATATACGGTCACAGTGATTAGGAGTCCTAAAAGTTTGGAGGTGCCGAGCTGAAAGTCGCAACACCTCTGTGGGATATCAAGACAGCAATTTTTCAGCATTATGTGTTGTGGAGCAGCACAGGCATAACAGACATCCAGGGCAGTGCAACTTTCTTGCTTGCTTTGCGGTTTTGAAGAAAACCAAATGATGAACAAATACATATACACATACCATAAAACAATTTGAACTTGCTAATATGCTGCAACACGTTTGGGGGGTCTTCTGGATGTTGATACTGGTTTTAACTTTCTGAAAAGACAGTGAGTTGCTTCTGCTTTCCTTCTTGGTTTTAAATCAGTTCTACTCTTTGTGTACATGAAAGGCAAGACTTGTGAAGTTTCCTCTTTAAAAAAGACTGTCATTTACTATTTTTCCATGCATATGTTGCTGTACTTTCTCAGATGTACATCCCTCTCTACATATATGCAGTAAACGTAGATGTATATACAAACATGCCGAATGTTGCACATTAAAGAAATGCATATATTTAAAACATACTGTTGTAGGGTCTATTTTGGTAATAGCCATCTGGAAGAGGAAAAAAGCAGAGAAGAAACACTTAATGTAACCAAACTAGATTTTGTACACTTCTGCCAACCTACAACAGAAAGAAAATTTACCGGCTACTCTTCGCTTTGCAATCTAACTAACCATTACTGCAACAGCTTTATCCATACAGAGACACCCAGACTACATCATCTGGCAACCAACTTCAGCAGAAGACCAATCTTGCTTCTTAGTATATTTTTAACTGCCGCAGAAGATGGAACTGGCAGACTTTTGTCACTGTTACAAAGGACGTACCCCCTGCAAATCTCAGTCTCTCAAAATCTTTTCTTTTCCTGGGTGGTCAAAACTTTTTTTGTACCATTTTTTTCTAGTGAAGCCCTCCCCTGGACCAGGTCTGGGTAACAAATGGCTGATGACGGCTCCTGTTGCAGCATAGGGATTTCATAATTATCCAACGTTTACCCCAGGGCCTCATACTCACCACTAAGCACTCCAGCCATTCCTGCTGCCAATGCTAAGCAAATCTTTAAATCAGCACTGCAACCACTGCAGCTTTGTTTCTCTTCTAGCTGAGCAACACTGCACTGTGACCAAAGTCCTATCTGTCCTACAGATTTCCTCCTTCCTATAACAACACCCTTAATAAAACTTTTGATATTCAAAAAGTGATGGGATCTTGATTTCACATTCCACTTTCATAGCTGCCTTACTCCTGCTGAAACAGTGAAGTGAAATCATGCACTGAAACTCTGCTGAGAATTTTCTTCCTCATGGAAGAAGAAAAAAATGTCCAACATGCTCAGAATTCAAATCAGAACCAGAAGGGCGCTGATTCCATATACATGTTATCAAAATGGTACACATTTGAAAATCACGCTGTACTTGCCAAACTTGAGGGTGACCCCCTGGGAGGAAGGGGATTAATATGTAACCTTAGGTCAAGAGAGGTTACACAATCAGTATTTCCCATACCAACACTGAGGAAATTAAATTCGTGGTGGAGATGCTCAGCTGCGGAAATGCAAGGAAATACTGGAAGAAACTAACACGATTAAAAAACATCAATTAATTCCTTTACACAGAAGAAGCCCAGAACACAGACTTGGCAGAAATACTGCTCAAACTCACTTATTTATTCATTCATTTTAGTAGCCATGCTCTACTTTGTGAATTATTCCTGATAATGCAAGCAGACATGTAAGAAAATACCCAGTTCCCACATATTTTAATACACATTCTAGAGTCTCAAAAATGAAATTTTTTGCACTGTGTATCCATTTCTATATGTGCATATCTTTGTACATCTCCAAAGAAGACAGCTAAGAAATGGAATATGTGTTTTTAATCTCTTAATTATGCTTTTTTCCCCCCTAAGTGCATTAATTTGGCAGCTAAAGGTTTCTGCTCTCACTGAAGGGTGAGACAACAGAGCCTCTCGAAGCCCAAATTTTTGGCACCACCTCACTCCTTTATGCTTGAGGCTACTTCCCCTCTGACTGATTCTTAATTTGAATAAGCTTTCACTGAAGACTGTATCAGAACTGCAGCAAGATAATCTTATTAAACCATACGAGTTTAAAAACTCAGAGCTTGATGCTCAGGCAGGCTGTTTCCAAATTGGTATACTTAAGATCCAAATTAGATCATGAGCAAAATATTAAAAGGCACCAGAGCCACTTAACAGTGAGCTTCAATTTCCAAAAGAAATTTCTGGACATTGGGAACCCAGGACTCATGCCAGTTCACCGGGAGTCAGGCTCCTGGCTGCAATTGATGCTTTTAAGTGTTATAGACCCTTAAAATGTAAGCAACAGAGAAGGGCTGTTAAGACAAAGGAATTTACTTCACCTGTTGTAAATACTAGCACAAATACATGGGTCCTTCTGAAGAATGCTTCAGTTATAGGAGGTTTCTATCCCCACCCAAGGTCTCCTGACAAAAAAACACCTTTGAGGGATGCTGTGCCAACTGGCACTGCATCTGTAAGCTGATGCAACGAGGTGCCTTTCAAGCAGTATAAAAGAAAATCTCCATTCTCTTCCTCTCCCTTCACACTTTATATAGACTACTTTTGGTTTTTAAATAATTGACAAGTGTTTATAACTTCAGTTTCACTTCAGCCACCTCCAAGCATGGAAGACTGCCGTCATTAGAAATGGGTGAATTGGTGGTTAGGATGCGATCCACCCTTGGTTTGCCAACACGGTCACGCATGCGGTTTGTAGCAAACTAGGTGGCTGCTTAGTTGCCCTTAGGTCCCCTTGACTTCCAGTAACTTGGCAAGATGATCCACCAGGTGCTTTTGCCGTCTGGATGCCATCCAGGCCATGAAAATTAAGTTTGCGGAGATCTCCTGGAATGTTTCTACCTCTGTGCCAGCTTCAGACAGCTCCTGTCACATGCATGGTGTTACTCAAGTACCAAAGTGTTTTCTGGATCACAGCCCAACAAGACAGGCATTAGCCTGTGTTGTTTGGTGCCTGGCTTTAACTCTTTACATCTAGCTACAAGTGCAACTAATGAACTGAAACTGATTTTCCAGAGCTCAGTCTAATCCACTGCATTGAAGGTGACCTATACTCATTGTGTGTGTGCGTACAGTTAAAGGGTTTGGGGTTTTTTAAGGTGCCTTGGATATTAGATGCCCATGTACATCTGTTGGCAACCTTGCCAGTAATTCAAACGGGTGCCAAGGAGCACTTCTGACGCAGACAGATTTTAGAGGGATCCTAAAGATTTCTCCCCTGCTCCCCCAAATATCAACAGTAAAGATCACTCATCTGCCTTCGTACAGGCAATTCTCTGTTACCCATGTGAAAATCAGTTGAGGTACCAACTTCAGCACACCTCCAGTCCACCAACATCCCTGACAAGAGCACAGTGCTCTGACACGCATGATTCAGACCCTGGACACCTGCAATAAGCACTATATTTTTTCCAGAACTAACCTTGCTCCCTCCAACCTAATGGTTGCTTTTATATTTTACTCCACATCTTTGCTAGTACTAGCATTGAGGATCAAACTTCACTTTGCATCAGTGCTAGCTGGGTGCCACTGTAATCATTTAAGTGGAACAATCTGTTCCAAGTGACCAAGAGAGCTAATAATTTATCAGGAACAGAACAGGCGTTTTGGGGAAGGACATAATTATATTTGTGTGGTTTGTAATACTCTTGAGTCAAATGGGACATTCTGTGTAATTCAAAGCCACTTGAGGAAAGGAAGAGAGGAAGCAGGCTTTCCAAAGAGAAATGGTCTCAAACTCTCAAATTTACCACAAACAATTTTTTTCTCTCTCCTCTGTCCTTTTGGTTTTGCTTAAAATACAGAAAACCTCCAGCACCTGAGTAGGCTTTACGGGATATGAGGAGGAGGAAGTACAAATAATACACAAAAAATATCTTGCTTTTATATAGGTAATGATGCAGCCTGAACTTGAACGCTGTACAGCTCATCTTGTCTTAAATGTGGCAATGCAGAATTCAAGGGTATTCAGGGAAAAATAACAAAAACCTTCGAACACTCATAACAAACACCCAGAATAACTCCCATAAGAAGAAATATTTGAAAGATCGTAACATTCTGCCTTGGAGGGCAAATAAGTTAGAAGCAACATGACAAAGGCATGCGAGCTAACGAGCAGAAATGGGAACTTGCATGCCTCTGTCTTCACAGTCTGAGAAAGGATGGCAATGAAATTAAAATCTGACAAAAAGCAATTGTTTTTCACACAATAAGCTATTGTTCTGCTGGACTTTGAGCTCCTGGAAGTCATCATGACCAAGGACTCGATGAGATTCAGAAGGATCTGGCCATTTATATGGATAGCAAGAGTATCCAGTAATTGCAGTTAATGCTAACAAAGAAAATCACAGAATCACAGAATCACAGAATAGTAGGGGTTGGAAGGGACCTCTGTGGGTCATCTAGTCCAACCCTCCTGCTGAAGCAGGGTCACCTACAGCAGGCTGCACAGGACCTTGTCCAGGCAGGTCTTGAATATCTCCAGAGAAGGAGACTCCACAACCTCCGAAATAATATTAAATATCTTGGGCATTGGGGTGAAAGTCCATCTCTAACTATGAGGCATCAAGATGAAAAAAGGTGTGGGGCTGGCAGAGACAGACCCTGCCCACTAAGGGATGCCACATCCTGCCCCAGAGGCAGGCCAGACAGGGCACGGGGGCAGACCAGTGACAGCATGGGGAAAACGTATTCCCATTCCAGCATCTTTTCTTCTGGCCAGCTCCAAATCTTCCCTTCATCCCCTGCATTAGTTTTATAGTTCTCTATGGTTCTCTAGCCCCTAACTCCATCTCCTATTCCTCACATTGCCTCTGCAATAGAGTTTTTCCTTCTCTGTCAACGGTCCTACTCTGAGTAAAAGCACTTAATATACTGCCTACTACAAACTGCAGCTCTCAGTAACGGACTGAATTCTGAGGCCATAACTCAGTCCGGAGGCTCTACTACTGCCCATAAACTACTTGCTGTCTCCCAGTTTACGATGTCAGCAGGACCCCAGCTGAATTAAGGGCTTCTACTGTATATACTGACACCAATGTATTATCTTATGCATAATGCATAGAAGATGGCTCTAATCATAAATTCTATATCCTGCCCTTCCTTTACATCAGACGCAGCCTGGCATCTCTTATGCACCCCATATACTGATACATAAAATCCTTCTCCTGAATCATAATGGCAGCAAAGTCTTTTCTTGGGTCACCACTTCTGATAAAAGCCATTCTCTCCCTCTTTTCCCCAAAGAGGTTGATATAAACTTCAGTTCATCCCACTAACAAAACTCACACTTAAATTTAAAGACCATGTTGAACTGATGATCCAGGAAAACTGCCTGCATCAGTCCGTGTTTTTGACACTAGCAAGCGAATGATTTGTGCCTAACACCAATCTTTTGCCTGTTTACATTTGGAATTAGCAGGAGTGATCACACAAAATGCAAAGCTGTGCTGTGGATGCCAAACTGCAAATGTGCAAAGGTGAGTGAGGTCTGCAGAGAGCATTTCCAGACCTGCAGAGAAGTACAGAAGCCCCAGGCATACACACAGAGAGGGTGTGGTATAAGCCAGTGCTGATTTTACATGCCTTGGAATGGAATATGGAGTTCAAGCTCCAAAGATTCCACAAACGATGCAGTCAAAAATGTGCTGAATGAAAGCTTTGAAATACCCTGAAGAATAGACAATCCCCTGTGTATAAACCCCATTTGACCCTCAGGCACAGACTAACTGAGCTCTTTTGTACGAGAAGAAAGAAAAAAAGAAAAAGAAACTGATATAGATTCATTACTTCAAAGTCATCTTACCTCACAGCCCTCTAGCCATTATTTCTAGCCAGAAGACTAACTGGAGAAGGAGCATGCATGTATCTTTCTACTCAAACAAAATGATTTCTTCGTTATCTTCAGACAGTATAAGTCCATTTAGCCTGAATAAACTTTATACACTATCTTGCAATGCTGTAAACAAATTTAAGCCTCATGACAAAAAGACCAAGCATCTGAAGACCAAGCCCCATGATGGCCTCGTAAGGTTGTCACATTCAGGCAGACTGAAGATGTAGGAAGACTGTGTAGAAGCATCTTCGACGTTCATCACTTCAGCAATGTAGGCAACGGGCAGGAGGTGCCATGGGCAGCACGCAGATACCTGGCTTTAAACTTTGCTCTTTGGGCACCTCAGATAATGCTTTTCATTGTACAAAATCCTGTTCCAGCAAAAGCAGAGAATAGTACCTAAGGCCCTAAAGCTGTTTCTTCCCTGATGGCCCTCCCTGCAGTTACAGGAAGGCTTTTCCTGTGCTTGCACCCACCTCCTGCAATGTTGCAATAAATGCAGCACACATTTCAACCAGTGGACAACCATGGTCAGCAGCGCCTCCATCTCTGCTCACCAATTCCTTGCCGGGTACAAATTAGTAGCTGCTGTTCTCAACAAGCCTCAAACGTTCAGAAAAAACAGGTTACAGGAACATGTTTCACATTGGTCTTCTCCCACTGGCAAAAGCTACATGTGGCAGGCTGCCAAGGCCTTGCCAGTCTCTTCCCTCTGACATGCTAGAGCCAGCCACTTTCACACAAGTAAAGTAATGGATGCAGTAATAAAGCTGGATTTTCCCTGCATGGTTTTCAGCACATCATGTGTTCAGCACTTCTGAGGCCACTTCAAGACATGATTTATCCAAGAGATTATCCCATGTCTTCTCTTTGTCAGTTAGGGCCAGTGAGGGGCGATAAAAATGAAATGAAACAAAACAAAAGTGCTAGCAAACTGAAACAGTCTTAGAAAACAGTAATGACGAATTACTCCAACTTCCTCCAGCCTGCATGCTTCAAGGAGGCCTTTCCCTTTGGCCACGGAGGCTGCCGGTTGCACGTTGCTTTCTCAGCTCGTGTCTGGATTTTCTCAGATGAAACAGATGCACATTGGAATTGCATGGTAACGGCAACCAAAAACCTGCAACCATGGCACAACACAACTGTCTTTTTATTTATTTATTTTAAGTGAGGTGTTTTACAGTTTGCCACAGCTCCCAATTGGTACCCGGGGAAGCCTAAAGCATTATTTTTGATCTACAGAGCCTTCCACGGTTTGGAACCTAATTACCTTCAGAAACTACTGCCTCCTCCTCATCTGTTACCATGGCAGCTGCAATCAGCTGAGATGCTTGGGCTGACAAGCCCTGATTTACTAGGGTACCAGGGCAATTCCAGGGGGCTGTCGCTTTCAGAATTTACTCCACTGCTTGGGTCTGGCAGCATTTCCAGGAATGGAAGAGGTAGGATAAATTAAGACTGTACAGGCTGGGAAGTAACAACCTTTCTTAAAGTGATTCAACAGCTCAGTGCACACTGCACCACTAGCACTTACCGTGTTCCTTTATTTTTTATTTTTTCCCCTTTTAGTAATAGTATACGCGACCTTGTCCTAGGGTCAAGGTGCAGGTGAGATTAGTAGACTTTGATTCATTTTAAAATATCATTCCGCATGGTGAGAAAATAAGATTGTTTAACCAAGTGGTGAGGCTTGTTTTCTACCCTTCAAAATCAGCATCCGGGGAACGTGAGCTTCAGTATTCCCTGTTCATTTCTACTGGTTACAGAAACTACTGTTTAACTGAAACATTATTATTTCTCTATATTGATGTTTTTCACATGGTGATCTTAAAGCACCAAACTTATGCTTCCCAGAAAGAGCAAAGCCTAGCTTCCCATTGCAAGACCTCAGTCCTTCAGAAATGCACTTCCCACGCCATCTGTGAGGTAACAAATTTAGAAAAATGAGTAGTATCTTGGCAGTCTTTCCAAAATATACTCAGGATGCAGGGGAAGGTGGAGGGGTTCCTACCAAATGGGGCATTCAGTATCTAAGTCAGAGGTGACAACAATGTCTAAGTTGATTTCTGAGAAATATGCCATTAATTTTGTAGAGCCTGACACAACTGTGCTGCAATTCACCTGAAATCTGCTCATTCGGTCCTACTGACAGCCTGGTCATTACAGAGCCTCCAGGTCTGCAGCTCTCTTTGTCCTGTGCATCCTCCCCACATAGAATCATAGGTTGGAAAAGACCCCTAAGATCATCAAGGCCAGCCAACCTCCCAACACCACCATGCCTGCTAAACCATATCCCCAAGTGCCACTTCCACACGTTTTTTGAACACCCCCAGGGATGGTGACTCCACCACTCCCCTGGACAGCCTGTTCCAATGCCTGACCACTCTCAGTAAAGAAATTTTTCCTAATAACCAATTTAAACATCCCCTGATGCAACTTGAGGCCGTTTCCTCTCGTCCTATCGCTAGTTACCTGGGAGAAGAGACCAACATCTGCCTCACTACAACCTCCTGTCAGGTAGCTGTACAGAGCAATAAGGTCCCCCCTTAGCCTCCTCTCTTCTCCAAACTAAACAAGCCCAGTTCCCTCAGCCGGTCCTCATAAGACTTATTCTCCAGATCTCTCACTAGCCTCATTTCTCTTCTCCAGACACGCTCTAGCAACTCAATGTCCTTCTTGTAGCGAGGGGCCCAAAACAGAGCACAGTACTCAAGGTGTGACCTCACCAGTGCCGCGTACAGGGGCACGATCACCTCCCCACTTACTGTTCCTGATACAAGCCAGGATGCCGTTGGCCTTCTTGACCACATGGGCACACTACTGGCTCACGTTCAGCCGGCTGTTGACCAGCACCCCAAGGTCCTTTTCTGCCGGGCAGCTTTCCAGCCACTCCTCCCCAATCCTGTAGAGTTGCATGGGGCTGTTGTGACCCAAGTGCAGGACCCAGCACTTGGTCTTGTTGAACCTCATACAGCTGGCCTCAGCCCATCGATCCAGTCTGTCCAGATCCCTCTGCAGAGCCTTCTTATCCTCAAGCAGATCGACACTCCCACCCAACATGCACCAAGAGAAACTACTTAATATAAAAGACTCTATGAGAACATCCCAAAATTGGTATGATCAAAACCAGTGGCCACTTTATGAATGATTAACGAGAATTATCCTATCTGTAAAATACAGATAACCCTGCCTCTTTATTTCCCAACACAAGAGTAGATCACTGGCATTTGAGAAGTGTCTGGAAAATCACAGGTGCTGATAGCATCTATAACAGCACACCATGAGATTCAATATTTTTACAATAATAATAGCACTCGTTTTGGACTCCTGCATTTTTCAGATCATCAACCAAAAACATTAACAAAACACAGCCCTTCAGGAGATGAAAAATCTTTGCGTTGTAATGCAAGCTAGTTCATACAATTTCTTTCTTCCCACCCACCCTGGGCAAAGCACCTGCCGCCATCCCTCCAGTTACCAGGACAGTTGTGAGTGCCCCTCTTCATATGAAAGGACCAGGTCCTCTGATGAAACTAACTGGAAATCTGAGACCGCCAAGAAGCTGATAACAGTCTTATACTATTAATTGCCTTTTTTTTTTTTTTTTTTTAAACTCTAGGTCTTGCTTGACCTGCGGGCTTCACCAATGATGCCAACACTGAAACCACAGGGACAAACCACACAGATTAGACTCAAACTCAAAAGGAAACTAGCTCAGCTAAGCAACTGCAGCCCGGCAGGGCATCTGCTACCTCCCAGCTGTGCCTCTGGCAGAGCTACTAGCAATTCTCGATCTGCTCAGCCAGCAGAAGAGACCAGCAGAGCTGCAGCACCCTGACCTGCACCACACCAGGGCACTTTGCTGGGGGCAGATGGCACCATGACTGGCTGCAGTGGAGGAGAGGGTGCACATCCCACTGCACTGTGCCAGCTACACATCCTCCACCGGAGCAGTCTCTGTCCTGAGAGCAGTGGGAAGATGTGAGCAAGAGCTGTCTTGCCTGTGGGACACAAAACATGTCCAGTGCTCCTGTCAGGGGAGAAGAGAGGAGAGCTGAGCAGCTTTCAGCCCTCATCCCCAAGCCAGAAGTGGCAACAGTGGCACCCAAGAGCTCTGCAATGCTCTATTGTGGCAACAGGCAAAAGCTGTCCCCTTTGCAAACTGAGTGCTCGAGTTGCTGAGAGATACAAGAGTTCCCCAGCAAGAACTTTCCACATTTTCTACCTTCCAAATTTTGAGCAGGCAGAAGGAATTTTGCTTTGATTTTAGGAACAGCTGTTGATATCTGTGAACATTTCTCCCCTGGCTCTTCTGTTATGCCTGCTAACTTTATCTTATTATTCCATCCTTCCTTTCCTTCCTCCAGCTTAAGAGTAGCAGACAATGGTTGCAGTAGACAAGGATCTCTTTACTCCTAATATCTGTAAAGCAAAAGGAAAGGCTTGATTGTGTCTTTAAGGCAAAAAAATGCAATTGTTCTGTGTATGTGTACCTACATGCCAGCTTTGCTACTTCGACCTTCCCCTCCATTTTAACATTCAAGGTTAAAGCCTACAGGAAAGGATAAGGAGCTCAGTAAAACAGACTGTTTCAAATTACAGAGTTAAACACAAAGGTGGTATTGACAGCGCACAGTTCTGCAAACATACATGTCAAACCTGATCCACCCATCTTCTTCCTTCCATTGACTTCAACCCAGGAAAGTACGCAGGCAGGCCTTCATTCCACAAAACCCTTAAGTATGTGCCTTAACAAGAAGCATGCGCTGGCATATTTGTCTGAATCAAGGAGGAGGCAACTAAATGTTTAATTCCCTTGCCCGTGTTGCAGCCTTAAATTTATGTGGCACTTTTTCAAGGCAACTAGCTCCACCAGTAATGAAAGCAACAGCACGCAAAAAGTAACACACAGATTATGTGCTTTGGAGCTGGGCATTTCCTTAGTGGAAAGCATTCACAAGAAATTCAAGAGAGTATGCTGAAACCTATTTTTTTAAATTTTTCTTTAGGGTGTTTTTTAGTAGACTAAACAGCAGTGTTAACACTACGAAAATAAAGGCAACTCTTACAGGAATAGGTGGCTGCTTTTACCCCAGCTGTTTAACGGATGATATGTTAATTTTGTGGCACTGTTGTCCAAGAGAGGACATAGTGAAGACTCCCATGGTACAGTGCACACAGTTTACAATGGGCATGGTTAGAATTTAATCATAGAATCATTAAGGTTGGAAAAGACCCCTAAGATCATCAAGTCCAACCATCCACCCAACACCACCATGCCAGCTAAACCATATCCCCAAGTGCCACATCTACATGTTTTTTGAACACCCCCAGGGATGGTGACTCCACCACTCCCCTGGACAGCCTGTTCCAATGTCTGACCACTCTCTCAGTAAAGAAATTTTTCCTAATAACCAATCTAAACATCCCCTGATGCAACTTGAGGCCGTTTCCTCTCATCCTATCGCTAGTTACCTGGGAGAAGAGACCAACACCTGCCTCACTACAACCTCCTGTCAGGTAGTTGCAGACAGCAATAAGGTCCCCCCTTAGCCTCCTCTCTTCTCCAAACTAAACAAGCCCAGTTCCCTCAGCCGATCCTCATAAGACTTACGAGCCTTCATAAGCCTTCCTACCCTCAAGCAGATCGACACTCCCAATTTGGTGCTACCTGCAAACTTACTGAGGGAGCACTCAATCCCATCATCCAGATCACTGATAAAGATGTTAAAGAAGACTGGCCCCAAAACTGACCCCTGGAGAACACCACTCGTGACCAGCCGTCAGCTGGATTTAACTCAGGTCACCACAAGTCTCTGGGCTCAGACATTCAGCCAGCTTTTTACCCAGTGAAGAGTACACCTGTCTAAGCCATGAGCTGCCAGCTTCTCTAGGACAATGCTGTGGGAGACAGTGTCAAAGGCTTTACTGCAGTCCAGGTAGACAACATCCACAGCCTTTCCCTCATCCACTAGGTGAGTCACCTGGTCATAGAAGGAGATCAGGTTGGTCAAGCAGGACCTGCCTTTCATGAACCCATGCTGGCTGGGCCTGATCCCCTGGTTGTCCTACACATGCCTGGCAAGCACACTCAGGATCAATCGCTCCATAACCTTCCCCAGCACCAAGGTCAGGTTGACAGGCCTGTAGTTCCCAGGATCCTCCTTCCAGCCATTCTTGTAGATGGGCATCACAATGGCAAGCCTCCAGTCATCTGGGACCTCCCCTGTTATCCAGGACTGCTGATACATGATGAATAGTGGCTTGGCAAGCTCCACCAGACCCCATAGACTTGTGAGAGTCCAGGTGGCATAGCAGGTCATTCACTGCTTCCTCCTGGATTATGGGAGGTTTATCCTGCTCTTCATCCCTGTCTTCCAGCTCAGGGGGCTGAATACCGTGAGAATAACTGGTCTGACTATTAAACACTGAGGCAAAGAAGGCATGAAGTACCTCAGTCTTCTCCTCATCCTTGGTGGCAACATTCCTCCCTGCATCGAATACGGGATGGAGACTCTCCTTGGCCCTCTTTTTGTTGTTAATGTTTTTACAAATACATTTTTTGTTGTCCCTTACGACAGTGGCAACCCTGAGTTCTAGCTGGGCTTTTTGCCTTTCTGATTTTCTCTCTGCACAACTTAATGAGACCACTGCACTCCTCTTGATTCGCCTGCCCCTTCTTCCAAAAGTGATAAACTCCCCTTTTTTTCCTAAATCCTAGCAAAAGCTCCCTGTTCAGCCAGGCCAGTCGCCCTCCCCACGGGTTCGCCTTACGGCACATGGGGACAGCCTGCTCCTGCACCTTTAAGACTTCCTCCTTGAAGGATGTCCAGCCTTCCTGGGGCCCTTTGCCCTTCAGGACTTTCTCCCAGGGGACCCCTCAACCAGCGTTCTGAACCGGCCAAAGTCCTGCCCTCCGGAAGTCCATGGTGGTGGTTTTGCTGACCCCCCTCTTTACTTCACCAGGAATCAAGAACTCTGTCATTTCATGGTCGCTAAGTCCAAGACAGCCTCCGACCACCACATCTCCCACCAGTCCTTCTCTGTTAGTAAACAGCAGGTCTAGCGAGGCACCTCCCCTGGTAGTCTCACTCACCAGCTGTGTCAGGAAGTTATCTTCCACACACTGCAGGAACCTCCTAGACTGTCTCCTCTCAGCTGTGTTGTAATTATTTGTTACAGTCCTCAAAAAGACATTTTTCCAAAGCAAATATGCTATGAAACACATTTTTCTGTAATCTTATCGGAAAAACTTCAGTCCATAAAGCACTCCTTGTGAGCTTTTATGGGCAGCTGTTGCTTGAACGCTTGAAGGAAGAGCTGGCAAGTTAAAAAACAAAATAGGCCACAGAGATTTAATTTCCTATAAAATAGCTCCCTACAAGCTGTTTAAATGTTCTTTTCTTAGAGAAATACTCTGAAGATTTTAGAGATTTTCAGGGCAAAGCTTGCAGTAAGAACTCCTCATGTTCCCTCTGCTCAGGGGGCTCCACAAACACACCATTAGATTTATGCTTTTCCCTTTAAAAATAACTCCACGTACCTGTCTGCAAAATTAATTTAAATAAACATACAGAAGAAAGGAACACACTAGCTCAATTTTTCTTTTTTTCTTTTTTTTTTTTTTTTTGGGGGGGTGAAGGTGGGCTGGGGAAGCAATTGCTAATATCTACCATAAATCTGCTCACTCACAGCCTCAGCTCACACACTAACAGCATCTTTGTCTCACACATACTTTTTCTTCCCACCCCCTCTCCCCATAGCCATGCCATAATGTGTCTAAGTCAGCTGTACAGTGTTGCTGATTAAAAACTGCCAGCAGTTAGACAACTTATTATAAAACCTACAAGGGGACTGTGTATTTACGAATGCAATAATTAATCAATGCATAATAAGCATGCACTGCGCATATCGTTTTTCTTTCCACACACAGACAGCTTCGATTACCATGTGGGTTACACTGCCACGAAGATCTTTAGTTCCCAGTAGCTGCTTCCCCACCCCGCAGCGTTAGCAAAGACAAGCTCATTGTATTAAAGTCTGCATTCATCTGCAAAACCACCCAAATACTGCTGAACTGATTAATTTTGCAGGTGGAGGCTTTCAGAAGAAAATGCCATAGTTAGTGGCACAACCACTAGGCTGTCACGATTTTCCTTTCAAACTACTTTTCTCAGAGACTCAGCTATAAGGCGTACTCTGAGCTATGAGCTGGCAGACTGGTTTGCATCTTAAGGACATATTTCATTTTAATGGTTTTATTTTTAAATGGTTTCAAGTCTTTGAATTAATGTAGATTAAAAAAAGAAATTTGACTGACATAAAAATGAAAAATACAGTATTATTCCCCATTTTCACCTGCTTTTTAACTAGAACCAGGTTGTATTTATTTCTAAGAAACTCAACAGTACCCAATTAATAACACAATTGCATACTTATTCATGAAAATTGATCAAATGCTTAAATAAAAAAAAAAGCCATCATCCTTTCCTGAGCCTCCTCACTGATAAACAGCATCAGACAAGGCCCCACAGATATTAGTACTCAGTCAGTAGGGATTTGCTTTTCCCTTGCAAGAAGTTTCCCCCTCAGAGGCTGTCCTCTACAGCACCACTTTCTGCCCAAATGGGAAAACAGAGATGCTTTGCCGCAGAGATGCACTTCTCTGCTAACTCTCTGCTAAGCTGTCTGAGTCCGCAGAGATGATATCTGGAGCCGAGTAATCGACGCAAGTTTTCATCCCAGTGCTGTGGGCACACAACATGATTATGTGCCCTCCCTGACCAATGGGCTAATGTTTATTGCAGACTTGCTACACATGGGGACCGACCAGAAGATTGCAGAGCTCTGCGTGTGGCTTGCAAGTTAAGGTCTGGATGACGCTACTACGTATATATAAAAATATTAATCTTTGTACTCTGTAATGCCCCACAAAGGGGATGACATGGTTTTATTCTGCCAATATGCAGAGGATTAAGGGTATCTGCTTGAAGCCACTAACAACCTGAACAGAAGAATTAGAGTAATTCCACTAAAACCATGCCCAATCCAAGGGACTAGCCGATAGCACGTTGTTACCCTTTCTGCTTGTCTTGAAAACGTAACCAGAACAATCCTGCAAACAGGACTTCAACCAGCTATGCAAGGGGGGTCAACTTAAAGAATGGGCTTATAGGACCATACGCAACGACGAGGACATTTTTCATGAGACCTCTCAGCATTTGGAGGTCTAAATCCTTGATGTGGAGCAATTCTAAAAGGAGCTCAAAAATAGCTGTTAGCATGTCACATACAGACGAAACTCACACTTTCTTTTCTGTCACTCACACAACCCCATTTTTAGCACAAGCAGCCACAGAAAACAATAGTAAGATACTCCATTAAAACCTTGCACTGCTTTAGCCTTTAGGTCACCACGCAAATGCTGTTGTCATGACTTCAATTAGCAACACTTTGCCTATGTCAATACCATTATTAATACCCTGAAACACTAATTTCTATTATTATTTAATTAATAGCCAAATGTACTGAATAATTATTCACATGTAGTTATTAGGAGAAATGTACCAAATGCAATTACATGTCAAGAGCTATGACTTACAAATCCTTCCCACAACACCTCTTGTGCCAGGAAATCACCTGAAAACTTCAGCAACAGATAAAGGCTTTCCATAACCAGGATACCTCTAGGCTGGAATAAGCTGTTAGGCCCTCGCTGTGCAATACCGGAACCTGTTTACATGGTGTGTATCTCAGCTGCCATTTCCAGATGCAGTAGCCACACTTAACAGCAATAGTTATTAAACAGAATTTCAGTAAGTCTCCTGCAAAACCAATGTGAATGCGAGTCCTTGATTAGGAATTCAGATCCTCCCTAAAACTAAGCCTGGAAACACAATAAATGATGGAGACTTTTCTTTGCATTTTGAAAAATGTAAACATTATTTTGAACACAAAATATGAATTGTCTGAAGGAGATTATTTGCCATCTGTTTGAACACAGCACAAAAACCAGTGATCGCGCATTTGAGAAAGACTTCACTTATATGTTCATTAAGAGCCTTGATATTTGGGTATTTCAGAGGTAAAACTGAGATGCAGTGAGTTTCAAGATGACTGATTAGTAGTACTTACAGCAAATGTGACTTCTATTGTGCGCCGCTAACCCAACTCTGTTAAACCCACAGTTTAGCAATGATAGCTGTAATTCTGTCCACATACATACAGACTAAGTACCTGCATTTTCTCATGCAAACACACACACACAAACTGGTGTGTACATACCGGATTAAAAAAACAACAGTCAGCAAACAAAGAATATTAAATACTATACCTTTGAGTCATAATCTTATAGGCATCTGGCAGATAACAGCGGATATTCTCCATCTGAGCAGGATCAGAGTCACAGATTTTATCATCAGTCCTCCCGTAGTTGGCACTTTCGATCATGATAACATCTGTTCCTGGGCAGCGAAGCTCTATGGGGTAACTCTCGCACGACAGCTCCCTTCGGACCACAGCCATGGGGACCGGGGCACGGCTGAAAGCTGCAAGGATTAACACAGAAACACAGCAAACATTTACTTTCCACACTGAGGTGAGGATTAAAAGTGGAATGATGTTTAGCAGCAGGTTTTATCCATACGCTGTACTGAGGCAGTTTTGATACCATTGAGATACGGTCTGCAGAAATGGGGACTGATCCCCATCTTGCTGGCTGCCCAGAGAAATCGATTCTTCACTCAGTGACTTGATTTTCTCATTTCAAAAATAAGCTAACAATCCCCTTTATATAGAGCTTTAGAAATCCCCTACTGAAAGAGGTAAATAGCAACTATGGCATTGTTATGCCTTCTACTTACCAGGTGAAAAGCTAGTTGGCTTTGATACATAAAATTACAGTCCTGTGTTGTACCTGATCAGCTGGGGGAAATTTTCCGACAACAAGCAATCCAAGCACCAGGACCCCACGTGCTCAGAGAGATTGCATTTGTCCTACTGCAGATGTAATAACATCTGTATTGCTCCCGGTCCTTTTTCTGGTCCTCAGAAAACATGAGGCTAATGTCTTTTGCTGTAGCCTGCAGCGTGCCGGGGGATGACTTGTGGGTTCTGGCAACCATCCCAAAGTTTGGGCCCTGCAGTGGTATTTTCCATGGAAAGGCCAATGTATGGGACATTGAGTGATTAAAGTTGTCCCAGCTTTGTGTCAGATCTGCCTGGATCAATACTGGCACATACTAGTAAAGTTAATTTAAAGAGCTCTCAGAAATCTTACCTGTTTTAAAAGAAATCCAGGCTAGAGTTTGCAAAAGAAAAAAGAAACACGCTTTCAGATGCCTTGAAAAGAAAACCCTAAAGTATTAGTAAATAAACTCACATGATAACAAGCCATAATATTTCCCATCTTTACAGCCCCTTTGATCCAAAGATCTTCAACAGCTTGACAAACGTGAATGTATTTATCCCCCAAATATCCATGTGAAGTAGCTATGCATTGTCATTCTCGTCTCAGCCACAGAAGGGTTGTGCAGCTTCCAGAAGATCTCACAGGAAATCCACAGTGAAGCTGGGAAGTGAATACCTGTTTCCCAGCCGAGCACACTGGCCACAAACTGAAACAAAAGCCAACCCCTTTCCTTCCTTATTCCATGAGAATGAAAACTCACCCACACATCAAAAAGGTTTCCAGCGGCAGGCATGACATGCCCTTCTGCCTCCATTTTGTACTACTTCCAACCACACAGCTCAACATATAAACTAAGCCTGTATCTATGTGATGGTCCCACAGCAGTCAGGGAAGGTTTAACCCTCTAACAGATCCAGGGCCCATCTGAGACCAAGCATCGTTCAACAGCTCACTTCTTCCCCAGCCCCATTATGAAAACACCAAAATACCCTCCCCTAAACTAAAAATCCCTTCCAATGCGCTGTTGTCTTGTCCCATAAAACTTCCACACGGTGCATGAACGCCAAGTTTGAAAATGCAAGTGTACTGATGGTAGATATATATTCAGTGTATATATATATGTACTGAAGGTATACCCCTTACCTGTATCAAGGCTGCTGTCTGTCTGGCAGTCAGCAATCCAACACATTACTCTAACTTCCGTGAAGCCTTCTATTATTGTCAGTTTTCTCATTTAGGTTTGTATTATTGGACAGATAAACATTTCCATTTCTGTAAATTTGCAGGGATTACTCTAGTATCAGATCCTTACTTATGTGTCAGAGTTCTGGACTAACTGCCAAACTCCCAAGACAGACATGCATTTATTCTCGAATAATAGCTTCTACAATTAGCATAACTTTAGGGTTTGGATCATGTAAGATGTCCTCCTTCCCCAGGATCGGAGAAACATTTTTGCTCTGAGGTCATATTGCACCATACATCTGTGTAATGCAGTAAATTCTTACTGTGACCAAGTTGCCCTGTTACAGAAGGAGGGAAGCCAGGAAGACAAGCACAAACCTCCAAGACGCAATATTTTATTCCTACGCTGGGCATTATGTCACTAATCAATGACAAGGCAAGTGGAGGAAGGATGGGACAAAGTTAGAGACAACATTTGATCGAAGAGATAAGCCTGTCAGAAAGGCAGAGCTGGCAAAGCCCAGCAATTTTAGCCTATCCTACAAATAACATCAAGAGGTATTAAGATCGATTAAAAGGATCTGTCCACAGAAGCCTGCAGTAGCCCCTGCTCTGCAAAACACCAGACTCCATGGCAACACGGGGGGAGTTTCTATTTGCCTGCGTTACTATTAGCATTCACAGGCCGAGTGTTGACCAGAAAAGTTCTGATGCCAGGCTGCTGGTTTTGGAAAGAGCTGTGGTGAGCTCTCTTTTTGAGCCTCTTCCATACTAAACCCGAGCAGATTGGCAACACGGGAGGCAGAAGGTTTCTAGCAGCTTTTGGCAGAACGCTGAGGCCAAGTGCCCTCCCTCCTCCTGCCACGCACTTAGAGGACTCCTATTAACTGCCAAGAAAATGGCAAAATGAGGTTCACAGTCCATATTAGCTGTTTGGGGCTATGGTTTGGCTCAGTTCTTGTGCAATTTGGATTCTTTTCTCTGGGAGGCTACTGCAGGCTACAGAAACAGCAAAGACAGTTGCTAATACTACTTTACTTTTTACCGTTCCCACTATAGAAAACAAAACCCAAACCTCCAACCCACATGCCTCAGAAAGTATATTTTTGCTGTTAACTCCTATGCATTTTTTGCAGTAACTATTCTATATTGTCAAAGAAAGCAGACATTAAACACGTGATGGTTGTGGAAAACCCTGCTTAAAATCACAGAAATTAACTGTCTGGGAATTCACTCATACAAACCTGGTGTATTTGTCAATCACCAATCCTGTACATATGCAGCTAATCTTAACTCTCGTCTTTTATTGGAAATAAGATATTAGGAACTGCTATCAGCAATACGGTTTTATTAAAATAGAAATTTATCTGAGGACAGAGATAGCATCCTAATCTCACAGCAACTCTATCAACAATAATGATGCAGTACTTCAGGCTTCTAGTGGAGGATTTCACAGTTAATACGAAAATACAGAGGTTTAGTAAAAGCTGTTAAGCATGTTCCTGCACCAGGTGTGAGAGCACATTTCTTGTACCTTGGGCATCTCTCCTATACATGAGGCTTTATAGCACTGATCTACTAAACTTGCATGAATGTCAGTCCCCAATGCCCCTAAAAAACCCCAAACCAAAACCAAACATGCCTCCCCAGAAATAACAGCTCATGTACTACTTCCTATTCTGTTTACTGGAATTCACCTTTTTGTTTCTCACATAATCACTTCACTGCTTGCCATTAGAAAGGCAGCTTTCACTTACAGACACCGCACTGTGGCATCATGGAGTCAACATTTATTTCCAGGACATACTGCATAAAAGAAATGTGACACCCTGGACAAATCGTAGGAATAGTTGCACACTGTAATACAATATGACAGGAGAAAGCAATGGGGCATGTTTCCATCCTGCCATCCTCCACCGAATCAGTTGCTCTGCATGGCTTTTTTTCTACCTCGACATCCGCAATAAATGCTTTAAATGGAGATTGGAGGTTGGTTGTTTATCTCCTTGCGAGCACATTTCTTGATGTTGCATCCCTATACTATAATCTTATTTAAACGTTTTTACTGGTTTTCCTGGGAGGAGCAAAAGGTTTTTGCTTTTTGCTATGGAATAAGCTACTTCAAAGCCCATCTGCGGAATACACAGCACGATTGTATTAATTCATTAATATACTTCTCTCTCCTTTGAGCAGCTCCCTATCTTTGCAGTCTCTCACTGAGCTCCTTATTTAATCTCCTAAATAAGTGACCTAATTGTTGGCTTGAAGTCAAGAGATGCTGATGGCCGCTCCACTACTTTGAAAAACAGGTGTCTTTTTCCAGGATCCTACGTGCAGACAGCCATCTAAATACAGACGGTAGAACTTAAAGATTTTGAAAAACAGTCTTTTAACATTTAAACGTGTGCCAACTTGAGTTTTCTAAGTGCAGCCATTTAGTGGAGAATCATCCTCCTGAGCTTCTGCAGGGCAACGTGAGACCAGAGGGTGAAACAGCAACAGATAATGACAGGATTTTATCTGGGCGATTTAGAACTTCTTTGTCTCTGCTAATTTCAGGAGCTGGAAAATTAAGTAAGTCATCAAAATCTTGTGCTTCTTCTCCCCCTCGCTTTTGACCTCAGAACATAATTGCCTCTTGTCATGCCTGCAGGGCATGGGCTTCTAGTTATCACTGTGTGCTTAATCAAATGCTGAAATAGCCTTTAAATTACGTGTCTTCTTGGCTGCTACAGACTTGTTGAGCTTTGTTACACTTAGAGGCATGATGGTAGTAGACGTACTTTTAAAAGAAAAGTGTGGGATGATGCTTTTAATTAGGCTTTATATGCAATTTTCCCAGCAAAATGATGTTCTGGCTCAGAAAATTCAGAGTGAAATTTCAGCACATATTTAAGGACAGTGAATCAAAAGCTGGAAATGTAGAGATAATTATTTTCACAAGCTCTGCACATGATTTGGTGTGCCCAGCTAAATACCTGACTTACTGTTCCCAAAGGCAAACACAACATACTGGGAGAAGAGGTTTCCTGCTAATTTGGAAGAATGTTTCTGTATTAGTGATTTCACAGTACTTCATATTCCCACAGTTTACCTTGACTCCGTGGAAAAGAAAAAAAAAACAGACAGAAAGTAGTAATAAAAAAATCTCCCTCCTCTCCTTATTCTGAAGCCTACTCAGGTATGGGTACGAGCTGAAATCCCTTTCAATCGGTGAGTCAATAGGCCTTACACGATTCTCACCCCCTGAAGAGAAGCACATCTTTAAGTGCTTTTTTAAATCAGGATCCTACTTTTCCCTGTTGAGATATACAGTCTCATTAGTGCATTCATTTGCAGCATGAAAACGTAGCTCAGTGCTTCTTCTGTCTCCTTTTTCCTTAATCCAAATTATACCCGTCCTCTGATCTCAACAACAATATTAGTAGCAAACAAAAACTCAGGTTAAAGATAGTGACAAAAAACATTTCTCCAATGTATAATACCCCCATTCCCCAGTATTTCCATTGCTTACAAATACCAATATAGTTCTGACAAACTTAAAAAGCCCGATTGGTCCAAAGTTCTCTGAAAACTTGTGATTAGTACGTAAATATGGAAATACTGTTCTCCCTCCTCCACTTTCTTTACATATGCTGACAACAATTTAAATAGTAAAGAATTCTGTGTCTTTTCTAGGGGGACAGGGTGAAAAAGCCTTTCTTCTACTCTCAGCCTGCGGAGGGGTTAAAGGTGCATTCTACAGACAATGGCTGGTGCCAAGACATTGCAGCAAACGCTTGCAACATCCATATCCAGCTCCTCTGGGGAGAAAATGAAGACTGAAGGCAGCCAGTGTGGCCAAACGGCTGAAGCCATCAGCAGTGCAAGGCTGCTGCTGGACAGTGCTGGTCTTCACTCCCAACTCTCCCCTCAGTGCCTCAGCTGATTGCTGTCTCCTCTATGAAATAGGAAAATTATCTGATCTCCATAAAGCACTTCAAAATCTGCTAGGGAAAGGAAGAAGAGAACTAGATATAACCCTCAGAAGGTGAGGAATGTGGCTTCAGCCTGAGTTTCCCCATGTGAATCAAACATCCGCATGCCCCCCAGGCCATCTTGGACTTTCTTATTTTATATAAGATAGCAAAAACTGTTTGCGAGTTTCCTTTGGGCACCTTCACCAGAAGCAGTGAGCCCCCCTCACCCAGCAAACAGCAGGTATGAACAGACTTCACAACTGCAAGAGCCTCCTCTTACATGGTGAGATGGAATACACACACACAGAAAAAAAAAAGGGAACACAATGTGGTGCAATACCCCAGCCATGGTAACCAAAGAAAAGTTAAAAAACCCCTGTTGCCCTTCCCTGTGCATTTTATGTGGAAGTTGAGGTTGACTCTCTTATGGTTCCATAAATTGCTCAATCTAACTCCATTACAACACTCAAGTGACACTTGCTAGGGATCTGCTTTCAGGTTATGTGAGTTAAAATACAACAGACGTTCAGCAGCGTGTTTCTACCTGACACCCTCCCCAATGACGAAAAGGAGACAGAGAACGGTGTAGTAAACATACAGAGGTTTTCTTCAGGGACTGCCAAACCCACACATAGACAGTGCATTTTCCAAGGTGACACAGCCAAGGATGCAAACAGGAGCACAACAAAAAGCCGAGCCAAGTCCCAAACAGCACATCTCTGAAGCAAGTCTCTGCCCCCAGCACCAGCCTCCTGGAAAGTACCTTTTATTTCCATGGCAGATCTCCTTCTTCCATGTTTCTAGACACCCTAGAGGCCAGATCTCAAAAGGGTGATACAGAAACAACTGGCCCTTTCCATTGCCCATTGGATGCCCGGAACACCCAGGGACAGCAGCGAGAGGATTAGGCACCAAGCAGCTACATCCCGGGGCACCACTTCTGCTCACGTTTCATACCACTGATATGCCTCATCTCCTTGCTGCGCTCAGCTGGTAAACACCTTTCTATCTATCTCAAAACCTAGCTCAAAATATGGAAAAGCTTTTCTCATTAGCAAAACGTATTAGATTCTTTTAGACTCTCTGAACATCAGATTAGCTCTTCCTATAAGGGTGAAGAGAAAAGAAATTCACAGATAACGAGGACTGGTGGAAGATTACCAGAAAGAGGAAAGAATGGTGAAGTTGATGCATCTGCACCTAAGGATGGGCATTTATGAGGGAAATGGGTCATTGAGAGCCCCTGTGAGCAAAGGAGATGAAGTGATAAAAGAGCAAGACCACAGAAACCAGAGGGTAACTACGAATGGAGGAGTCTGACAGTAGGAGGTGACTGAGGATATGCAAAGGGAGAGAGGTTAGAAGGCAGACTGGCCCAGGGAGATGCGGCACTTAAATGAACCAGACAGACCTGTGGGAGAAAGCAGTGCAACAGCAGTACTGTGCTTCCTTTCTGTTTCTCCATTCCCATCTTCTGGGACTCCTGGGTTGCTGCCTTAGTAGTGAGTGACAGGCAACACTCTGAGAATTGTAATAAACATTTCTTTTGGCAAGCCCATATCTTCGCAAATCCCCCACTTACAGAGAGGTGAATACTTCTGCAGCTAATATTTACACTAGAGCACACTGCAAGGCAAGGTACCACCAAGAGGCACCCTCCATGCTGCAAAAGAGGCAGTGGTCTGACGTAAACCAACCTACCAGGTCACCGTTGTTGAAGGGAGAGAGGGTCCTGGTTCCCCCCTAGCCAAGCCCTCCTATCTCCAGCCATGCTTCAGCTGCTCGACCTGCACCCAGTTCTGGTGCTTGCTGGACCCCTTCATGAGGCAGGTCAACTCAGTAGTCCACCCAGAAATAGGGCAGGGAGAAAAAGAGAGGTTTCTGCTGGGCTGGCAGAGTTGAATCAGCTCCGAAAAGGTTAGCTAAGGTCATAAAAAGGAAGCAAAACATCTTTAGAAGGAAGGAAGGGATGCTGAAAGTAATGTGCTTTTCAAAAATACATGACAACTTACCTTCAAATCAGAGGTCAGAAGCACAGTCCCAGCTTGAGCTAAATGTCACTTAATTTAATTAAAGTAGAAGCAAAAACTTGAGAACAACAGACAAATGAAACGTCTTCCAACGGGAAGGTTGAATGCAAGTACATTAATATTTAGGCCCCATCATGGGAAAAGGCTATTACTTTGTATCTTTTCTTTTGCAGGGGATCATCTCCTTTGTAACAAAAGGTATGCACAAGAAGATACTTGCATACAACTGCTCTTTAAATTCACAGGCTTCCTTCACGTGAATTCACTTTCAAGTGTAGGAAAATGTTGTACAGACAGTGAAAGTGTCTGCAGTTAAAGCCCTGCACTGCAGTGCATAACACGTATAACTATCACTCATGCTAAACTTGCCTTCCAGTCCAACAGGGACATTACTTAAAATATCAGGGTTTCAGATCCTGGTCCATAACATTGAGACACTGATGTTCTCAGTAAAGGAAGTGTCAGGTTCTGTGCCAGAGGGACCAGTCCTTTTTACAAATCCACACACCACAAAACAGCACTGGGGCCTTCAATAAGTAAAAACATCCCATTTATTACTTACCCAACTCAAAGTTACTGCTGTTACACAGACAGTTAACTTAACCAACCCCCAAAAACCCAAATCAAAACACGGAAGCTTTGACATTGCTGAACAACCTTGAAGTCTCAAATTTAATGCAGCACAAATTAATGTGGTGAAGCGAGTAGAATTTGAGTAATAACAGAATTCACTGTATTTTAAATTACTCTTCTGTAGCTTTTTATTGTAGCCATTAGTAAGGTTAATTTTTTAATCTCAGATAAAAACTTTTACAAACCACCATAGTAGGTATAATCATACAGGCAGTTCGATAAACAAGTATCAAGGGTTTAGCCTAAGAACATTAAGGAAACATCATCTGTTTATCAGTTTTGGATTTCATATTAAATCATAAGCTCATTTAATATTACACTTTGTTATTGTTTCCATTTTAAAAACTAGCTTAAATTCTTAGCTGTGCTAAAATAATGCAAATTTGGAATAAGTTTCCTGCTACCAGGAGAGCATTTTTAGGTATGTCACCAGAATAGGCTTCGACAGGATTTAGTGGTGTACCCCAATGGATGTTGCTTAAGTGTGGAGGACGTGCTCTTCTCCAGTATTTGTACCACTGTGACCTAAGAGGTGGCAGCCCTGAGCTACAGAAAGCAGGTAAACGATAAGCTGGAGGAGACTGAGATCCAAATTCATCCTCAGAAGTCAGAGATGGTCTGCCATGGAGGGTGGCCATGTGCAAGAGTCCAGATCTGACTTCTGTCTTGCCACAAGAAAAAAAAAATTGAAAGAAAAAAAAGAAAGAAAAAAACCACAACACACACACAAAAAAACACCAACCGAAAAAAACCCGCACAAAACTAAAACTCCTCAAAGTCAGGAAGAGATCCAGTGAACTCAGCAGGTTCAGAAATTCTTTTAAGGCTGATGCAAATCAAGACATGTTAGATGTACCTGGAGCTTTGCTGACGAGCAGAGTGACTTCAAATAATACATTCCTACCAAGTAACACCTCCTCAAAGTTAATTTTGATTTACAGTTCCCTGAATAGCCTCTGAAGGGGAGCACTAAAGCTCTCGTAGAAAGATCTGCATTATTAAATAAATGATGAACAGCAGATCCAGGATTACTTTGTGCTTTTTATGGACTTGTTTACCAGAGCAGTAAATCTATTTTTAAGTTTGTATTGCCCGGAAAGGAGAACTGTGTGAAATTTGAAGAACTGTCCAGAGAAGAAGACAGACAGGGAAAAGAGAAAAATTCCTCCCGAAGTATTAGAGCCTGTCATTCAAATACCTGTATAAAAGTCTGGGGCCTCAAATATTTATCATTTAAACCAATTGCTTTGCATCACCAAAGGCAAAGAATGACTCCTTTAGAGTTAATTTTATAAGAAATTACCCAGACCTTGAAGACTAGCCATCTTTACGACGTAATACAGCTAAACTATAGATTGTTAAATAACTGATTTTTTTCTTGGTGTTCTAGCATCATAGCTCCTTCGCATCTCTGCCATAAATAACACCAGAGAATTCGTTCTTTCCACTAGCCATAACTCTGTTAAAGTTTAATAAAGAAGCCTGAGACTGCTTTAAGATCTTGCCTCCCCCCAGAATTGCATATATGTATTTTTTATATACACACACATCTACAAATGTGTGATATCTATGTAACAGACAAAAGCGCAAGTGTACTTTTCTACATGGCAAGATGAAATTTGGGGTTCCCTACTCAGCACACCTTAAAGGTCATTGATTTTTAGAAACCAGTCGGTGCTTACCAGCAAGATCTGTGAGTACTCTGCAAGACAACCCAGAACCCAGCTGCTGGATGAGGACTTCCACAGCATCACATCTATGAGCTCCATCTCAGAAACAGAAGCATGAGATCTAAGATCGTTTTTACTGATACGCTAACAAGAATTACAGGTAGGCTGTGGCAAGCCATTCTCTGCAGCCTCTGAATCGTAACTCTCCCCAAAGTCTGTGACGTTAACTCCCCTCTGACCTCTACAGATCAAGGATTTCACCTCAAATATACCAGGAACTGAAAAGAGCTTTGCAGAAGCATACGCATTCATCTGAACAGTAACGAACTTTATTTACTTCCCCCTCAGTCTTAAAAATAAAGAACAACGGGAGAATTAAATTTGGGGAATGAGCTGAAATGTGCACACATGCTCTAGGTGGAAATATATTCCACATAAAAGCAGATTTCCAGCAAAATCACATATTTTTGCCTGCAGATATCCCTTGTCCTCAGTGGAAAATAGGAAAATGTCAAAACTAATGAATTAAATTAACTCTACAAAATGGTTCACTTACTAGGAAACAACTAAAATCCTGAATGATGATGTTTCCTGTTACACCCACCTGCTCAGAGCAAACACTGTGGTTAATTATTTTTCCACCTAACGCAGCCTGTGCAAATATTGCTCCAGAAACACTGTACACATACATACATGTATATACATAATACACATACACAATACTGCCCATCTCAAGGTAAGCCATAAAAAAAATCTGAAATAATGCTCACCTGTAAGCTTCCAGAAATGCTCTGAACAGATTAACTGCTCCCAGAGGAGTCAGGTGAACAGCTCTGCAACAGAGCTGATTGCTCCCGGGCTTCACACTAGGGAGGTGATGCTTCTCCTGCAGCATCACCAGGACTGCCACTGCCAACCCAGGGTGGCTGGGGCATGACAGCGTGACCAAACTCACCTTACAACATTTTTATCTGCAATAAATGTTCTGAATCATGCCCTCCACACCCCACAATTTCAGTTTAAAGTAACCAGGGGACACCAGGATACAGGTTTCCACTCATTTTTCAACTCCAGCCTTCAAAAGTGGTTAATAATAGCCTAAATAATAGCCTATTTTTATAAGCAGCAGTAACAAGTATGAAAAGTCACAGAGACATTGTGCTCAGTAAAAAACCAACCTGGCACAGGTTAAAAGGCAATCCTGTTTTATGAAAGTCCCTACAGCGCTGGATATCATGATTCATTATTTGTCCTGCAGGAAAGAGAAGGGCTCCTTCACAGCTCCCGTGCACACGACTGAACAAAAAGAGGGTCTGTGCCCCAAAGCACACTTTAAAGAGGAAATATGTACAGATTAGAGGCAGGAGCTACAGTGGCACAGAAAAGGATAGCCATGCAGGATGGGTAGCAAATAGATGCAGATACCATATGTGAGAGCACAATGCTCATCAGTTCCATGAAAAGATGGTTGGGGAAAAAAAAAATTATCTAACTTGCTTCAGGAACAAAACACTGCAAACAGCTGTGATGGACAAAAGACTTTTTTCCCTCCCTTATCTTCTTTTTTATTTATTTTTTTTTAAGCACAATCACTAATCTTGTTTCAAATTCTCCTCCTCCAAGCAGCAGATGAAAAGAAGTAAATCTTTTGCTGATCTCTGGCAACAAAAGCCAGAATCTAACTGCCCAACAAAACCAGAGAGAGATATCAAGGGTAAGGGCAAAGAAAAGTTTTCAACAAAATAACGTGATGAAAGACCTCATCCCGTCTTCCCCTGTAGATACCAAGTCAGAAAGTGCAGGACTTTTTCAAGTCCCAGACATGACAGCGCTGCTGGGACACCAGAGGATGCCCAGACAGAAGGGTACAACACAGAGGAGGCCCTTGGAGAATCGGGAGGCGAAAGTTCATTTGGGCATACCTGGGCACTGCAGCTCAGCCATGCAACAGCACCCAATGCAGACAGTCTCTCTGATCAGTGAGAAAAGACCCAGAATCCAGCACCCCCAACCAAGCAGTCCCTGTCAGCCAGGGGAGACTTAGGAGACCTTGAATAACACTGACTTTAGGCTTATAGAGTCCCGGCTTTGACCTCCCAGGACAGAAGATGGTCTAGGCAGCTTCACTCGGATTGTTAGAGTGTGCCGGACGGGTGAGGTTGCGGTGCCATCGCATCCAGGGCAGGAGTCCCCAGGACCCCAGTCCAGGATTAGAGGTAGCCTCCCATAAACCTGGGAGGTAGACAGCCTGCAGACATCAAGACCCCCGCCCAGCACTGCCCAAAATCCTTCTGTGCTGTTCCTCCCTAAAGGTTTCTGAAGGATTTCTCCCAGTTGAAAAAAGCACCACGGAAATGTTTGCAGAGAACTGTTTCTGGGAGATTATCAGTTAAATTTCTAATACATTTATGTTACAGTATATTTAAGTGTGTTGTCTAAATAGAAACAGAATTTATCTAACAAAGGATGCATTTCAAGCACTTTTTCCTGTACCTATAATACCCATTTATTTCTGTACCTATTTCAAGCATTGTTCTTCTATTTATGCTTGACATCTAGAATTTCCTGCTTTTTCTAAGCATAAAATTGTTGTATATTTCCACCATCTTGCATTTGCTGTTCGCATTTGAGGAAAGCATTCTGCTGTCACTGGCCTCCAAGGGCTCTTTTGGAGAACGAGGAAAAATCTTCATAAAAGAAACCAGACTTTTCTACTTATGGTTCTCCCATGTCCCATATTATTCTGTAATAAAGCACCCCAAACTGTGCAGAGTTAAGAAACTGTTTTGCATGGGCTGGAGGGCACTTGCCTGGGCAAAATACAAAAAGTATTTTGTTGTTGTTGTTTGTCAGTCTGTTGTTGAGCCTGTCCTCTCTAAAAAATAATGTAGTTTTTGATGTACTGCAATATTTTCCTTATTGTTTTTGGGTAGAGGTGCTAACACACTGGATGCTGTGCTGGTAGAGGATTGTCCTAAGGCTTCTAAATCAGATAAGTAATGAGAAAGAGCAAGTCCTAAATATCTCTCTGCAATTTTTTCATTACATTACTATCAGGGAAGCATATGCTGGAAATCTCATACCATGACTGGCAAAACCAATAAAGTATTGATGCCTACTTTTGACCATAAAAAGTTAAGGAAATTTTAGCAAGACTGTCCCTGGGTAATTTCATACAGGATCCTGTTCTAACAAATAAGTTGATCACAGACCAACAAAAAAAACCCACCCAAAACACCCCCAAACACCTCCAGATGCCCATGAGGAAACAGCCACAAACCAATTTAAATTGGAAAGTAAAATAAGATCACAGACCTGACTAGTAACATATATACTTGAGGCTTTTACCCAGGATAGCTCCTCCTACATTAGAGTATTTCAGACAAAATTAAACAGAAATAAAACTGAAGTTTAAAAATGCAGACAGTAAACTGAGAAGTCTGTTTCCAGATGACAAAATCCGCAACTCTGCAATCATGAGAAAAAGCTTCTTTCGTTAAACAGTCTACCCTCACTTAAAAAAGACTACAAAGGCAGCAATGTAGTTAACAAGTACAAATTACAGTGTGGAAACACAAATATGTCGCAATAAAACTTCAAAATACAAATGAAATAACCTTGGATAATCACATTAAAAACATTACGCTTGCAAAAATTTTGAAGAAGCAGCAGTATTTTTTAAATAGTAAAGTGTATGGGTCAAAGACAATCAGTTATCAAGCATGACATCAATCACCTACAACTATTCAGTAACTCATTCCAATCTGTGTTTGGAAAGAAGCAAACAGATGTATTCATAATTCAGAGTGATAAAGAGGTGCTTTTTGTTCTATCAGATATTAGGAAAGACGTAATAGTAAACAGACCAATATTTTTGATTCTGCAGAATCAGATCTCTTCTATCCGTGAGTTTGGAAAAAAAAAAACCAACCAAACAAAAAACAACCTACAACCCTCTTAGGGACCCCTTGCTGTCTATCTGGGACACCGGCACATTGCTATTAGCAAGCCTTTAAAAAAAAAATATCGAGGCTATCAAAACAGAACATAAGTCCGACTGCATACAGAAAAAATGCATTAGCTGTTGCTTCTCAAAAAGTAATGTAAATGTGGAATTGTCGTCCCAGCTGAACCTTTTCAGGAAGTTTAGCAAGAACCTCATCAGTCCAATATCATTCAACACACTTCCTGATGATCTGAAAGAAAATAAACGCCAAGCTTGCCAAATTTGCAGTCGGCACAAAAATTGATGAAACATTAAGTAATGACACGGACCCTGTCGGTTTTGCAGAATGATCTATACACTGCCCGAGCAGACTGCGCTTTAACACAGACAAGTACAAGTCCATGTAGGAATACAAGAAGTGCTCACTATGTGAGACCACGGCCTTGCAAGCAGTCGCTCTGAAACAAGACTGTTTTCATGATTGATAAGAATTCGAACACTACACAGTGGCTTAAAGGGCAAACATGATCTCTGCTAGTATTAGGAGATGAATAACAAGCAGAAGTGGGAAGATGAAATTGCCCTGCATATGGTATTAACGAGTCCATTACTGGAACATGTACATTGTGGTGTCAATGCTTCAAAAAGATTGTCAGAAACTTTGAAAGGATTTGCAAAAGAACTTAAGAAAATTTAATAAATAAATAAAATCAAGTAGAGTCTGGAAAGACAGTTTTACAAGTGGGACACCAAAGCTGCCTAGTCAGTTTAACTAGTCCAAAAGAACATTGTAATCTGCAGCTATCTACAGAGGGAAGATAACTTCTTACAATAGGGAGCTCTTTAATCTAGCAGAAAAAAAGCAAGCGAGATGTAAGAGCTGGAAGTTGAAGCCAGATAAATTCAGGCTAGAAATAAAGGTACATATTTTTAACAGCGTGAATAATTTACCGTGGAACAGGTTACTTAGGTATATGACATATTTCTTATCAGCTCAAGTCCCTAAACCATGACTGCGTATTTTTCTGGAAGATATGTTAAGGTTCAAACAGAAGATATGGGAGCCTGATTCACAAATTGCTGGGTGAGATCTCTATTGTACAAACAGTGTGGCTTGTTGGTCACAGGAGTCTCTTTGTATTTTAAAGATCTACGAAGATCTGGGAGAAAGAAAACAGGAAGAGAGGGGGACATTTGGCAGCACGGAACTCTCTGAATTTATTATCTTTGAGTAAAAAAACCAAAACAATCCTCAGTCAGCTTTTATGCAGATACCTACTGCACTCATCCATGCAAAGAAGGTTTCTATCTTGCCTTTATCTAGTGGTCGTGAGTGGACAAAAAATGTTCCAAGGACAGCTTCTTTGAATTCCTAGGAATAAAAGACAGCAAGGAGGAGGAAAGGAATTGCTTAACGCAAACCAACAGATGGGATTTCAGTCAGAGGCTTGCTTTATTTTTATAATGAACCATAATCTGTGTAATCTAAAACAGTTTTTATTTGCTGCAGTGAGACATAAAGAGTGTAGCTATGGCCTGTGAATTGTTTTCTCAACCATTCATCATTATGGAAGGTACCTCTTCATTGTTGAAGACGCACTGGGCCCTGGAGCAGTCAGCCAGATTAAGTTCTGGAGGATGGATGAAAGCATAGGTATGGCATTACATTACAGGTTTGTCTGTTTTGGGTTTTTTTTGTATTTTTGTTTGTTTGTTTTGTTTTTTAATTCAGCTTTCCAACATGGTTATCTAAACAAATTTTTATAATTCTGCAAAGCTTATTAACTGGTCTCTAGGTTGGTATTAGCTATGTAAAGTCTTTACTGTGCACACCCTACAATACCAAATCAATGGCAGAGGCATTTAGGGTCCTGGTATGATGTTACTGGGATGGGTTGGGCGCATTGTTTTCCAAATCCTACTTCCCAGTCATGGTGCTGCAAGTGTCCCCAGCCCTGGCATGGTCCCCTAAGCCCTCTTTGACTGTGCAGCCACTCATGCCAGATGCAGGGAGTTGCAGAGAGCCAGCAGCACTGCACAGAAGCAGGGTCTCCATTCTGCCAGCAGCTCTGTACCACAAATCTTCCCCTGCCACTCAGGCAAAGTAGAGCACAGTATTACTATAATACATCATGTTACATTATACATTATACCACAACATGACAAAATGGAAAGGTAAGCAATTCAATGTTAAGGCACAAAGCCAAGAAAAACTTCAGCTACCTAGAAGCCTGGAGCTGCAAATAGTGACTGCCACATATATTGCTTATTCTTTTGCTCAGGTCCAATATTTAAGTTTCAGCAACACTGGACTTGTGGCTTCTCAGCATACTCATACTCCCATAATGTTCTGCAATATAAAATACTGACTTCTACTCATACATATTTCCCCATGTTATTTAAGTTCATCTTCATATTAAAAATAAATGGATTTAAAATGTAGACAGCTACATATATAAGCACTCTGCTTGAAAGACGTACTTCATCTTTAAATAGCAGCAATCAATACACACAGCATATAACCTAAACAAATTTCTATTATGAATCCTTAATGGATGCATGCTTTGGTCATTTTTATTACTAGTATATTATTGATTTACAGAATACATTACCACCTTAGGCACTAGGATTTGCTGGAGTCCTTACATCCTGCATGTAGTTTTAGTCAAAACAGGAGCCGAAAGTCAATAACCCATTTGCCACCAGCGTAGCCCCTCTACAGAGTTAGATATTTTAATGATGGTCTGACTCTCACAGTGGAATCACTTGTCTTTCAGTGGCATTTATAAGTCATCGTTATTAATGTAAAATTATCCATGAGGCCTGACTGCTTATCTTTCACTCTACTGCCAAAACACTTTGGGAGTCACAATTCGGAAGAACACTGGCACACTAACCTTGCAGATCCCTTGCAGGGCAGAGTTTCTCTGAAATCAAAGCACCCGCTTGAGCTCTTTTGCTCTGAATGAACGAACAGTTTCTCTGTCTTTGCTGCCACTCACATCAGGGAGCGGTGATTGACTACTGCAGTTGCCCAGGAGAAATGGAACCAAACAGCTTTCTTTGATATGAATACTACTACCCGCAGACAGGGAGAAGACAGCATGCCAATCAGTTCCCCCACTACCACCATAAAAAGGCTGCAGAGAACATGTCGACTGCTACTCAGTGAGGCTTCGGAAGTCTACAATAAGATGGGTACATCATAATATTGTTAGACAAATCAAATCCAAAACGTTTGTTTACTGCTACAGACAGAAATGAGGGGAAGAAAAGGGTTTAGGGTTACAGTTACTTTGGTGAACCAATCCTACACTGTTGACTTACAGATTTACATTCCACAGGAGCAACAGCACACGTGTGTCTCTCCAGGATATTATCACGCCTTGGGCAAGCCAGGCTTTATGTCAAAAGCCGAGCACAGAAATGGTAGAGATCCAGTATCGTGAGCATCATCAGTTCTGCAGCTGCTCAATGAGATGACTCTCCTATAATCTCAAAATCAGCTACTTCCAGAGTAAATCCAAAGTAATGTATTGCTTTTCTGCTTTTAATGCCTGTTAAGAGATGGATGAGAACCCAGCCGCTTGGACAGAAAGGTCCGCAAGGAGGGACCCGTGCTTCTCTGTTTCCTCTTTGCGCCTTCTTTTTTTTTTTTAACTGATGCATACGAGGACAAAGGAATACCATACATACAGAGTAGGAGCACTTTGCCCCCTTTTTGCAGAAGAACAAAAAATTGCAATAGAAACAACAATAATCAAAAACACGCCTGAGAAAATAACAGCTGCAAAAAGCAAAAGTCATATCAATTGCTTAGGCCTCTCTGCACACAAAAGTTAAATGAGGTGAAGCAAAAAAGTTTAATTCACTGAACTGACTAGAATTAAACAAATAAGGCATCTAAAAAGTGGAAGATGAGCTCCTAAAAACCTGTTTGTAATGCACACTGTCACACCAACTTTAAACTGACTTTCTTCATCCGTTATCCCATTTCTAACCTAAAGGCAAGGTGCTCACCCCCTCCTCTTCCATTTCTTTCCCACATAGGGATGGCTCCCCAGCACGTGCCTTGCAGGGGATGCCCAACATGAGCCAAATTTAGAAGCCGGCTCAGTCCTGGTCCTTGCTCCGGCACCACAGGGGACAGGAGAACTTCAGCAGCATGTTGAGATGTCCCTAAATATAACAAGAGCATGAGGAGAAAACATCATGTCAGCCTTCCCTGCCTTGTCACCACCCCAAAGTGATAACTTTGAGGATCAGCCGCAGCCACGCGAGAGGCCACCCTAGCAGATTCAGAACAGACCCAGCGGAGGCTCTTCCAGGATATGGTAGGGCTCTTAACAGCCCAAAAATGTTGCAAAAGCGCCTCACCTGTTAAGCAGTACAGGGAAAAGCTTCCAAAGGCCCAGCTGACATCCATGAGGCATTTTGTAAGCAGCCATTTCTGCTTCCATCTTCATTCACGAGTGGCAACAAGAAAACAAGACCAAATATAAAATTATTCTGACTGATGCCCGTTAATGGATCTGTCACACATGAAGACAATCCTGGAAATTATCCTTTGTCCATAGTGGCAACCCCGCTCTGGCATGGCTTGGGTCCAGAACTCCTAAGTTAGATGGCAGTTCCTGTTTTTGTGAATGTTTACTGCATCACGATCCCTGTTCAGCACATTTACACAGAGCACAGTGAACTCAGTAAACACTGAGAGTTCATTTCCATGTATCTTGTGCCAGGCAAGGACACGATAAAATACCACGTTTCTAAAATTAAACTCTCTTTATTAGCAGAATTAAATTAAAGAGGTATCACAACTTCACTTAACTTCAAAGACGTAGGCAGAAGTTTGTGGCAGTTGTTTCGATCAGATGTGTTGTTCACCCAGATTCATATTGAATAAAGCAATCTTAAGGCACACCAGAACTGGAAAGTAATATTCAAACAGTATCTCCCTCATTTTGAATACACACACACACACATACACACAACACTGCTCCATTGAAATATCTTCCAAACAAAACAAACACCTTGCAAAGATATTTTTATATTTCTTTAAATGCAATTTAAAACAGCTATGCAAAATAAACAGAACCTACAGGAAACCTTTCCTTTCAGCCCAGCCAAAAAGCTTAGCTGGATCCCACACGGTGGTTTGGGGGACTTTTGGTTTTCACTTCCTTCACCTCCTCAATCGTTTCAGCAAGGGAATCAGAGCAGACAAATGGCGGGTAGGAGATGAGGAGGCTGGAGGCTAGCAGTGGTGGAGAGCCCAGCTCTGCTGGGTGAGCCTGCCTGTGCTCTGCAGTGTCTTCTCTTTAGGAGTGCACAGACCTTGGCACTGCGCTTCCCAGTGATCATTTTCTACAGCGTCTTTGTGCTCCTGCCATACAAATGCCATCAACAACGATCTCCATGTCTGGAAGCCCTTCCATCATAGGCAAGTGCATTCAGGAAAGCCATAATAACTTCCTGAGGTCAGGAAAATGAGGAACTCATCCAGGTCAGCTGCCATAACCCTGAACAACGGATTTTGTTGTTAAGCAGCAGTGTATCTTTTCTCCTTGGCAACAAAGAAAGAAGAAAAAGAAGCAGTTAGCTCCTTTTCTGCATCCTCTTTGTTGGTCTTGGACTGGACCAACTCCCCAGTTTGCTAAAGTGCTCTCTTGATGCTGTCAGCTGCCCGTCAGGGATGGTGCAGTTTCAAGGGATGCAATGATTTCTCCACCAGCTTTGGCAGTACTTTATGCTTCAGAAGCCACACAGGCATTGCACAGATGGAGGGAGTAGAGACAAGCCTGAGAGAAGAGGCTTCTTTTTATTTTTATCCTCATCTCACCCTGTAGACATTCACCTCCTTCAGCTGCATCCTCATATCACGTTCAAACACTGGACAGGGCCCAGATATTTGCTGTGGCCCTCTGCTCCAGGGTATTCTCCAGTGTCGTCCTAGGATTACACCCATGCCCTGCCACAAGTGCTATTGCTGTACGTCAGCTGAACAAACCTCTAGGCAAAAACCTCTCCTCTTGCATGAATTTGTTATCATAACTCGCTTGCATTTGCCTGCTAGCCACAGAATGATTGCACTGTATCTCACCAAGGCTGGGCCATATCTCCCTAGGCTTGTATTTTCCACTCATCAGCGTGGCTGGGATTACATATCAACCGTTTTGGCAATCCAGCACAAACTGAATGGTCTGTTGACTCACAGCATAGCCGCAAATCTGGCAGTCGAATGTCTGGCAACCTCCTCTAGCACTGCACATACTGAGAGAGTAGGCCTGTACCTCCTGCATTCTGGGCTCCTGCAGCCCACGTGTGCTTCTGCAGCCCACGTGTGCTTTTGCATTAGGTTTTCAGCCCTTGGCTGGGTCTTTCGGTTAGCTTTCTCTCCACCCACCCTTCTGCTAACCTGCATGCATCATGTGGATTCACTCCTAGGGAGTCTTCAACGTCTCCAGAAATTATGTGCTGGAGCCAGACTTGTCAGCTACCTAATGGAGTTAACTCTGTCTTCTCACACATCCTGGATCTTGGCAACCGAAGCAATACTGGTCCACCTTGGGCAAGGACACTCACAAACTCCCAGGCAGCCTTGGGCAGTGTTCCTAGCAACAGCTTTGCAGTCATACCTTGGGTGACTGTTCTCCCATACGTTGGGAAGCACATTTTATGGTTGTTTTCTGATCTTTATCCTCCAGGTAGGTCTGTGTACAGACTCCTGTCTTCCTTCCTCTATCACCCTGTTCCTTGCAAGGGAATTTTGTTCAAAAAAAGTTTTTTTGTGTGTTTGAGATCTTACATACAGGTCCTTAACTTAGTTTGATGGTGACATGGGTTTTCTTTTTCTTCTCCTTTTAATCACACCTTCTTGCTGATGTACAGTTGGCAACAGTCCTGCTTTGAGCCAGAAGTTGGCTCAGAAGAAGCTCCCTTCAGACCAGCACTATTGTAATTTTCCCCTCTCATGGGTCTCATTGGCACCACCTTACACTTTGTATTCAAGATAATACCTCAAACTGAACAGTTACTTCAGGAACAGAACTAGCAATGGTACAGTTACAACTACAGCACACACCCTGGCCATGTCCACAGGCTGCATCTCTTGCTTCTGCTAGACTGGGTTCTTTCTTCCCCATACCAGGGAGGTTGCTATGGAGATTTCTTCAGAAACAAAGAGAAAAAGGAATACAAGAAATACAAAGCACCAAGAAGAGCATGGAAGAGATACCAAAGGTAACAGTACAATATCTTTTGCATTACTAAACCCATTTTCCTCAAATCTTCACCTAGAAAGCCACTGATGAAGAGACCAGATCCTCAAATGCTCCTGCTCTGCGGGCACATTCCCCATCACACTGCATGGGTTCTTTCCAGCACTGGGAGCCCCTGCAAATGGCACCCCAGCAACACGTAGTGCTCAAGGAGGCAGAGTTGGTACATACATGTGCGCACACATGCAAAAAGAGATGGTAAATGACTTTGTGGTGGCAACTGAAACAGACAGCAACTCTGCACTTAGCCTCTCCCCATACAAGCAGAGTGCTCACCCCCCAGAACATTCCACCAGCACTGCTTTTATCCAAGACCTGTCTTTGCTATGAGCCAGCTGCCCAAAACCACGGAAAACCCAAGTCTGAGCCTTACATGGGGGCGGTCAGGCAGCATGTCAACACTACCCTGGCACAGCTCCACACTGCGTAATGGGGACTGCTACATTTCGTATGGCCACATCAGGCTGGGGAAGCCGAAAACAGCCAGCAGCTGGGCAAGTGCTAGTGAGAAGCACCATATATACATGGCCTGGTCTTACAGCTTCTCCTGTATGTCAGCAAAGGTGTGATCATGTTGTCTCTGCAAGTGCGCCTACATACTTACAGAGCCTGCCATAAAAATATCTCCTGACATCCTTTCAAAAGAGTCTGCCATGCATCTTTCACATGTCCACGCAAGGTGGTTTATGGCTCTGGATGGGTGTTCTTTCTGTTGTTGCTGTAAACCTCTGCTGCCTCTAGGATCAGGGGGACAGGGAACTCATGAAACAAAGTGGTCTCCATAACTAAACAGAAAAGGTCCTAAGACCTTTTCCCCCCCCGCTCTTAGAGTTGTTGAGAATGCCTAAAGTGATCAGTACTGACTTCCAACACTTTCTCCAACATGTCCATGCGTCTCTCCAACCCAAAGAAACTGGTAGGCAAGACAGAGGGAAGCAGGCAAAGCAAGGAAAGAGAAGAAATAATAAAGAAAAAAACAACTCAGAAAATACAGGGGCAAGTTACAGCAGCTCCATTCACAGTAGTATTTAGGGCTGTTCAATGATCCTGTGGTCATCTATCACCAACACATTTGCAGGATGGAGAGAAGCAAGGTCTAAAAGGGATTAGAAAATAGGTACTTGTAACTACACTGATTGCTCCAGTTTTCCAGATTATGCCTTATTTTAGCTCCTCAAAACAAATGCTAACATCTGGTGGCTGCTTGGTGTTTTCAGTTTCTCTGGATATTGACCTTGTTATATTGATTTATTCCCAGCATACAGGTTGATGGAGCTATCTAAGGACTTTAACTAGAGTCTGAAGACAAATCATAGAATCATAGAATCATAGAAAGTTTTGGGTTGGAAGGGACCCCTAGAGGTCATCTAGTCCACCCCCCCCGCAGCGAGCACGGACACCACTAACTAGATGCAGTCTAAAGGACTAAATGCAGTCCCCAGTCAAAGCTATTTTACACACTTAATGTAGGCTCATTTCCCACAGCATCTGAGTACACTTCACATTTTTCTGCCTGCAATGCAATGACAGACAGAGCAGTAATCCTGTCCTCACTTTATACACCAAGGTCTAAAGGGATTACGGGCCAGGTCCACAAGGAGTGGTCAGAAGAACTAGCATAAGCCTTGGTACAAGGACCAACAAGTGAGTTCAGCCAAAAGCCAATGCTCAGCCCTGTGCTGCATCTTCCCCATGAGCCTCAGTTTGGCAGTGCTGTCAGCATCTCTGGTAGCTTCACTGTTGCCACTGCAGCACACAAACACCTTGTTCCCACTCATCAGCCATCTCAGTGGGCTTCAACACATGGAAAGGAGCTCAAGCATCTCATCAGTGCTCATAAGGAAAGCCTGTGCAAAAGCAGGATCCTCAGCTTAGAAGTTTTTGCTAGCCACCTGAGAGCTGGAAATGCCTGGGGATGAGAAGTCACTACTCTGCCTCTCCCCCTGCCTCCACGACAGCCCTCAGGACTGGTCAGAGTGCGGACAGGCAGCATTCTGCTGCAAGGCATGCAGGTAAGCAGCTTGTATGCATATGTCCAAAACTGCAAAGCCCTGTTACGCATTATCCCTTACAAGCGTTCCCACACCAAGGAAGTTCCTAATAAATCTTCTAGCTTTCAGCAAGGTCATGAAAAGATCAAGTATTGACTTGACAGGTAGGAAGAGGTGAGGCATGAACCCTTCACTGAAGAAAAGATACAGCCTGAGATGAAGGTACAACAGCAAGCCACACGACTTCTTCAGCGACAACTGATCCAGCACAGAAGCATCCTGATTTAGTCTTCACTCAGAGGCTGGTCACTGCAGCACACTGGTGGCATGACTTACACCCAAGCAAAAGCTACATATCCTCCTTACAAGCATGATACGAATATACTGACACAGCTTCTTCAGCTTGGAAAAGACACAACAGAGATAGATATTTGAAATGTCTAACCTTGGTACCAATATAAAGAAGGTAAATAGGAAATAATTGTTCAGTACTTCTCATAATATCACAAATACAGGAAGCCTACAAACTGCTCACAGTGGTGAGGTTCAAACAAGCATAGTGATGTATTTTTGCATGTAACATAATGACCTTTGGAACTCACTGCCACAGGATAATGTAGATGCCAAAGATACATTCAAAAAGAACTAAACAAATTCATATAGCAGAAGGTCCATCGGTGGCTGTAACCTGACAATCCAGATGTTATCTCCAGATTAGAAAGTCTTTTTATTAAAAACATAGAGAGTACGTCAAAGGAACTGTCACAGACATGCCATTATTCTCATATTACTTTTCTCCTCACCTCATCTGCTTGTAGTTACTGCTGGAGACAGCACACTGGGTCAGCAAGTCTTCAGTCTAACCCAGTAATACTTTCCTTAGGGATGCTCTCACTACTTTGAACAGAAGAAAGTGTAAGAGCTAATTAATGTTAGTCAGCTTCTACCCAGCTACTGTGCAGAGGAAATCTGGAGAACTACATGTGTTATTCTCCCCCCTACACTCTATCGCTCTATTAAATCAGATATTATCACACCAGTATAAAGAGTTGTTTCCTAAAGAATCGATTTGCAAAGCTTCCACTGGCTTAACACCACTTTCCCTGAACTCTGTGTTAAAACTCCCTTTGAGTTCAATGATAGCACTAAAGGGAGGTAGCAACAGCAGGAGGACAGAACACACCTCACATGCTAATTGTCCAACTAAAGCTGAAAATCACTAAGGGAAACATTTAACAGGAACCCAACACACATTATCTGCCACTAATACCTAAGGATTCTAACAGAACAAATAGCTCTCCAATGCCAACACGCTGACGTCAAGTGCAATCACAGGAGCATGGCCTGCCTCATCATTTGCACCAAAGCAGTGGAAATGCTTTGGCAGGGGGGGTGGATTAGATGATCCCCAAAGGTCCCTTCTGACCTCTACCATTCTGTGATTCTGGGAAATGGGGGCAGGCTGGAGACCTCAGCTCCAGTATATCCTTATACTCTGCTTTGGCGTAGTGTTAGTCTGACTTCATATGGGAACATGACTTGTATAATATTGTTAAGCACAGGTCTGTATCTGTGCATCCCACCAAGTCACTGACTTTTGAGTCACAGAATCACAGAATGGTAGGGGCTGGAAGGGACCTCTGTGGGTCACCTAGTCCAACCCCCCTGCTGAAGCAGGGTCACCTACAGCAGGCTGCACAGGACCTTGTCCAGGCAGGTTTTGAGTATCTCCAGAGAGGGAGACTCCACAACCTCCCTGGGCAGCCTGTTCCAGTGCTCCGTCACCCTCAGAGGGAAGAAGTTCTTCCTCATGTTCAGACGGAACTTCCTGTGCTTCAGTTTGTGCCCATTGCCCCTTGTCCTGTCGCTGGGCACCACTAAAAAGAGTTTGACCCCATCCTCCTGACACCCACCCTTGAGATATTTGTAAGCATATATTAGGTCCCCTCGCAGCCTTCTCTTCTTCAGGCTGAACAAGCCCAGCTCCCTCAGCCTCTCCTCGTAGGAGAGATGCTTCAGTCCCCTCACCATCCACCATCACCACCTGGACACTCTTCAGCAGCTCCTCATCTTTCTTGAAGTGGGGAGCCCAGAACTGGACAGAGTACTCCAGATGGGGCCTCACCAGGGCAGTGTAGAGAGGAGAACCTCCCTCGACCTGCTGGCCACACTCCTAATGCATCCCAGAAATAGATTAGAGTCAAGGAAAACAGATTTCACTAACAATTAACTTCCTACCTGTTTGGTAAGATTAGTAACAAGAAAAGACAGAGAAACCCTATCAGCACAGAAGAAGTTGTAGTTTCAGCTCAGCCCATACTAGACACCACAGGAATCCAGTATACTCAGTACTTTGCTAAGCTACCATCTTCTAGCTCCCACAGGTAGGTGCATTTGGCCATGAGCAATACCCAGTTAATCCAAAGACTATATTCAAGTCTCAGGTTATCCCACCACAACAGAAGAGCCAGTCCACGTGAAATCAGGATCTCGCTCTGCTTTCCAGTTGCCAAAAAACCTTTCCCAGTCCACCTCCTGCTTCCAACCCTGCAGGAACCAACAACCTCTAAATCCCTTCTTCCTGGAGGTGAGCCAGCATCCCAGGGGTTAATTGTAAAATAAATATTGATCAAATCCAGTCTATCCAACAGCCAGCCAGATGGTGCAGCTGTCAAACAGCTCTGCCAGTGTGTAAGAATTAATTGTGCTACCGGTCCAACTGTAAGCTCACGGCAAAGTTACATTTTAACAGTCAAATTAATTTCAAGACTCCATTTTCTTCTTGCCGTTTTAAATCACCGTAAAAAGAGATACAATATTTCTGGATTATAATAATAATAAAAAACCCCACCCATACTTTCCCACGATCTCTAGCATGGTACTACTAATACACATCACTCAGATTTTACAGCTTCTCCCAGAAATCCTCACATGAAATCCATGCAATGATTCCGTAGAGGTTTGCCCTCGCTCCTTCATACATACCAAAAGCACTTTTCTACCACATTTTAAGCAAATCTATATGCTGCATAAAACTAACACGGAATTACTTTACACAGTACACTGCTGTTCAAGATTTACCTTCTGAAATGAGAAAAAAGCTTAGCAAGTGGCATGCATTTATAATACCATTTTATAAGTGTTTTAAATACTCATATGAAAAATACATAGTACATTGAAAATAAAAAGCTGTAGTGAAATACAGTAACAGCCTGGACAGACGCAATCACAAGGCTATTTCAGAAGTAGCTGCCGGGTCTGCAAATAACATAGCCAGTGAAGAACCTCCAGAGGAAGAAAGTCACTGAGACAATAAATTATTGGACTAAAAAGGCTTCAATGCAGTGAGGAAATAAAGCCAAAGAAACTTCAGAAGAGTCATTTTGCTTTGTAGAAGTTGCCAAAAATCACATGACACACTGCAGCATCCAGCTGAAAATAATATCTAGGCCTGAATAACTGGTTACTGCATTACTCTTCCTCCCTCTCTTCTACCCCAAGGAACATGTGAATTGCAGCTTTCAGGCTACTTGAGACTTCTGTATCATTGTATTTTGGAGCATTGAAAAATATATGCCTTCTAAAAAATATCAAATATGACTTCTGAAAGTTACGTGGGGACTAGCAATAAAAATGTAAAAAAAATTTAAGAAGCGAAAAGCAAAAGCAAGAGAAGCACCACATTCCAGCCTGGTTCAGGACAGCATTTCCCAGTCCAGGCACCCCAAATTATCAGATCATTTCTGCCTACACCCACCTTCAGGTACATGAAAGGTTACATGAATGACATTCACTTTCTTGCTGTCTGGAGGACAAGCGCTCAGGAGCTGCCTTCACTGTGTGAAGGCCAGGGCAAAATGATTTAGGGGCTAAAATCCTAGCCTACAAGAAGTCAGCTGAAGCTTTAGCAGCTATCCAACAGCTGCTCCAAGCCAGTGAACTGCTGATCCACACACCAGCAAGACTTGGAGGGTGCACGGGACCTTGTGGAACAAAACTGCTCAAGTTTTCAGGGCATGGTTATTGCATGCTGAGATGAAGAGAAGCAACACGCGTTTGAAAACAGAAAGGTTTCTTCCTTCTGTTACTGTCTACTCACCATTTTACAATACAGTTTGAAAATGTAGGAATGATGATTAAAAACCATCACATTTCCACTAAAGTGAAAACTGGAGCATCTGTATCTGTGCTGCTGCCTCCTGTGCCCGTTAGAACGGAGAGGTAGCCCCAAGGCTAGTGAGCTGCGGGCAGCCGTCAGAGACCACCTTGCACAGCAAGGCAGCCCAGCATGAGCAGAAAGTGCCATCAGCTGCAGGAACAGCACTTTTCAGAATAGCAACTGCTGCTGGGCTCTGGAGCCCTTGTCCAGAAGACGACCCAGCAAGTAAGGATTTGAGGAAGTCATCTTTCCCCTATATTTCTACCTGCTTTCTACCTGCAAATGGGAGAACATTGCAAAGCCTTGGTTGCACCAGCCTACCAGCAACCTATGGGTTACCGCATTTGGCTGTATTTCTGCTGTCCTCACCTGTAAGACCTGTAGACCCACCTGAAAAGCCTTTTCACATTACTTAACAGGAATGTATTAGACCTCCTTCTAAGAGGGGAGGGGAGGCATTACTTCAAGCCAGCTTTTAAAATACTCTTTCTAAGTAAGAGTCAGTTCATTTTCACCCTACCCCAAGAGCTGACTTCAAAAACAAGCAGGAAAACTTCAGGCTACACCACTGGTATTTCAATTTCGAGGACAGCAGCTTTTCTGAAAGAAATATGAGCGTGCATCCTACAAAGACTGCCACATGTACAAACGCCTTCCCCACAAGATAATCATTTGTATGTTATTCAATATAGCATAAGCGTGTTCCATGACAGACAACGCAATATACTAACAAAAAAGTTTGCTACTACTTCAGATTTCATCATTTTTCCTCACAAGAAAAGTGTACAAAACTACCTATTTTAAAATTTTATTTAAAATCAAAGTTCTGTAAGCCATCAGCAGTTCATCGTTGTTACACTGTTACTTGGTAATACCAAAAAGTTAGAAAAAACCCACAGAATCTAAAATTTTATTCTAACATAACATGCACCTGTTTTTATGCTTTACTTGACACACACGTGGATTAAGAAAATATGCTTGTCAGGCTGGTGTTGTTCAGTATGTATAGGCCCCAGAAGAGCTGGCTGAGAATGTTCTGACAAAACTTATTCTTTCATCAGAAAACAGTGTTCTGTCAAAACTAAATCTGTTCACAGGAAGAGGGGAAATTTTGACAAAACTTTCTGGGAAAAGAAAAATGCGTATAAAACAAGAACTTCCAAATTGTCACAATGTCCAACTTAAATATCTTGTAAATTAAGAGATTAAACTAATCTTGAATGCCTTTTCATTTCCAAGCGCGTATTAATCTTCTTTTCAGTCAAGTTTAAAAAGCATTGAAATTGAAATGAGGTGCTTCTAAATACCGTGAATCCAGTATTTTCACTGATGAGTTCTCATACCCTTTCCCCCACTCTCAAATTATACACTGATTAAATTTGAGACTCTAACATTCCAGTTGGGATAGGAAAATTTTCCTTTCTTTTCTCCTTAAAATCATTTTGGCATGATCAAAAATGCCTGTTTTCCTCTGCCTCTTCTCAGCAGACAGGGAGTCTGTACTGTCAGTCACACACACAGCCACACTCTACTGAGTTCCTTTAGGATTAGGATTTTATGGAACAAACTATCTCTAACCGATGTTAAAGATGAGAAATAGAAGATAGTATAACAAAAACAATCATGTTTATAACAAATTTCCATTTCTTAGAGAACATGAGAAAAAAATCCCCATTGCCCACAGCAAAATCTTGCTGCAAATCATACATTTTAGGAACTAAATGTGGCATAGGAAGAGAGTGCTCCGAATTTTTTTTTTCTGCTTTCCTTTTTTTTTATTCCTGGTGAAAGTAATCTCTCTGAAAACAACTGCAACACAACACAAATCCAGACTCAGGTGAAGAGTTATAGCAGCAAAACCATCAAAACCTTTTTCCTCTGAGCTAAAATTATCACTGCCATTTTTACCCCATGTTTCCGACATTCGAGACATCTGAAAAAAATCTTCCTTGCCAGCTCCCATCAAACTCTGACTCAACTGGGGAAAATCTGAAACACAAGCATCTACCTGGTTGTTCTCCATCAGGACCATATGGAGAAAAGACAGCACTCCCAGGAGGTTCTTGCAGAATTTTATTCTCTTACCTGAAAGTTTTTTTTTTTTCACATCAAATAGTTTCACTATTTCTTCCTGAATTAGGACCTCACCTAATTGCAAAGCTGCAAGATGGGGCACACTGTAACACCATCATTCAAAAGTCTGCCAATTTGGGGAGCACGAGTTATCAGAAGCATGGTGATGATCATACCCACTAAAGCCTGGCTGAACAGCTGGATTTACAACAGCCATTGTTAATGATTTCTTGCCTTTTTTAACACCAGGAAATGCGACGTGGCATAAACAGAGCTGACAGTGAGTATCTGAAGACCAGTTTCTGCAGGCGACCTCCGGAGTGGGTGACGTCAACAAGCTGTGGCATGCGAGTCAGCTCCTGAGATTGACAGTAATGGTCAACTCCAGCAGGTCACAGCTGCTGAGCACCTAATTCCGACTTGAAAACCTGGGTCCTGACTTATTAACGTTACTGCTGATAAACTCTCCCCTGTGCTTTCCCCCACACCAATTATTGTTTTTATGATAGTTTTGAAGATACAGTCAGTGCTATTTATGTGAAGAGCACCATATTAAAGCTGTTCTTAATAAACACATGGCTCAATATTCCTGCTGGTTACCTCCCTCTTGGCTCAGCGATATCCCCTCCAGCTCTGAGACTACTGTGAGTGTACAATACCAGCTGTGCCAAAGCAGTTGGTTTGAGCTAACTCCTCTGTACTAGTCGGTCTCCTGCTTTCTGTCAGGAGAAAAGACAAAGTTTCAATCTCATCAGGGAAATGAAATCACCCATTACTTCAAGCTTTGCCTCATACGTTTGCAATGCCCTTGCTGGTTGGACTTTGCCCCAGGCAAAGTCCAGACGCCTTCTGTCAGCTAAGCATAGGGCAGAACAAACCAAACCTCCTGTTTTTATTAATAGCAACCTGTTAACTAATCAACACCATAAAATAAAACCCAAACAGATTTCAGACTTTATTCAAGACCAACCTGGCATGTAAAAATCATCTGAAGCACAAATGTTAGTTAAAATGAGTACATCCTGGCTGCTACTTGTGGAAAATTAGATAAGCCACAAATGTCCCCCTAATGTCATTTATCTCCAAAAACCTGCACGTCTTCAGAGCCAGCTGCAATTTCAATTCTTTACCAATTTCATTCCCTGGCTGCAGAATCCTGCAAGTGTGAGTCAACTCTGACAAGCAGCATGGTATACAAAAAGAAAAAAAGGCATGGCAAGGCTCTGATTTTATTGTCTCTGTAATTTCCATATTAAATATGCACAGCATACACACACAAAGACCGCAAGTTGTCAGGGTTCTTTCAAAAAATTAAAACAGAAAACACAATGCCTCACTGCCAGTCCCCCCAAAAAACAGCCTGGAATGTGAAAATCAGCCCAGGATATGTCTTATTTGCACATCACAGTAAGTAATAGTAGTTCTTCAGGCAAAGTAAACCTCAGTTGTTGCTGTGCAATTTAATGGCATTTATTGGAGCTGCACAAGTGTAACTAATTATCCATGCAGAAAAAATTTAATAAGACATATTTTCTCCAACACAGCAGAGGAAGAATAGCCACCTTTCTTAGCTCTCATTTGCTAGCAGAAATTTTTAAAATACAAATATAGCAATATTATTGTCACCAGGAAGGTGACATTACAGCAGAATAACTTAGTCAAAGCAGGTGAACTCTTTACCATCAAAAAGAGCATTCCAACAAATTCCAGAGCAACCAAATATTACAGTCTCTTAATTTAAGAGCTGTGCAGTTGATGCAAAGCATGTGTTTTCTTCCTCTCTGCCTCTGGAGGCAGAACCCACCATCTCTGTCACTTGCTGAGACTGGAAGAAAACATCTGCGTCATAACCTCTGGTACAACACTGAATTACAGAAAAGCTCAAACCCATACATAGTTTAGAGCTGGTATTTTTAAAAAGTTTTTGCTCTGTTGAACACCGAGCACAGATGTCCACAAAAGTACTAAAGTTCTGACATCTTCTTTACTTCCTAGCTTCCCACAGATTTCAATGTCAGTTGAAGTGCTTAATCACTTCCCTGGATCCAGCTGTAGTTCCCTTCAAGCTCCCTAAAAATCCCTGCCTGAGTAGGAGCTGTGTGCCTGATCAGTAAGCAGCTCATATTGCCTGTGTACAGCTCCCCTTGTGCTAAGGGACTGCAGCTGAAAAAAACTAATACATGCAGAGTTTACCTCCTTTCAGGCTATGTGCGAAGCATCCCTAAACTCCCTCTCCAGCAATACAAACCTTACAGATAGAGCAATGCTTGTGTTCACATTAACATACCTAGCACTTAATATCAGAGCCCAGTAACTTTTCAACACACTACCCCCCTGTAGCCCCAAGCATACCTACAAAAAATGTTAGGCTTTCAAGTTGAGCCCAGATGCCTACCCAATTAATGTAGCTGTCATTTATCTCAATGCTTTTGACATTAATATGGCACTCCAGCATCCTGCCAGTGACATAATGCCAATACGATCAGATCTTGTCAGGCAGGGATGCAAGGAACATGGTTTCATGATTTTTTTTTTTGTGACCTTCAGTATTCCACCACAATCCAGGCCATTTCATCAAAACTATAAAAGAGGACAAAGTTTCAGCAAGGCAGAGTTTAGCCACTCTGCTGTTCTCTTTCCCCGTTACCATCACTACAACTGCATTGCCATAAATGTCTGTGCCTTCCAAGCAAATAAAGATGACACACTCTGTGCCCCAGAGAACTTAATTTCTTACATGTCTTAAGATAAAAAGCAACAAGTTCAAGCATGAGAAGGCAAGGCGTCGTCCTGGAGATGAGAGGAGAGACTGACAACAGAACAAAAAGGTAGGAAAAATAAAAATATCCAGGGTTTGTTTTCTTTTTTCCCGCACAAACAGCAGCTGGAAAGAACAGGGGAGCAGGGAAGAAGGAAGAAAGAAATGATTCAGAGACATTTAAAGCAGGAGGAAGTAAGAATCTCTACCAAAATGCAGGAAGAAAAAGAAAGCCAGTGAAGAGACCAATCAGAAGAAGCAAGTATTGCAAAGGTGGAGAGCATCCTTGTGTGTCTTGCTCAAGATGTCAAGGCAGTCTCAGAGCACGGCACATTTAACTCCTGGCACAAAGAGTTTACGGTGACCTTGAGTGTGGAAATCTGTTTAAAGGACCATGAGCTTCTAACATTTAGAAGACAAAAAAAGTCTTTTGGAAACAATACAACTGAAGTCGATTGCATTCCCCTTCTGGTTGTTAATTCCATGCCTCGTTCCTGCATCTCTTTCTTTACCAAGTTATTTACTAAGTGCATTAACATAAATGGAACCAGAAGATTTATTTTTAATTAAAAAAAAGAGAGAAAGAGATGTAAGCACACTTTAAATATTGCCAGTGCCTTTCATGACTTCATTAAAAAATAGATTTTAAGATTCACCTTTCGTAGCTATTGCAATAGAGCTGTTTTTCATCGACTCAGTGAAATTCACATTCCTTTTGCTATGAGAAAGAAATGTAAAAACAGATCTCATTTTTCTAAAGCAGAGACTTCCTCCAATAAGGAAGCAAAACAACTAAATTATTTAACTGCCATGTATAGGAACAGTGAAAGGAAAATTAAATCATTAGCCTTCTTCAAAACAGGAAAAGAAAGCAATCTCTCATCAGATATTTGCTTCTTCAGCTATCAGTGTTGCACTAATTATACTCAGAAGCACACAGCAAGATTATTAGGAGAATATGAGGCGTTTTCTAGCACTTTCAGAATTGAACTTGTCTGTCTCCCAGGTCTTCGTGCGCTGCCCAAGTCCTCCAAACAACTTCTTACCAGCTCTTACAGGGCAGCAAATGGCCCTGATCCCTAGTCCTAAGGGATGACGTCAGAGGCAAGCTACAGGTGAGTTGCCTCTGGGGATCTGACGCACATATTAAACACAAAAGAGCCACACAGCATGTGAAGGAAGCTGAGCCAGAGAGTACTAAACTCATGCATTTCATCTTCCCTTCTGTTATCTCCCTTCACTCCTTCTGGTAGTCAAGAGAAGGATCAGCCAACGTGGATGCACATGATACACCACCAACACAACATGGGCTCTCTACCACAGAGCTCAATCAAACTGCATGTTTCAGAAGGTGCTTCTCAGTAATCCAGGCTTCCCAACACTTATCATGCATATAAACTGCTATTTACTCCTATTCAGAGTCCTTCTGTGTCCCAAACTGCCAAACAATGAAGCCAAGAACTTTGAGCTAATCCAACACTTGCTGTACAAAGGAATGCCAAACTGTAAGTAACTGCAAAAATCTAAGCAAAATTTATACCTATTTTCCCCCTGAAGGAAGAGTAACTAACAGAAACAAAAGGCTATTAAACTTCAGATAAACATATGAGGGATTATGATTTCCTTGAAGATAGAAAACAGAGTGAAAACAGAATTTGTTTTAAGGACAAAAATTCAAACAAGCAACGTTAGAGATTGTTTCGTTTGATACCCATGTCTACATTTCATTGCAACCTATTAAGCATAGAAGGCTAAAATCTTCTGTTTCTCAAGGAAGTGTAGTGTGAAAACATGCAGGTTACATCACCAAAAAAAAAAAAAATATATATATATATATAGTCACATTAGCTTTTTCCTTCCTGTTGTATCATCTACTCTGTCCTCCTCCCCATCTGCATCACAGAACAACACCAGCTGCAGCCCAAAATTTTCTAAGAGCCTGTTAGGAAATTCACCTGTGCAGCCCAGCCCAGGTGTGCTGTCACAGAAGACAGCATGAACCGTGCCACAGGGAGAGCTTCGCTGGCAAACCCAAAGGGCGACAGGGCCCCGTCGGAGGGAGTCCCTTGGAAGGATGTCAGCTGGGCCTGGAGGCGCAGTGCAGGGCCTCAGCTCCACGGCATCTATAGCTCTGTAGGAGATATGACCCAGGCGACCAGTTGCTCTCCAGATCATCTTTCTTGGTCTCCTCAGAGGATTCTAGTTTGCTGGCACTCGATGTAGCATCAACTGTCACCCGGAGGCCTCAGAGCAGCTGTCAATCAGCAGCTGCAGGGCACAGCTCACCCAGGCAGCGCACAGCGAAGCAGAGCTGCCTCCAGATGCCACTGGCCACACAAGTTTTTTTGGAGTAAAACCCAAGTACCTCTAAGTGCTGTGTGGCCAGCAGGACCTCCTCCAAACAACCACAGCATTGTCTGTCGGAGCAAATCTGCACAGCCGGTGCAAGCCAAGGCACACTCCTCTGGTGCAGGAGTGCAGGGCAGTGTGAGAATACAATGTAAGTGAGACAGAGCAAACACTGCCAAAAAAAATAAACAATCCCAATGCTGAGATTACAGTTACACTAGCGAACTAAAGGCCAGGAAACGGCCACAAACCCTAGCACATGATCCTCCACAAACAAACTGTTAGTGCTGTTCCTGGTATGGGTTTCAGCTTCAGCAACAACTTTCTCCCAACATCCAGGTAAGGCAAAGGGCTTCAGACAGACCAAGGACCACATTCTGCAGGCCAGCTGGAGGGAGCCACCCTGTTTTGGAGAGTTATCTTTGTACGTACAGCCTGGCCACAGCACCCATGCCACAGCTACAGAAAATACTAGCATAACCAAACTGGAGCAAGGCCTCCAAGTCACCACAGTAGTCGTTGCAATGTTGTCAAGTGTTTGGATACCACCATGGCAAAGGCAGCGTAAGACCCTGAAGCACTCAGAATAGGTTTGCTGTCCTCAAAAAGGAGGCAATCTGATCACTCCTGCCCAAAAACGAACGAGTGAGCAATTCCTGGGAGTAAAGGATCTAAGAGATACACTGTGGAGGGTCTGGCTGAACACAGTTCTCAGTCAAGCAGGGAGACAAGCTAAAGCAGCCTCATGATTATACCAGCCATGCACTTACAGCATTTTTACTCTGTTTATACAAGGAAAATGTTTTCAGCAGGTCTCATTATTTAAGATCCTTCAAATACCCCGATGTAATGCAGTGAGAAAGGTTATGGTTTCATTTCCCTGGTGAATTCTCAACATAATTTGACAACAGTGAAGGACTACTCTTGTTCATCGGGTTAAATACAGACCCTGCTGCATCACCGGAGATGCTGTGGACACCAGGCCCTCTAACAGCCCACCGCACACGATTTGGTGTTGCCTGTCTTTGACAGTGCATGTTCCTTGCAAGAGATGGTTTGCAACAGCTTTTATAAAAAGATAGTGGAGTTAATGTTTGCCTCTGCTTCCCCAAGCACTAACTATACCCGCTTCCCCCATCACATGCAGATAATGTGACCCAGAGCAATGCCTTGAAAATTTGGAATAATGTCTGTAATCCTCAGAGTTTGATCTTGTGAGACTCAAGCTGCCCAGAGCTCCCATATAAGCCATCCAGCAACGAGATTACTCTGCTTCTGCAAAGGACGCTTTATAGCACCTCACAAGATTGAGATCTGCCTGGTCTCTTGTATCCATAAGCCATGCGATGTGGCTTGTCGAAATCACTAATCAAAATCAAATCAGGCCAAACCATGCACTGTAAGTGTGACAGCCAAACAGAGCCCTTCATCTCCCATAACACGGCAGCAGTGCACAAAAAGCAGCAGTGCTAATGCAGCATTTTAAAACACATTTTTGCACTGTACAACAGCCACAGGTTGGGAACCCATCGCCAAGGGCTCATTATGCAGACTTCTGCAGTGTGCCATGGTACCAACAAGGAGGAATGCATGTATGAGGGCCTGCCTGCTTCCTGCCATGCCACACACATATCTCCACAGGTGCCACACATGTGTAGAGCCCCTTGTGCAGACCCAAGAAGTGGTGGAAACAATGCTGTCAAGGAGAAGGAAAATCAAGCACGTGGTCATTCCCCTTCATCCCAAGATTTTAGCTTCTCCTGTGCAGCCTCTGCTCTTCCGAGTAGTCTGGCTGCAAAGAAGAGCCCTTATGAGTGTGCAGAAGAGGGACCAAGTCCTGCTTATGCAGGGTAAACCCTTCTGTTGTTTGAGTGGAAGCAATAAAAACATAAATGCAGAGAGACAAAAGCAAGGCTGCATTTTCAAACAGCAATAGCAAATTTGAGATTTCTAAAACGAGAGGTGGAGGAGCAGTGTCACCAAGAACATATCAAGGCCTAAATCAGCAAGTAAGGGCAGCTTTAATCTAGCAATTAGCCTGAAATAGCACAAAAGTCAGTCACCAAAATCACAAGATGTCACATCGAATGTCTGCCGTTGCAGCTCCTTCATTCCCATCACTACCTAACTCAAAGATAAAGCTCGGATGGGCACTTCCATGCACACAGTGACTGCCTCTCCAAAATGCATGGCAGGCACACAGTCAGGTCTGATGAATCCCTGGGTGAGACAGGAGACGAGACAAAGGCTGCCACCCTGTTATTCGATATTGGAGATGCAAGGCTGGGTGTTTCTGAGCAGTCATTCATATGTGATTTCAGTAACTGTGCATAATCTTCCACAATAATATCCACAATCAGTGGTGGTGTTGATGTTAATTACTGAAGTTTAAATACAAAACATAATGAGATGCTGTAATTCCATTTACAGACAGTTTTACCCTCAACATTAAACATTATTCTGTTATAAAAAAAAAAAATCACTTTAGCTTAGCCATCTTAAGGGACTTGCATTTTTTAATCATCAGTTTTAATTAGGCTAAAAAGTAGAGTATAAATCAAGGTCTTTTTTGAGGCACTCTCAAAAAGCACAAAAAAGGTTCCCTTCTTTATTTGACTGAAGTGCACATTATGCTAAAGTGTTAATGAGAGCAAATGAGAGTAACTGAAATCAGTCTCCTGCTAATTTTCATAATTTGTAGTGGAACACTTTACTAATTAATAATAGACTTCTAGAGACATCTATGTTGACAAATACACACGTCGCACTCCTTTACCTTTTTGGCGTCTCTCCTCAGTGCTGAGTATACGTGAAGGTGCTTTCATACATTTTTTCCTACAAGTTAGTTAGCAATGAGAGCTTGCATTTTTCCATGAGTCTTCTGATTGCACTACACTGTATGGGGGTCTACATTAGAGGATACTGTTTCAAGACTGCGGAAGTCAGTAACAGCAACACAGTTCTGCCTTCAGAGACACACTGAAACAAATGTACTTTGCAGCCAGTGGTACCGTAGAATGCACAGGAAATAACACATTATAAAAAACTATATTATTATTCAGGTTTGAATTTCTCTATCTCTAAAGTCTACAGCTTAATTGTGTTGCTTTTATGCCAGTGGCTGTCATCTAAGTCAGCCAAAGCTATCAAGTGTATCACAGAAGGATGGAGATTGTTGCTCGGACACTGCAGTTGTGAACACCTTCGGGGCCCTTTGCTGCTTCCCATCCATTCTGCTAAATCACTCTGACCAACTTTGTCTTACAATAGGCCTAGAAAACATTAAAAAGTGAAGGGTAAATCACCTCATGAAATGCAAAACCCACCAAGACGAGGAGCGCTTGCTGTCTCTTTGCCACACAAGTCTGACACAACGCACAAGCAGTTCTAGTGGTTGCAAAACCTGTCTTCCTGCACACACCAGTCTTAGCAGTCAAGACTAAAAACAATCTGCATAGTAACCAAAAAAACATCCACTTCTGCTCCTCAGATGTATTTGGTCTAGCCACTGGCCAATTATAATCTGTTTATCATGTTCTAGCATGTAGCATGCTCTGAGATGACAAAAAAGTTGCCTTCCATCCACTGTTTGTTATATATATATTCTGCATGCCTTTGCTCTGGCTCCCCAAATCCTGCTATGCACTGACATCAATAAATGGTATGAAACATCAGTACGTGGCAGCGTCATTTACTAAACTACCCCATGACATCACATTAACTGAATGTATTCCTCAAGTGTTGCCCACATCAGCACAGGCCTAAATTTGAAAGGATTTGCCTAGCCCTCTTAAGACAGGCAATTTCATTTCATTTTAATTTGTTTTAAAACCTTTTAATCTCTCTCTAAGCTCATCACTTCTCCTAGCTGTTCCAGCCCCCTAGCCCAGCTCACGCTTCTGCCACACGTACCAGCAGCCCTTCAAGGAGCAGTAAAAGTGACAAGCAGCTTGCACTGAGGAGGAGGAGGAAGGCAGCAATGAACCAAAATCCAAGGACCATGAAAAGTAACTGAAGGCTTAGGATTTGTGCATGCAACAGTCCAGTCCTACCCACTCTGTAAGGGAGATTTTCCTATTACTTAACTGCACCCACTATCAACCTCACACGTCCTTCACAGCCGAAGACATTACTCATATAACTCAGGTTAAAAAAGATGCAGGCAGTGCCTCCAGAGAAGTAAGTCCCTCTCCACTGACCACAACCCTTAGCACACAACCATCACTTTTATTGAGTTAAAGAGTAGTGTGAATCTCACAAGAAGCAAATAGGAAGGCAAAACAAAGCCTATCATGAGAAAGAACTTCATAGACACACGCAGATCACTATTTGTAGTCATCTAAGTCAAATTCTTATTTGTCTTAGAGAGGCAGCAACTTTAAGTCATATCTTCAAAATGCTCCCTGCGTTAGACTGAGGGCAATACAGGTTTTTTCTTTTTAAACAGAAGTTGAAAGCCTAAGGTAATCACTTATTTCTACACAGTAGGTCTTTTCAGAAAACACTAAATATCACAAGGCATGCCACAAAATATGACAAGATACATGTCAATGATGCCAGCTTCAGTGATGCAGATGAGTGTTTTCTGCCTAACATATGGTAAAATATTTTTCATTTAAAGAGAGTAGTCACAAAAAAAGCAGTTCTAAAGCCATCAAGTTAACTTCTGAAAGTTTATTTTGAAATAACCTAGGAGAATGTTAGACTGAAACATTGTTTTTAAAAAAAATCTAAAAGGGCAAAATAAAACATTTCATTTGGACTCATGATGAAATATAGTTTAACCTGAGCTGGTTTTAGTCAAAAGTCTTCCTCCTGGTTAAAAGTTTCCCTTTAGTTAGAAAACCGACATCCCAACCCCTAAATGATTTAAAAGAAATAACAATTTTTCTTCTTATATTGCTGAAATTTCTGGCCTGGCCATCAAATATAAAAGTCACATTTTTCATGCAGGTTATTTTCTCTCCATCCACTGAGGGCAAATGAAACTTAAGAAGTTTCCAGGAGCCCTCACAATGATACAGAGTTATCTTAACAAGCACATATTGAACACGTCTCCACCAAAACTCAGCCAACAACTGGCTCTGATGGGAAAAAATCATTCTGCAGTAGGAAAAATGTCAAACCTCAAAACAGGATTTTTTTATGTGTATATATATATATCACAAGTCAAGTGAATTATTCCCTCTGTGAAGGTTTTCAGCATTTTTATAGAGTTTCTTTAATGTCCAGTGTTTCAGAAACTATTTATGACTTAGCAGGGATCTATGCACATATACTCTTTCCGATGATGACCCTGCCTGTTTTTAAACTAGGTGATCCAAAATTAGGCAAATACTTCATAAGAGCCATTAAGGGCAGAAGTTACTTGAAACAAATATTTTTCCTGGATGACTTTCTTGGACATATCCAAAGACCATTCTGCACAGGGCAGAGAAGGGAGCAGGGGGTAACTTAGACTTTAGCAGGCACTAGGACACAATGAACAACAAGGTTGGGTTTAGCCGTTTTTATCTCATTTCCTTGGGGAAGAGTATCCCTGACACCGTATGCCGCTCCTGTCTCTAGTGATGCACACAAAGACCAGCTGTTGCTCCTCTTTAGATACCACCCTGTAACACCACTCTACTCACCAGGTAGAAGTGTATCACCTAGGGCAAGTAATGACGCCAAGAAGAGTGTTATTCTGAGAAGGAATGCCTCCTCAACTTATCATCATCCAAGACCAGTCAGACAAAGTAGGCCACCCATTTTGAAAGAAAAGAAACAATCAAGAAACAAATAAACCCTCCAAGCCCAGACAAAAAGAGGGAGAGATTGACAGGGCATGAAAGTTTTACAGTTGTTGTTCTTTGCCTCCTCCCCTACCTGAAGATCGCTTAAGGAGAAAGCACCCGGTGACCAAAAGGAACATGAAGCACACTATCATGTGTTCAGAAATTCATCCCCATCCAGCACACTGTGTAGTGCCCATTCATGCTGCTGCTGTGCAACATCCCCAAAAGCAGATTTACAGCATTACTGTGACAATTCCTTGTTTCCCTCTCGCAGCTAAGTGACCTTTGGGAGAGATTATAGCTGAAACCACAAACACAAAAAATTATTCTGTGTTAGAAGCATTAAGACACAGAGATGCCTACTCCCTCCTCAAATTCTTCACTCTTAACTTCTGCTTTTCACTTACTAAAAGATCACTGGCATCCACAAGTGCCAACTCGGAGGTTCAGTACGTATCATGTAAGAATGTTACATTGTTACCAAAAAAGGAGAGCTGCCCACATCTCAGATGCATTCACGCAGATCCCCCACATAAAGCCGTCAAGCGGAAACCTCAGCATCCATAAACATCTAATGGAAAAATGTTTGCAGGGAAGATAAAACAGTTGATCACACCACCACCACAAAGCAGACCGAAATAGCAACAAACGACAGAGAGGAATAGATGTTGGCATGAGGAAGATTAAATGAAATAAAAAAAATGAAATGTACTTAGACAGCACCTAGCCTGCAAAGATGTTGTGCTAGATACTCTACAGTTACCCAGCAAGCAGTCTTTGGCTCTTAACACTTTAGACTACAAGCATGATAAATTTACAGTACCTCAGCAGTGGAGGCCATTTAGTCAGATTCACCATGCCAAGGACTTAGATTTTAACATTTCCAAATTTCTCATTATTACCTTTGCAGATTTAAGCCTGTACTAGCAGCAGAATCAAAGGTGGAATAAAATAAAAATAGTACAGGATACAAATACAAATAGTACCAGGTATATCTATAAAGTACACAGCACACCGGGTGTCTGCATTGCAAGTCAATATTGATACATTATACACATGTGAAACTTAAGGCATACAAGTTATGATCCAACAGTAATACAAAAGCAGTCTCAAAGAACATTGTACTGATTCTATTCTATAATATTTTTTGAGTGTCACCAGTTAGTCTGTGAAAATTACATACAGTCTCCTGAAGAGAAAATGGGATTTCTTTGACTGAAAAAAAAAAAGCTGTGTATAAATAAATTATGGTATTAAAAAAAAAAAATTCAAAGCCTTATTGAAGGTATTCTTTTTTTAAAAACACAAGAACTAAAGTATCAGTTTACTGCTAATTCACTGTGCTACAAACTCCTACCCAAACACAAATAAACTCTGTGTCGTTTAGGTCAGGTAAATTAAAATAGTCTTTACAACCTTCTACCAATAAAAGTCATCTGTCAAATTTGCAATACAGAGATGAAAAGCATTTGAAAGTTAAATCTGAAACCCCAGACTGAAACAACACTGTGCTTTAATTTAAACACATTATACTGCATGGTTATTATTAAGCTCTTCACTCACAGTGCAATTTAAGTGCCATTTTGATATTCTGTTTGAACAAAGAGGTGTCAAATTAAGGAAACTAGTGTCAAGTCCAGAAACTGCAAAAATGAAACCCTATCTGTAATAGCACCCTATAGGGCTTCATTTCAACAGCATTGTCGCGTAGTTTTAACGGTGGTGTAGCATTTGCCTCTTAGACCCCCACCTCTTCAAAAAGACTTCCACAGCGTCCTCATTCTGCTCAGCCATGAGTGCTGTTGATGGATTATATGCAGCCAGCAACTAATACTATAGAACAACTCACGCTGTAATGGTCATGTGAAGCACATGGCTGTACGAGATCTCTGCAGTGCCAGACTGAACCTGCACGGTTACACCAACAGCTCCCATGTCCCTTAATGCTGACTTCTGACAATCAAGGCCAGAGAGGACTACAGCCCCTAACAGTTCCCCTCAACCTTGCTAATGCAGAGAAGGGGAAGAAGTTGGGCCAGCAGATGCCATCCACACAAGGAAGCAGCAGGCAGTGATGAACCAACTGCTTATCAGAAGGGATGATTTTTTTTTTCATGTTTAGGCTCATTCTCCAAGTGTATTGAAGCTAATACGAGCTTGCAGACCATGTCTAACGCCCCTAACCACTTCTAGCCTGTTGTGCCTTTGGAACCCTGTTTGGCAAAAAGAACAGAGAGCATAAATAATTCAATTTCTGCAAGCTTCATGGAAGTGAGAAGCCTGGCAGTACAGACAGACCTGACTAGCTTCTCCAGTGAAGGAAAGAATTCACAATATAAATTCGTCTCAATTATTTCCTTGTGCATAAAACAAGCTACCTTTTCAGAATGATGAAGTTTGTTTAACTAGTATCTCCCTCAAAGACCACCACAGTAATATCTTCAGATAATCTCCTAGAAGCACAGGGACAGACAAGTTTTCTGACTTCTCAAGTCTTTTTGCATTGGGCACAGGTATGTCAAGAAAAGTTTCCTGCTGCCAATGTATGATCTGCACTGAAGTTGCAGGAGAAGAGTTAAAGAAAGAACATAGCATAATGATGCATAAGATGCTTTCTTATGATCCTTTCTTCCTGCTAAAAGGATAGATTGCATGCACCATATTAACAATCTCAGTCGTCACATAACCTCTTAGTCAACTAACAAATTACTTGCTACAGCTCTCTTTTTGAAAGGGAGTCAATTAGTTAACTGGCCATCAATTAATACTCAGCAAGGAACATGAAGAGAGGAACTGTTCTGAACAGCACAACTTTTGAAACAAAGACCATGCTTTTAAACCAGATACCTCTGTATTCAAGCCAGTTACCTTGCGTCACGGAACGTCTATTTTTATAAATAAGCATTTACATTTGCTAGCAAGACATCCCATTGACACCTATTCAATCCTGCTCCACTTTGGCATGACAGTCTTATGCATTCTGCAGGGTTCAAGTGTGCGCTCAGATATATTCAAAGCATTATAATGCAATGTATTTGAGAGCATAAGGCAAAAGCTTTGTTTCCCAGAACAAAGTCTGAAGGGCAGCATTCCCTTGAGGGCCTCGCAAACAAAGTTGCCCTGGAGACAGTCTCCGAGGAACAGTGACAATTCTCTGCAGACGAGATGATCTGCTGGGTTTGGCACTTTAAAGGCGGGTGGGAGGATGGGTATTGGGTTCTCTGCTCCCTGTCTGGGAAGCAGGAAGGGAATGAAGGTGAGGGATGGAGAAAGTTGATTATAATGTTTGTAAATTCTCATTATAAAGATCCTTAAATAAAAGTCCTTCACTCCCTCTACTATACAACAGCATTATTTCACTGGCATGAAGTACACAGGTTTCACAGCTCATTCACTTTCTTTGCATGATTTTCATTATTTTCCCCTAAACTTTGCTTTGTACTCTATAATCTAATAAAAGTAGAATGTGATCACCCTCTCCATTCAAGAACTGAGGAATTTACAATATCTACATACATGGTCTTCATTTTGCACAGCTTAACTTCAATGGTCAAGTCTGCACCTCCTCTTTTAGCCTACTGAGGGAAGGTGGGTCACCCCAGGAAACATATTTCAGACAAGGAGCCTGACCAGGAGAGAACACCACACACGAAGCTGTGCGATTTGCAACTCACCGGAGACATCACAGCAAACTCCAAGTCAAATTAGATTTTTTTTTTTTTTAATGCTGTCAAAGCCACATGTTCAGCTTTATAAACAAACATTTCCCCAGGTTTCCCTAGAAAAAGCACCTTTGTTATGACTCTTCCCACAGCTCTAACTAGCATTAGTGTTACTTTCCAGCTCTAACTAGCTCTCTCCCCCCTGTTTTAACTAGCATTTCTATTACTTTGCAGGTAGTGTATCTGGCTACTATGCTTCTTATATGAGTATTTGGCTTCACACATAATGCTGTAGTGGTTTAAGCATTGTTACTGTATAACCAATAATAAATGTATTTATAAAAACTAAGGAACATTTGGCAGCTCTGCACTTACCAGCTCCATAAAATACTCAGATTACCATATCCCAGCATAAACCATTAAAAAAACTTAAACAAAACACACACATACTGCAGTGAGGTGTACTAAAATGGTCTTGGCACCTAAACTCACTGCAAGTCTAACTCTCTCAGAGGTTTGTACCTCACAGCTCCCATTGACTATAAAGTTTACCCTTTTCAATACACTGCATTTTCATGAATGCTAGACAGACTGATCTTGTCTCCTTATATCAACTTTTCTGTGCCCTAAGCTTGTTCTTCTTGAAGCTTCTCACCATTAATAGCATTCCAGAATGATATTGGATACACCAGCCCCCCTCAAAAATTATTCGATTGCACTTTGCCAACTGACCAGGGAGGGATAATGAAGTTCAACATGTCAGCAGTCCCCCAAGAGCTGGAGAGTTTCACATCTGTCATATATTTACTACCTAAGAAGAAAGAAGCCATATTTGTGCAAAGGCTAGGGCCCCAAGAAACAGGGTTGTCACCAGATGTTCCACGGCTGAGAGTCTGCAAAGCCTCAAGATGTGAGGCTAATCAGTGCAGACCCTAAATAATTACATTACTATGCTTTGCAAGAATTGCTGGCTGGTTAGAGGAGAAAGACCACAATTCAACACCCTAGTGAGAGAAAGGCAGGAAGAGCTCAGATATTACATAGGTGCATGGGGGACAGCCAGCATCACTGGGTCAAAGACTGCACAGGACAAAACGTGAATCCACATCAAGCCAGTCATCGAAACAGAGCAGTCCCACTTTCTGGGGCCTAATAGGACGTTTTTGGCATTAGTGCTACAAATCACAGCATATAGCAAACAGCCTAAACCATTTGGGTTTCTACTAAACAGGATTCTGGCCCCCATTTTTAATTCAGTTCCCCAAGGATACTAAACAGGATACAGGTTCATCCATTTGGTGTCTTATCTCCTCCATCATATTGTCTTCCACCTCTTTAATCGTAGGCTCCTGTGAATTCAGATACACGATCTGAAACAAGAATTGTAGCTGTCAGGATGCAAGGACGTGCTTGCAGTGCCTTATGGTGACTGCTCTGTGTCTAGAGTGGTAGAAATGCTAAGGACATGCCAAAATAGCTTCTCACAAATAAGAGCTCACCAGCTCCCAAAGTTTACATCCAGGCCTCTTTTGTTAGACACCAGCATAAAGATAAGCAAGTGCCTTTTTTTTTTTTTTTATGGCTGTCTGATACTGTAACACATGACTTCCAAGGACTTTTGTCAGCAGGGCTTGGAGACTCTAAGGTGTTTGCTGATGATACAAATTCATTATGTATTTGGCTTCTGACCAAGAGGCCAAATTATTTTTCCCCCCCCCCAATCAAATTACAGAAAACAACTAAACATTATTAAATTTCTCAGTACTCAGAATTCCCCCAGAGTAATATCTAATTGTAAGATTTTTAATTGCATATGCCTGTAAGATTACGAATTGCAATGACAGGCTAGATTTCAAGTCACATCAATCAAGTGAAGGCATGTTAAAAGTTCCTTGCATTATTCCAAGTTTAGATAGATCAGCTCTCTATAGGTTTATTTATATATGCAGTGTGAAAATTATATTTAAAGCACACACACATATATATGTAAATACACACACACAAAAATAAACTGAGTGACCTGGATTTTCCTGCAACTATTACATGTAGGCATTCTTCCTTAAAACATGCTACAAATTACGTACACATAGAAGTGAGCAGCGATGCTGGCAAAATATTGTTTTAACTGGTAAGAAGGACTTGACCATGAATCTGTCTTGTGAAGTGGAGCTGTGCCTCCACTGGAGGAATAGAGGGGCTACCTACTTGCAGGAACGCCTCTCAGCACCAGCACTGAATGCTCCCCTCCAGCAAAGGAGCAGACATGTTAGGGGAAGGGAGATGATGCAGTTTGAGACATGCAAAGCAAGCAGCAGGTAGCCTGGCTACTGCCAGCCCTTGGCTTTGTGGAGTACCACCCTGACTTTCCCTGTTTGCAGAGACATTAGCACATGGGTTTGTTTAGCTGCACCTTGAACTGCAAAGGAGCTAAGCTAAGCTCCCAGCTCAACTCCAACTTGACGTAACTAGCACAGCCAGTCTAACTGCCTTGCTTATAAACCAATATGCACACTTCCCTCTCCACCCGGCCAGAGAGAGGAGTATTACACAGGACTGCCATACCAAAGCTAGATTTCTTTTTGTCATCTGCTCTCTTGATACTAAATCAACCCTTATCACAGCCTCCAGCACTGCAATAATAGAAACAAAACACTGCAAATTAAAAATCGGAAACAGATCTTCAGCAACAAGAGCTGCAGAGGAGGAAAAAAAGAAAAAAAAAAATCCTCATTTAAATCAGCAGCACTGATGACTGCTAATTGTTCCTAGAAGAGCTTGAAGGGGAACAGTCTCCCAAGTGAATAAGGACCAACCACAGCACTGAAGCTCTTGGGGCAGGGAAGCAGCCCACAACCTGGTCAACTCACTTGAAGCACTAAGATTTGAGAGAAGATTATGCAACAACAAGCCCAGGGTACCTCTTTCATATTACACTACAGCTTTCCCCAAAATAACCCTTCTGGACTCAGCAGACCAGATTCAAAAGTGCATTTACATGAAATCGCTGACTTCCCACGGGATTTTGATCAGACCCTAAACTCTATTAAACTGCCATTTCTACTCGACTTTCTGGAGATTTAAGCACCACCAACAATTTCACTGAGCTTCTAAAATCCATCAGGCCTCTCAGTTTCTACAGACTACGGTATAGCAGGGAGTGACCATACTCAAATTACATATTTCTAGCCCCTACCTCTTCCTCTGCCCACTCCAATGCACAAGACTGACTGGGGAGGATCTTTAGCATCCACAGATCTTACGTGAAACAAACTCACATCTCAGGATGTGTAGCAAGGCACCCAACACTATCAGGCACTGTAGAAAGCAGCCCAAAATAGCAAAGCACAAGGAAATATACAAAGTAGACAATGCTCTGATTACAGTTCCTCTAGTTTGCTGGATACATTTGATACTGCACCGTAACTAAAAACCCACCAGCCCAGTCCTACACTCTGCGATGGGCAGATTGCAGCATCTGTGTGCTGTTGGATGAAAACCCATTGAGCATCCCACAGCTTGGAGCAGACACATGAGAGAAAAGAGATGGTCCTGCCAGGCACTGCGAGGGATATTCGGGGGGGCTACCCAGCACCAAATAATTTCCTAGAATTAGGGAAATTCAAAGTGGGGAAAAGCTTCTGAACTCTCTGACATGTTTTTAATTTCTTCCCTTCCCAGAGCATCTTTCCCAGATGAGTTGCTCACTGAGCAGCAGGAAATCTCTTCCAAATTCAAATAAAACCACATTACCAAACAACATAACCAATTCAAGAAATCACGAGCACTAAAGGAACCAGCTGAACAACAATGAATGTGCTGTGGGGTAAACAACATCATATGGCTCTAGGATGCATTTAACATAACTGTGGGGTTGATGAAATGGATGTTAGAGATTTCTTCCAGGGAATCAGCAGTTTCATTTGCAATAAAGAGCTTCTGCTTGCTATTCTTGCTGGGCCAAGCGTGCTCTTCCTAACAGAGGACAAAAGCAGATGTGCCCAGATCTTCTGGGGGCCGGTTAGCAGCAACTGAGGCGGCGGTGCAAGAGTGAAAGTGGCCATAGTTCATCCACTCACTCTTTCCTCATTTTAGCTGTAAGTACTTCAACATGCCCGTCTTATCGGGATGACAGAACTAGGGCCAGGCAACCCTCAGAAGTCATTTTTTTTTCTCTCCAACTCCAATGGTTTAAGCTTAGTTGAAGTTGTCCGGAAAAGAAACAGCAGTGACAATCCTATTTGTGTGCATAATCACATCCAGAAAAGAGGTGTTGCAGCTCCATAGGAAGGATGGGCACATCAAGCTTTTGCTCTTCCAAAACCTGGCTGTGGGTTCCCACCTGCATTGCTGGAAACAGTAGCACTGTCCTAGCATTATGCATCTACTTTGGCTGTGAAACTGTCTTCAGGTCCTGCACTTCTCCAAGTATTGGGTAAAAGATGCACAGCTCATCCATCAAACCCCTTCACATAGCCCAGAACAACAGGTTGTCTCCAACCCATGGTAGCTTCCTGTCATCTTCGCCACATAAAAGCTTTATCTGGAAGTTCAGCATTAACAAAGTATTAGGTAGGATTAGCAATCAGCCAAATAGATCTCCATTTTCCCATTCAGGTAATAACGCATTAGGTAAAAGCAACCAGAGAATGGGTAGGCGATCATCTCCCTTATTTACTGGGATGAGGAAAGGGAAGCTGCCCACTTCTGCTCCTCTTTCTCTACTGCAGCAGCCTCATTCAAACTCAGCTTGCCCCACACCAGTCACTCTGGAGTATCCTGCATGTCCAGAAAGACAGGGGACAAGATGTCTCCTCACATGCAGAGATAGATGCAAATGTGAAAATACTCCTGGTGCTCCATGGTACCTCTGGATAGTGGCTAAGGGACACCTGTACCCGTATTAGACAGCTTTCACCCACTACATTTTTCAGTCTTGGTTGCTTGGGATTAACAACTCCAAAAGGATGTCTAAAAAGTTATTCTGATATGTCTATTTCAACAAGTCAGGCAGGTTTCTTCATCCGTTTGTTTGTTGGGGTTTTTTTGAGGGGTTTTTCGTTTGTTTGTGTTTTAAAGTATTTACATCTAAAGCCAAACCATAGTAATCACATCACAGACGCTTACTGCTTACATGGAAAATTATTATCTTTTTACATTGGGCTGCTATAATATTCCTAAACCCCAGACAGCCACCAGAAGTGACACAGCCCTGGCCCCATCAATATCCTGATCAGCTAGAAGTTACAGAGAGCATTTCCTCAGAACAGCTCACTTTTAATGGCTATTACTAATTTATTCTGCGCTTGGCTAGGAAAAGGATGACTGCAGGACAGGGCTAGCTAACTATGCTTGCTAGCCAAGGACTACTGCAGGAGAGACACCAGGATCAGTGTGGATGAGAAAATTCAATATTCTCTTGATTCCCAAGAGAAAGAGACAGCCAGGCACTGCCCCAGAGATCCTGTCAACTCAATGAACAATGTGCCAAGTACATGGCTGCTCTTCGTTCATTTCTTTAAAAACAATTCATTGGGAAGAGGGTTTTATCCTGGTAATGCTTAAGCAACCTTAACTGCATGAGCTTTGCCTTTTCTCTTCAACAAAAAAGAAGAGTATCAGAAGTTTGTAGAGAGACAAAGAGAAAGAAATACTGAGAAAGACTTTTACAGCATTCATGGCCCTTTCGGTTTTCCTCTCCAGTACCACCCAAGCCACTTTCCAGGTTGGCTTATTTTTCCTAACAGGCAGCAGAGTAAGCATACCAGCTTGGTCCCTCTGGTGCTCTTCCACGCTGCCGCAGACAACCCATCTTCCCTATTCATGTAGCGCTCACTAGGACCGAAAACAAACAGGCCAGCCGTAATGAGTGTTTGACGTGTGCATTTGCATAGCTTGAACTGGAAAAAGATTAGATGGCTCAAGAGACTGGTTGCGAGCTAAGGTTTCCAGATCGAATCAAGACCAGGTCAGGAACAAATAAACCCAGTCATCCGACTTAGCAACTGCTTCGCAGCTGATATGAAGTGAATAGCTAGAGTTCGGCCAGTTCTTTTAGACAGCAAATATCTGCACCACAACACCCATTCATTACCTAGGGTTAATAACTGCACAAATATAAATTTTCAGGATTCAACAAAACTCCTCATCTCCCAAAGCTACCTACTCCTCTTTGTGACAAGCTCCGTGTTGTACTTTTCAGTTCTGTTTTTTAAAATGTAACTTTTCTTAAAGAAGTTCACTAACAAAAACATTTTTTTAATTGCAGTAAAATATATTGGGAATTAAATTATAGTACAATAATTCACACTTAGCTGCACAAAGGCCACTTGGCCTTCATCTTTGTGCCTGAATGTGCTGGGCGTGAATTACTACACTGTAATTCACATGCTGTCATGTCTTATGGCTTAATTAATGCTACAAAAAAATGAAAGCACACAGAGTTGGTCACTAGAGATCAGAAACCAGACTTGTAAGAAAACGGTTACAAATGAAACAAGCATCAGAGGTTACAGGCTTGCAGGATAACACAACTCCCCCCCCCTCCTTCCTATTGCTGTGAGAGCAAGCACATTTTCTGCTGCTGTAGCTCAGAAAGAAACCCACGTGCCCTGCCACTGTATGTCATATGTGTTAAGAAGCTTATAAGAACGGATAACTACCATGCATTAATTTGGGCCCTAGTCACTAGCCTTCTTCTATAGTTCAAATCCTATAGCTCCAACTTCATTGCAACTAGAGCTGTGCTGATAGCTAAGGGTTGCACGTCCCATGGAAAGTGTGCTTTGGTATGAATGGCAATGGAAAATAGTACAAGATTTTGTTTACCCCCATAACACAGGAAGAGGCTATGAGCAGACACACTGCCAAACACCAAAAAAAAAATAATTCTCAGAAAATCCCCATAAAATCTCCGTCCTTATTTAGTGTGAAATTTAGACCTGAAAGAAGTGGGTCTGCACACAGACCTCTGCACTGCTTAATGGCTTAAGTGAGAATTAAATGGTGTATAGAGTCTTTGCAAGGTTGAATTTCACCCTCTATCAGCTTATAGATTGGTCACTCATCAGATGGGGAACTTAATACTCCCGATTTTAGTACACTGCTGCTAATGAAAGCACTGTAGTATATACACAGAACAGCCACCCACTTTTATCAGGAAAAGCATTCCTCAGGCACTTGTTCCACTACGGAAAAGGTGGCACGGCTGCAGGTAATACAAATTGCCAAGAATAGCAAATATTATAAATATTTCAAGGATGATTAATCCTTTAAAACAATGAAGTTCGGCAGAAGCCTGGAAGTCATCTTGGCTATTTGGCAACTAATAAAACATGTCTCTTGTATTTCATTTTGACTATATAAAGCATATTGTAGTAAAAGGCAATTATCCACCATTCACTAGCTAACATAACACTTGTACAAGTATAAAAGAAACACAGTATGTATTTTAAGCAGTGACAGTATTTCCACTGTATTAAAATAGTAGTGAGGCAACTGTTCAGTTCACATTAAACAGCACTCTGTCACAAAGGACCAGCTTGCTAGCATCATATATTCCCCCAAGAAAGATAGTGCTGCTTGCTTTCACAGAATCATGGTCACCAGGCAACTACCAGCACTGTTCAGTAGTAAATATTTGCACTGTTCCCACAGAAACTAGCTTGGCATCTGGACCTGCCAATGCCTAGAGAGATCAGCTTGACCTTTGAGCGCCATCTTTTCGCAAAGATGCAGCCCTCCCTTGCCACGGCTGTCTCCCAGAAACATCAGGAAGACGGAGTAGAAGTGTGGAGGGTCAGAACAGGACAGCAGACAAGGCTCTCTTTCTTGCAGCTGCAAGGACTTAAAAGGACTTCAAATTTCATTTTCTACTCTGCAAACGACAAATTAGTTCAGCCCATCTTGAACTAGTTCTGATACGGAGAGACAAGATAGCATCTGTCCCTAAATGCAGCAAGGTCATTTTACAGCTATACCACAACCCTGCATAAAAAAAAATCTCGGAGGCAACTCGTTTTTTTGAAGTTTAGAGTTGGGCCAGTAGCAACTGTAGCCCTGCCAGTTTGGTTCTGTCAAATGTCAGCAGCAGGCCTTAAGCTTCATAACAATACCAGGCTCCAGGACTTGTCAGGCTTTGTCTGAACTAGAACCTATTTTAGCTTAAATTTAACTCTTATCTCCAAAGTTATTTAAGAAATCTTTGCTGTACCTGCAACTTGCTCTAGGATCAGATGACTCTCATCCAGCCCGTCCTGGCAGAACTACTCTAATGGCAGATACTCATTGTTTGTCCTGTCATTTCAGCCAGGTTTTGGTTATATTATTGCCTGATGTGTTCTGACTTCAGTCTGGCTTAGCTTTGGGCAAGGGTGTGGTTCTAGCCCAAAATCACATTGTACATGCAGAAAAAGACAAGGGAACCTAAGTAATCACAGCAATGACTAACTAACCCCATGGATCATCAACAGGCAACAGTCTGCAACCCACCAACAAATACAAGGATAAAACATATAAAAAATAACCCCAAGTAGCTGCAACACCAAGGAAGAACCAATCCCTGCAACTGACATTGCCTTTGTAACAATCTCCGACAGAAATTGGCCAATTTGGACTATTGCTTTAATCTATGTAATAAGTGGTTATCCATTTTTGGATTAGACTGTTAAAGCATTAGAGTAACAACAACAAAAAATTCATTCTTTGCTGCCCATCATGAAATTACACACACAATACAATCCTTAAAAAAATAATTTTCAAATAAATAATAATAAAACAATCTGATGGGATGATAATGATCTTTGCATACAACAGGCCTTCAGCTCTTTTCCAAAGTCTAAAATAAGTTACTTGCAGACATGCAAAAGTTCACCCCACAGCGACCACTATGGTATCCCTCCTATCCTGCTCTTAACAGCATGCAATTCTGAATCCTTTTATTTCTATTATTATTTCTGTCCAGCAGTCTGGAAGTTTGAAACCTCAGCTCTCAGCCACACATGAGCATGACAGCAATGTCACAGAGCAGGTGTACGTCTCTCCAGGCTCGCAAACTGAGTTGCTGCCTGTCACGTCCATCTCATTTCGGGTGAACTTTAACAGCGTTCATTTACGGGTAAAGAGAACCCTTCTTTGTTTGGGGTCAAGGGGAGGAAGGCTGAGGAAGCTAACAGCTGCTCATTCCAGAACATGCCTCTGGGAAATCCACCTGTTGCAGGCAAAGAGGATCAGCTTGCTCAGGTGTACATGGGAGAATGCAAGCCAAGGAGCATTTTCCTGGGGGTCCAGGCCTTTGGATGCTTTGTGGAAAGCTTGCAAAGAAGGTCAAAAAGGAGGCAGGGGTGCAAAAGTCCTGTCCATAGCAGAGCCCTTGCAAAGGATGACAAAGCCTTTGTTTTTGTTGCCATTGCTAAATGGCTGGGGTTGTTTATTCCCTGGTATTGTTGCTTTCCATCTTGGCTAATTCTCTAATTTTGTATTACAGGTTTAGTTTTATCCAACAGATGGATTTACAAGCTTAGAAGAGGGGATAACTTTCTGGGGGCTTCAGTGCTGATCTGAGTTGCATTGCCTACGCAAGCTGTAAGCTATTTTCCATTCAAGTGAAGGGCAACAGTAAAGAGAGCAGAGCAGTCCAAGCAAAACTAGACAGTAGAGTGCTTATGCATACAGCATACAGAAGATTAAGGTTGTCACTGAGAAACTGCAAGGTTTCATGACTTTCTGCCCTTTCATAATTTCTACAGCTTATCGACAAGATCACACTGTACCAGGGCAGTATCCTAAAACATACCTGCAGATCACTGAAGTCAAGACCCTTTGACTCCACACATGTCATCACAACCCAAGGCACACAATATACTCCAAGAAAGGAGACAGCTAAAAAAGCTCCCTCAAAAAAACCCAAAACTAAAACAAAAATAACAAACAAATTTATGAGATCACTGGCCTAAGAAATCCGTCTATAATGTAGCTACCACTGCAGATGAAGAGACTGTGTCAGGAAACTCAAAAAGCAATGAGATATAGCGAGACCAGTCTGTAAAAGTAGCTCATGTCAACTCCAGCAAACATTACAGGATAGGAGTTGTTCCAGCCCATGAAACAGGAACTCAGATGCTTGAGTCCTGTTAAACATGCAGTATGAAAGCTTTCTGCATGCAGAGAAAGGAGATTATTAAGGGGGGGGAGGGGGAGCAAGGCTTAAGTGGACTATTTTTACATGCAAGCAGAGGCTGTGGCATGCGTTTAAACACACATCTACCATCTTCAGGCTAGCAGGAACCCCTGCACTGATACCTGCTTGCCATTCACTTCAGGCTGCCTTCTGCAGGTGCTTGCAGGGAGAGGGGCAGCAAAGGAGAGCACCTGAAAGTCATGAGATGTTCAGCCTTCGATTTCAAAGCCCCTGATTTCAAAGCCCTTGGAAGCCTCATTAGATGGTTTATTCCGACCTTCGATACAACTCTGAATTTTATGTGCATGTCCTTCAGTCTGCATGGCAGACTGGATGGGTTTGACTGCCCAGTGCTAGCCGACACCAAACATACACATCGAACATCACATCACACAGCTAAACTGCAGTCTTCTCCCTTCATTTCGTATCGGGAGCATACCACCTTCGAACAACCAGACACATGCTCAGTACCTGCATCCCCCAAGAAAGGCAACAGGCCAGAGTTCTGAGATGGCAGCTGCATCCTGGCCAGTCTTAGAGATCAAAACAGGGAGAACCAATCCAAGTCCTTTGGCTCAGACTAACAGTCTTCACTCTCCACCATTCAAAATTGGCTGTTGGCCTCTACCACACTTTCACTAGCAATTTATAGGGATCAGATAACACATGTGTGTTGGTTAGATGTGTGGTGGTCAGATTTACCACCACTGACTGTCACAAAAACTACAGCAGCCACCCTGTATATTTACTCTGTAGAAGAACATACAAGGTTAGAAATATTTACAGGCACCCAATTTCTGCATCTCTGGTGTTTGCTCATCTGTAGCATAACAAAACTCCAAGGATACTTGTGACATTTTCATTTACTGTGACTATCATGCAGGATTTTCCAGTTACAGTGGCATCGCAAATTCAAAACAGAAGTGCCAGAGGCATATTTAAATTGTTAATTGCTTTAACTGTTAATACTGTTTAATTATAAAGATTTACAAAACATTTACCACTTAACTTTCCCAGAGAAGAATGGAGAGCACCTTTCCGAACAGCACCTTCATTCCACCCCAATTGGTTGGCTCAGTTTAAATATTTATTCTAATTTTCAAGTCAGCAAGGAGTTTTGCTTGAAGAATGATAGTGCAGATAACCTTTGTGCCAAAAGGTATTGTAAGTGATAAAAGCAGACAAGTTGTGCTCTATAGATATGTTCAGCCAATTACACATATTCCATTTTCTAACCTCCTCCTTTGCTGTAAAATTTTGCTCTAGTGTCTTAGCACATACACAGTGCACGTAAAGCACAAAAAGTCTGATAAATATTTTAAAAGTAAGGGCCCAGAGCCTACATAGAGCAAGTCATGTTATTTACAAACATGCTCCCACTGACCTGTAATTAAAATGAGATCCTTGGTGGAGCTCACCTTCCATTTAAGCATCAGGAAAATCAGGCAGACAGATTTTCCAAAGCTCTGTTCTGAGCATTTAGCAACCGTCAGTGCAAACAGGAGCTCCTGAACCCTTCAGCACCTATGAAACCTGGCAGCTTACTTATGGGGCCTACATTTGGCTTTCTCACATCAAAAAAACCAACCCCAGGCCTCAAAAATCTTACTGCAAAGAATTAAATGTGTCAGATTTCACTTAATATTTTCCTGGCTAATAAAAAGACCAAATTTTTCTGCTAGAGCACCTATCTCCCTGCAGCACAGCAGCCGTGCCTGATGCTATTAGCTCAATTCTCAGGTGCAGCCTAGCAGTGTTGCACCTGACAACTCCACATTGCTGGGTGGGTTACAGGTGCCAGGCTAAGACAACTATGCTGGTTTTGGTTCTTCTTAGCTCAGGGTCACTGAGATTATGGGAGCCTCTGTCTTTCAGCAGAGCACGGAAACATCCACAGCAATGCATGAAATCACAGTCTAACATGATGGTAAGACCCCATCCTAGAGCTGTGGCAATATGTGGCCCCTTACTAAGCAGCATGCACAGAAGGGAAATTCATTTCCATGGAGAGGCCAGGAGAGACAATCCCAGTGACACACAACCAACAGAACAGTTTTGGGCATGAGAAAGAAAGTCTGCCTTAATGCAGCAGCTAAACTTGATAACAGAAATCTTTATGCATGACCAAAGTCTTTTGTTTCATCACTTAACTAGTCATAACGTAGACTGAGAATTTGAAGACCTGAGGTGGAAGTAGGGAGAGAAATCAATATCCTGGAAAAAAACCACACCATTAGGTAAAAGATGTAGGCAAAATCCTTGCTGTTTTCTATTCTCTTCCCTTCCCACAGGCAAATATACACCATCTTTCACTCACCATGGGCTAACGGTGTTAAGAGCATTGTGAAGAACAGCAGCTGTGATGACCACATGACTGTGAAGGAGGGCTTGAAAGTATCCCAGCAAACCAGGGTTCAAACAAAAGAAGGTGAGTGTCCTCCTGTACTTGCTTCCAACACGTCAACTCTTGGCCTTCAATTCACATCCGAAAAGGGGGAAAAAAACAATCAAAAATAACAATAACAAAAAAAATTCCCACAGCCAGTATCCAGAGTCTGAGACCTAAAAATGAGAAAGGAAAAAAAAATCAGTTAGTAAAATAATAAGTGTTTTCAATCAAGTCTTGCTGTGTTTCTTTGCTGCCAACAGCTGTAAAGGCAAACGTGTCTTACCCCCCTGGCCCTTCAGATGTATGCACATTCCTACATACAACAGTAATTAAAACTTGCCCCTGTACAGAGAGCCAGTTTGTGCATCACTAATGCTCTGCTTTCTCTCTCAAAACAGGGCTTAAGACAGTAGTTTTGGACATTGATGCCCATGGGTCTAAGGAGTCCACAGGCTTGAAAGTCGACTAGAAAAAACAAGTCCATACATATTGCATCATATCCTATGTACATGGGACTTCTAAAACAGGCTGCAACTGTCCTGAAAGTGTTTGGGTGTCTATAAATCGCAAGCCAACAAATTCCAGTGCTGAAATGGGTTTAATTGGTGCCTAGGCTCTGTGCTGATTGCTTAAAACAGAAATAAGTTTCCACCCCAGCCACTTTGTTCCCACCCTAAAACCCTCAAACACAGGGGAGGCAAAAAATAAATGCAGGCACCTGAAAGAGCACACTTGCCAGCATGCTGACAAGCAAACAAACTGCTGACAAGAGAGGCCACTTTGCCACTTGGTCTACGCCATACCTGTGAGCACGCATGGGAAGCACAGCGTTTCGACAAAATGCAATTTTTGGGGTTTAGGAGTCGTGACAGAGCTGCACTCCCTGGCCTGCCTCCCCCTGCCCTTCACACAGAAACCTTTTCTCAATATATGCAAATACATCCACCCCAGCTTGGCTGGTCCCAGTGCAGGGGATAAGGCACCCAGACAACAATCCCGCTCTTTAATCTCCTGTGTGGTTTGTAATGCCGGTGGACACACTGCCCAAAAATTATCTACACAAACATCTGCTACATATCCTGAACGACTTGGGCAGAAAGCAAGCACGGTGCTTCCTCAGGTTGCTGGGCATTGCGTCTTGTTTTCTTCTAAGACTTTTCACTCCCTTTTGCACTTCTCCCATACCTGTTGAGACTGACACCAAGGCAGCGGGATCAGTAATATGGTTTTGGAGTATGCCTGCCAATGATATGCCTAAAAGCTTCTTTATTCCCCCGTTTGAGGTGTCCTGTATGGCTTCTAATCACTGAATCCGGACCAGGCTTTGAACCCAAGTAGAGCCTTGAAGTCACCCTTACCCTATAGCTACTTCCTATGGTGACTGCCAGCAACTCAGTCCCTCACTCATAGTCGAGCTCCACAGTTCTTCATTGTGGGATTAAAAACAACAGTCTCGTCCATCCCACACGCTTACAGGAAAGCACGGGGAAATCTGAATACATGCTTGAATAGAAACATTTGCTCATTTAACTGGAGAAAGTATTCCAGCTTTGCAACATTTTAATCTCTTAAGAAGGGGCTAGATGGCCACGGTGACTCAAACTTGGCAGGAAAAAAAAAAACAGCTATACAGAGTTAAATCATGGCATCAATTTGAGACCTTGCTCCCTGCTGACTTCGAAATGATGATAAAATATGAGGAATTGAACAGTACTTTGCATATCTGTTTTGAACTCCCTAGACTCTGCAGCTTTCACAGCACTGGTCTAATTAAAAATGTCTCAAAAAAATCTCTGATCAACAGAAGTTATTCTTCTCTGAGCAAAGAAGCTGTTTTTGCCAACTTTTGTTGTTACCCAAAACCCAGTTTGAGCCAAAAAGCTATACAAAAAACTGTGCTGCATGCCATTGTGATGTGGGTATATTTCTGAAACTCCAGCATGACAAAGTAGCCTTTGTTTTGACTCCTATCTTTGCTGATCAACTAAATCAAACCTCACATTGTTTAGAACCAAAGTCTATAAGGATGCTGCATTTTTTTCTGATAAATATAACTGCTTGCACTGCCAAGATTTTATTCTCCCACTCTACGCTCCTCTCCGGTCTATCCCTGCAATTTGTTCACTCAAATGTAGCATTTAGTTTCCAAAGCTTTTTCTCAGCTCTGTAACTGGGGTGACTAAAAAGCCCAAGGTAAATATGCAGTCAAGTGGCTCCTTTATAGACATCCTAGAAATTAAAACTCTGTTCAAGCTGGGACTAATCAGAATGGTCACTGATAATATTTAAAGCCTGTTTTCCAAAGGGGGATAGGACTCATTAATATTTTAAATCATACATTGTAAACAGTGATCAAGTTTTCCATTTATACGTTAGGAACCTACCAGTACACATCAAACTACACCACTGGCCATTACTTATGCATGCTTTGTCTACAGTATCCTCTGTAACGTTTTAAAAAACAGAATTTTTTTGTGCTACAAAATTTAGAAAGGCATACAGAGATTGGGGAAAGCTATCCAAGCTCAGGTACGCTTTCCTGAAGCAAAAGCTCAGCCAGGTAGTGAAGAAGTGGAGGTTTGTTTTGTGATTTTTCTTTTGTTTAAGCTGAATGAAGTTCTAGCTAATCTAAACCTGTAAGAGAGAGATAATAGTATGGTGCAGCAAAAGATTTTTGGGTGTAAACTCAAGAAGTCACAAATTAATTATGATGCCTATCTCAGAGAAGGGATAATTGTCAACAAAATATTTACACAGTGGCCTTTCAAATTGTTTCTATCTGTCTATATATTCCTGCATTACAGGATTCAAGGATTTTTTTCTACGGTCTCATGGGCTGGGGCTGAACGAGCAAAAGGATTCACCTGCCTTCTGCAGAGTCCAAATACTAATTTTGGGAACTAATGTCTTGCAACCACCAGAACGACAAATAAACATTTTATCCTACTAGAAGGAGCATTATCCAGTCACAAAGCTCCTGTGCAAAACAGAGACAACAGGAGTAACTCAGCACTATACACCATTTACTTCAGTTGTAACTCTAGCCCAGTATTCCCAGCCCTACTTTCCTTCCTGCCAGAGTAGAACAAGCCAGAGACACAGCCTGCCAGATTGTGTCTGTACATCCGAGCTGGCACAACTTTGTCCTTAAGCCTGCTCCCACAAAGACTTCAATCCCTTAGGCTTAAGCTCATGTACCAATCTTAACAAATCCACAATGTGTCTGGAGAAATGCCAAAGCTGTTTAACCACATGGGGCACCACTATATTAACCAAACACATTGTAATGCTACAAAATTCTGGGTGGTCTTGTATTTCATGTGATCAACTAATAGTAGTGTGTTTGTGAACTGGATACCCGTAGGGAAACAGCCATGAGTGGAGCAACACTTTTTCTTAATGATCGCACAACCTCTCTCAAGCAGCATTATGAGATGCAGAAACAGGCCTGCAAAACAAAATTCACTTAATCTTTGGATTACCCTCACGTAAAGTACAGCCAAAGCTAAAGCACATGTCTGTGAACTGCTCAGTGCTGAGTGTTACATTTATTGACACAAGAAGGGGATATACCATCACAGTGAAAAATTTAAGGGCTACACTTAACCTAAGGGGTTTGGACTTGAACAACAAAGATGACACAGCCTGCACTGATTTAAAAAAAAAGTTCTTCTGCTCACCGACCTTTTTGTCCATAGGGCTGCCCCTGACATTATCGCAGTCTGATCTGCTGCCAAGCATCACCCCAACGTGATCTGCATGCTGGCAGTTCCCAAAAATCCAGCTCAAAGAGGTACTGACAGAATAGGAGAAAGCCAAAGGAAACTACGGCCTGGTGGTATAGAGATGAGCACTAAAGTATCTGTGAAGGCGTCATTCATAAAAGAGCATTACAGATACACTGACAAACTCAACATCTACCCAAGTCTGTTCTTCAGCAGTTGATGTCAAGCAGCACATGGAACATTTTCTGAGCTCATCTGTCGATGGTCTACAGGGAGGGTGAAAAAGAAAAGGAAACCAGTTCATCTGGTGAGTGAACAGATAGGCTGAATTCAAAGTAGAATTTTGAGCAGCACAAGCCAAACCTGTCAGAAATACACTTAATTATTTCCTTCCTCCAGACATGAACATTTGCACCTGCACAAAGCTGGACACTACCCTTCCCACATACCAAAAGCTGCCTGCCTTCCTCAGGTATCTAGCCTTTTCTGGACAGTTGATGTATGGCCACAGGAGGGGCAAGAGTGTTTTACAAGGGGGCTCATTAGCAAAAGCCAGATAGAAATGCCCTGATTTTGTTATCCAGTTTTACTTGCAGCAATTTTCCCCCCGCTCCTGAAAATGTGAATAGTAAAACACACTTAAACAAATCAGTGATGCAAGGATTGCTTTATATTTCTTAATAGGAAAGATTCCTGCACTTCTCTCCTCCTTTGGCAGAAGTTGCTTACTAAGTAGAAAATAAGAATGATGTTTCAAACAAACATTGACTAAATCCACTATTTACAAGGGGAAAAAGTTTGGAAGTAATTAAACTCCTTGAAGGTGATGGGCCAAGCTAGAATCACGGATGTAATTCCCCATTCTCAGCATCTGCTACTGGAGACAATTTATTCCAGACAACATTTTCAGAACTTCACTATGAAGACAGAGAACAGAAATAACCCCAGTAAAAAAAAAACAGTCTTAGCAAAAGTAAATTAACTGCAATTTAATGTTAGAAAATGTCTTTTAAGTAAAAGAATGACCTGTATTGCCACTCCCAGTATGAATGGCTAAACAAAAGAATTGCTGCAATACATTTGGTCATGAGTTGTGTGCAAAAGACATTTTTTGGTTTATTTTTCGCAACATTACTAAAAAAGAAAAATTTCGCTCCTCCCACCTCTTTCCAGTTTTACCCTATTTCAAACCTTTTCCCTGTCTGGTACTCGGGATGTGGCTCCACGGTCACTTTGTGGTGGCAGCAATACCGCCTGCCATGTAAAATGTCACACAGACGTTACTGATGGTATAATGCAGGGGGAGCAGGGCAGGAGCAGGCTGCACTGCTGGCGTTTCACTAGAGCCTTGTGCACTTTGACTCCCAGCCACTCACTGAAGTTGCTACTACACAGACATGGTTATTTATGGGCGGATTTTTCCATGAGTATTTTTAAGAAATCATGAACACGTTTCCCAGACACATAAATCGAATTGTCTGCAAACTTTTATCTGTGTCTGCATTTAGCCCAGCAAAGGTTCATCCTATACTGCAAATGTTCATAAAGTCAGAGTTCTCACAGAGTTCAGGAAAACAGGCCTTTGTTTCTCAAAATATCAAGTGGCAGCCATGCCTTTTGGCTCTTCATTTCAGGTTTTAAGTGTGCAAGATGTGATGCACGGTGCAAGACCCGGTGAGTGGACTCACCAACTTGTGGTTCACCCTGCTCACATCTATGTCCTCTTTCTGTACCGCAGACTCTGCTCCCATTCTCTCTCACGTCCCTGCTGGAGTTGTGAACTCAGAAGGAAAACTGCTCAACCCTCTCACCCCATATGCACAAGCTACAAGGTATTTCCAAGTCCCCATCTCCAAGCAAGGTTTAAAACAAGCACTTGCACCTCTGCCCCTAATTGCACGTTCCTGTATATTAACATACATTTCATCCCTACAATTTGAAAAACCTGAGGCCATTCTGCCCTTCACTTTTCCTTTGTATGTTACATACCACTCCGAGAAGTAGTTTTAAAAACCTTAAAAGCAAACAATCATGTCTGTTAAGTTTGCATTCACCCAGATTCTCAGGTATCGCTCCAGTGCTACTCACGCTCCCTGGAGTGGAGCATCTGAGGCTGCAGCAAACTGCTGTCAGCTCAAACCAAGCCTCATCAGCCACCTGTTTAGGCTGTAATTCAAAGTGACAAAGAACTCTTTAGATGTACTGCAGGATTCGCTGCAAGATAACTCTCAAGTGTTAACTGAGTTAATTCATTTCAGATTAATCAAGGCTTTGATAAGGGCACACCCGAATACAGGCCAGATGTATATAGGTGAAATGAAGGTGAAATGATGGCTTTTGTGTTTTTCCAAAGGTCAAAAGGGGAACTTAAGCTGTCAGCTCCTTATTGGTTTTCCCATTCAATCCAGCATCAAAGCAATTTCAGCAGAAAATGACAACCATACTAAAAGTGAAGCCACTCACACATCTTGTGATTTCACATGGGAGGACGAAGAGAAGGAACAGAGAGAAAAGGAGGAGTCCTGGACTCCTGGTCCAGAAGCTTAGAAAGATTGCACCGAATTCCATGCATGAATATCACTGCTACGAATGCTTCAGCCTTTCTTTAAGCGCCTGCTGGTTATCCCCAGCAATACACTTCATTACAGATTTAAAAGAGGAAGAAGGTACATCATTCACAAAGTCCCTGCATGTATGCAAACACACAATGACACAAGCAAAATTTCAAAAGGTGCAGGGTGTCATCTGAAGTAGTAGCAAAATGTCCAAATGTTTGTATTGCATTACCATCCCTCGATTGGCAGGCTTTCTGAAAGCTGGTTAGGAAAAACTTGGTGCTCTCACAGGTGCAGCACCACCTGCCAAAGCAGCTCACAGCTGGCAAGAAGCAAGTCAGCCCCTCCACCACTCCAAACACCATCAAGGGAAAAACCCTACACACCTTGGGAAAAGCCATTCAGCAACTTGCACAAACTGCACAGCACCATGAACTTCTGACCTGAAACAATCCTATTTCATCATCGTATGCAGTAATTATTACAACAGTGTTCTGCAAACTTTTGAGGTGTTAGGATCCTTCTTGAAAATTTGTAATACCTACCTGACACTCTATCTTTCTCAGACGTTTTACTTTGTAGCACATCTTTGTAGAGGGGAAAATAATACATAGGCAAGCACTCCTAACAGTATTGCCAACAGTTATGATTTCATTGCAAAACTCTGTGGCAGCTCCTTGCAATAATGAAAATTTCAGCTTTCTTTTCAAGTGAGTTTCTCCTTACAGAGAAAAGCTGAAAAACAGGACCCAAATGCAGCTCAGAGCCTTAGTAGACTGGTGGTAAATAAACACAACTCAACATATTTATTTGATTTGCAATTTGCGTGACTTTTAATCAAATCTCATAATTTTTTTCTGTGAATGATCCATGATGTTGAAAGCCTAGCTTTGACAACACTCTCACAATGCATATTTGCATTCCACAGAGCCTTTGGCAATACTTCTGTGACAAACAAAAGATGTGTGGTGTGGGCATTGAAAACGGAGACAAACTTATCACCAGGGTCAGCATAATTTTAACTTCCCTCTGCTACCATTAGCAAAGCTTGTATTTTGAGGCATCACCTCTCTCATATGTACCAGCCCCATTTACTCAAATGTCTTACCATGGCTGTATTTGTGATGGTACAGATTCTGCATGGGGTCTTGCTTTAACTGGAGGAAATGACAGCCTCCAAGGAGAAAATCAGTCAAAGGAAATGACAGAAAATTCCATGAGAGTTCAAATAGCAAGCACATTTTTAAGTGAAGTGGGATATTGGGACCAGAGGAGGAATGCTCCTAAAATGGCTCTGGATGCAGCCTCTAACATAATTTTCAACATTCATTTATCTACCCTATCTCTCCCTTCCCACTCTGTCTCCTTCATAACACCTCTAATTTTCTTTCTTTCCTCTTTCTGGTAGGAAAGGGCCTCTTTACCTTACATTGCCCAAAATTGTCCAGCAGCTACAGATATAGAGGGAGAGAAGAGTTTAGTGTGATTTGCCATCACACCAAGATCTGTTTTTGGGGGTGGGGTTTTCTTCTGGGGGTGGGGGGAGTGCGTAGCGGAATGCAGGTGGGAGCCATCTCTCATTTGCCTGCAGCTTCTCAGGAGGCAGCCCAAAGCCCATATGGGTGGGCTCCATCTCGCCATACATCAGCCAGGAACAGGAGAATGGTGCACAGGCTTTCAGAGCTATTTGCTCCCCAAAAGTGGCATATACCAGAGAAGAATCTTACTTGCAAAGATGATGGTGAACTCTTTTTTGTGGGCCCTGCAATTCAGAAAAGGGGGAAGGCCCACCTTATGTCCAGCTCTTGGCACACTCCTCCACAGCCCAGCTGGCCCCACAGCTCTTTGGATATAAAGGTTAAACAGCAAAGTTAAAGACATGAACAGCTATAGAAAATTGAGTACTGCTGAGCTGAAGCAGAAAGCCTGGCCTCTACAGCAGCTTGTTTCACAGAGCCTGCAGCAGCAGGGACCTGACAGACAGCAATGTGTGAACCAAAATACCAGGGTCCCAATTGCATCTGTCGTAGGAAGCAGCACTTTTCACAACTCTGGATTTCCTCAGCCTTTGACCTACGCCAGCTCCAGCCACCACTTGCACATATGATTATATACAGTAATAAAAAAGGGAAAGAGTACCACTTGACTGAGCAATTGCAGTGAAAACAGCAGCAAAGCTGTGATCTATTTTCTATCTGTAAAATGTGTCTCCAGTGCCTTTTTCAGCTGCTCTTGCTTACTATTCCTTTCTCAAATAGAAACAGGTATTACTTGTTTTGCACTAGGAAAACATAATTTCCTTCACTTTTTGTGCTGATTAGGAAATTAACAGGCAGTATAAGCGAGGTTAATTGCTTTTCCCATTTAAAATGTATTGCTCTTGAAAGAATTAGAGCAACAGCAAGAGATCACCTATACACACAACTCTATGCACACAGGCACGCTATCAAATGAAACAAAAATCGCTAGCAAATGAGATTAATGGCAAAAGCCAGATGAATAACACATTTTTACAAGAAAGTCATCTAGGAAAAAGTTAAGTTTAATTGTCTTTCAGATCTGTTATGATGTAATAAATGTCTATTAATGTTTAGCAGCAAATTGGGTTTTAATGATCATTGCTGTTTTTGGCTGTTGGGTGACATGTAGTTCAGATACAAGCTAGATTTATGTTTTACACCAGGATGGCTTTCTTGGACAACTCTCCTTGACTTAACCTCTTCACACCCCACAAGACATTTAATATAATTTTATTTCTAATAGACTGTGAGCCAATAGGATCATATTTGCTACTAGCGATGTTTGCAATGAGAAATAAAATCAATGAGGTTTATGCTGAAGATAAGTGTAAGTGATTAGTTAAGTGTAAGTGGCTTGGAAAATCTTAGGAGAGTTACATTATTCAACCAAATTATGCAAATTAAGAAAGAGTCTGGATAGAAGGAAAATCTATGAAAAACTCCTGACCTTGCTGTGTTGGAGAAGTCTTACCTAGAATTTGTTCTTTTGTAGGCACTCTCAAAAATGAGTATTAGTAGGTGAGAAACTTTGTCTCATTTTTCAACACAAGCAGTCAACCTTAAGCATTCACACCTACAGTGAAAAAAAAGTCGTCTTCTTAGACCCAGAGACAATAGAGCAGCCCAGTGGGTTGCTAGGAGAAAAACAAACAGCACTTCATAGAGTTTAGAAAGTGCAGGCAAGCAAGGCAAAGCTAGTCCATAGACTGACTGGGAAAGCAAGACAGTAACACAGATGCAGCATTCTTCATCTTCAAAAAAGTAAGAGATATGCATGCAGAAGAATAAATGTAGCATCTAAATTTCTAAGTGTGGTATTTTCCAATAAGCTACATACACAGGAATAATAGAAAAAGCAATAGGCCAAATAACAGAACAGTTCCCTACAGCAAATGTCTGTGTAATAATAGCAAGAACCTGTTTTTCCACATTTTACTATGTTAATGACTTCTGTTGCACATTAATCAAGAGTCCAGCCTCTTTGATCTTTGGAGGAGGAAAAAAAAATAAAGAGATTTAATTATTGCACTTATTTTCTGCACACATACTTTTGTTACTACTTATATTCTGCTAACAGAGGTCACCATCTAACCCAAAGCCTAGTTATGAAAGGTCCTGGGCATTCTAACAATAAAACACAGCTTTCCTCCTTCCTCCTTCACATCCCCCAGTCAACACAGAATAGGAGCAAAAATCTCTTGCAGAGAATAGAGGTGTAGAGAGAGAGCAGCTGGTGATTTCCATGTGTGCCCTTCAACTCTAAAACCAAGCTCCAGACAGTAAGTGGACTATTTCCAGCTGACTTCCATAGCAAGCTGCAAATACTTCACATTTCCTTAATGCCTGCAGAAGCTGCCCTTGCAATGAGGGCAACTGAACCCCGTCCAATCGCTAACAAAAATACTTCCCCCCTGCAGTAACTTGCAGTTGCCTTAGCTTTGTCCCTCTCCAAAGGAGTACTCCGGTGATCTTTTAGATTAGTGGTGAATCCGATCTCTTCCCAAGCTACTACTTCAGCACTGAAGCTTGATGAGCAAACTGGATAGCAAAGCTCCTGCCAGTTCTTACGGAAATAAGGGAATATCCTCAGCATCCCTTTTCATGTGCTCACAAAGTTGGATGACAAGACTACATCCAATATTGTATAAAATGTTGCTAAACCCCTGTCCAATAGAAGCATGAGGGCTCACCAGCTGTGTGTGAAGGTACTCTGGTGTCACCCCAAGCCAACAGTCCCCCCTCAAATGCAAGCTGACAGACTGCAACTTCTTTGGTCTCCTTCCAAATGAGGAGCATCACGCAACCACGCACAACAGCAATTTGCAGTCCGAAGGGGCCACTGTGCTACAGCTGAAAGTCAATGCTTCTCTTGGTACTACACAGGAAGCACTTTATACCAGAAACTCTGGATGGATAAAATATTTATATAATACAGATCACATGTACTTCACTTTTCCTTTTTGAAGTGAAACAAAGCCGAGCTATTTCCAGCTGAAACTACACTGATGCTCTTGCACCATGACCCGGCGTCACCAAGATCCATGCAGTGACTAGTTCTTCTCCAAAGGGACTGGCGCCCTAAATCTTGCAAAAAATATTTATAGAGTCAAAATACTTGCTTTTTGCAAAAGAAAAGCTACTAACTCCAGTCAACAGGTGTGCTTTTTTAAAGGGTACTATAAATTTTCTAAACAGTAAAATGTTCGGGTGGGTGAAAGGCTAAAATTAACTAATTCCTTGACTGCTTTCTCGTGGAAATTAATTACGAGGACAATCAGAACAAATATGCTTTTTAAGAGAATTGTCTTGGGCAGCTGAGTAAGGAATGCGAGACGCTTGCCCTGTTTTCATGCCCAATAGCTGAGGATCGGTAGCAACCAGCCAAAAGAAAAAATACACCTGTTTGGCAAATTTGCCCATCTAAAATGTGCTTGCCTTGGTAAGCCTCAAATTAAACACGTTTCTTAATGGCCTATTACATAGCAACAGTCACAAAGAGATCCACAGGAAAACTGAAGGCAGTTCTTACCACAGAAAGTAATCTGAAGTCACAGAAAATGATGCAGTATCAGGTAAGAGGGGAAAAAAGAAAGGAAAAAAAAAGTCACCACAAGAAAAACACCCCAAACCAAACCCTGAAACTTTCTCAGTGCCTTTTTTTTTTTTCCCCTCCAAGTAAACCTATTTCTACTTGACTCCCCCTGAAATTAAGGAATTTAAAATAATCTTTTTAGATAAATTATTACAGGAGAGGAGGGACTGTATTCAACAACAAGGCTCTCATTTGTAGTCAAACTGAAGCAATGAACTCTGGTAACATTTTACATTTTTAAATACACACTGAACTGGAAATAATCAAGAAAACAATGTAAACATGTAACTCAGTCTCAGGCATCTGGCAAAATCAAATACTGTCAAATACAGTCAGACTGAAATGGGATGGCTATACCTCTGAGACTCTGCAATGAACTCAATTACTCAGTTTCCATTATTTCTAAGGAAATAGTAAACAGTCTCATTTCCATATATCCTAAGCATAGTTGTAAAATTTGCAGCAACACCTTTATTTATGGTGGTACATATAAAGCATGCAAGTCCATTTCTGATTTTACTCTTTATGCAGTGCTTCCATCCAGAAAAAGCAAGATGTGTCAGTAGTCGAGGAGAAATATTTAACTGACAGAGCACTGAACAGGTTGCCCAGGGAGGTTGTGGAGTCTCCTTCTCTGGAGATATTCAAGACCCGCCTGGACAAGGTCCTCTACAGCCTACTGTAGGTGACCCTGCTTCGGCAGAGGGGTTGGATTAGATGACCCACAGAGGTCCCTGCCAACCGCTAATATTCTGTGTAATTGTCAAAATCACATTCGATTCCAAAGAAGAAATTAAGCACCTCTGGCATCTATAAGGCAAGATAATAAATCTGATGTATGAACCTGTCCCTCGTGATATTTTACAAGGGACTCTATAAATATCAAAATGTAGCTATGTTTGATATGCAAGATTAATTTGGAGGGAGGAGGACTGCTCTAGTGCTAGCTCATCTGAGGTCACTGGCAAAATCCCACTGATTTCTGTAGGAAGAAGCACAACCAAGAGAGGGCCTTTGAAAACATCACCCTAAGCCTAGCAAGAAGCAAGAAAAACCTTTGTTATTTAAAGTCATAGCTGTAAGTGGAACTGCAATAAAATATTTCATTCAGTTATCTGAAAAGCCATTCACAGTAAGCAACAAATGACGACTTTTTACTACATCTTTACTTTGACTTACAGTAAGAGGAATAAGCACTCTAGTTTAAAAACCAAGGGAATAAACGATAAAGAGAAATCAGCTCTAAACATTTTGCTAAAGCAATCACTCCTTTGTTCTTTTTTTTTCTCCCTATAAGGGAGATTCTCAAGGGTAAAGCAGGAACACTGGGCTTCAAAAGTAACCAAAATTGGCAAATCGTGCAGAAAGATAGATAGCGTCATTGTTTAGCACTTGGCACCAGTGTGGATCTGAGCAAGCAAGAACACAGATCGCCTGTGATGGGAAATCTATCAGACGTAACTGAGCTAACTGATGGCTAAGAATCTAACGTTAAGATCCTTTCATCCACTGCTTACCTTACATTTACATAAGTTTCATTTCCAAAGCAAAGAGACCCCAAAGAGGCAATGTCTGAACTGAAAGAAAAGTATTTCAGCTAAGAGGAAGGTCAAAACCTTCTGTTGATCCAAACTGACCATCAACAAAAAGAGCAATGCTTAGAATCAATTTTCTGCAAACTAACATTTTTATATTCAGGCTTTGCCTGGACTGTAACAGAAATAGGAAGGGAAGACTCGACTGTGTCTTCTGAGGGCAAGAAGGGGTAGGTTGTTTCCTGGCATTGGTGACCCTTCAGGCCGCACAATTTAACACCGCCTTCACTCAAAGCATACATTCCGTGCAAATGCAGCCAGTGTAATTCAGCAGTGTACCATACACAAGCCCACAGAGCAAGATCCCAGAAAGGGCTGTCTCACTATGGAAGAAAACAGAAATAGCATTCATAAATTGGATGTGATCACCAGGAACAGTTTATCACCAAATGCTTTGGAAATTGACATGTATAAAAGCCAAAACATTACACGCCAGTAGATTTCAGGCTGTAGATAGCTTTACAGTGAGAGAGTAGGGAGAGCCCAAGAAGGACACAGTTTGCTATCAGAACTTTTATCAAGTAGTTTCTGCATTATTTCTTCCTCCTACATTGGGAATTACAACCACTGATGTGGGGCTTAGATGGACAGGACGAAGGATGGGGGGGGGAAACCACAAACCAGCACCTTCTCACAGCTAGAGGAAGACAGCAATGCTTGGTAAAGAGTCCACTGATGTCAGAGGTTGAGTCCGCCCCCATGAGGAGTCTTGTTGGGTGCCACAGTCACATTGACCACAGGCAACAAAAGTGCCTTTTCAGAGCAATCAGATTGGGAAACTTCTAGGAATTTCCTTCCTTTTTACAACTGCCCTTCTTTTTAAAAATCCTCCCATTTTGAGACAAACACAGCCTACTCCAGACACAAGAAAATTAGGTGTTTTTACAAGCCTGAAGCTTTACAAGCCACATCACCTGAAAAAAAGGAGTTAATTGTCTCGGAGGCAAAGAAATCACCCCAGGTTACCCAGCAGCAGAGCTGAATTTCATTCTGAGGCACCAGAGGCCTTTGGCTCACATGACTGCGCTATGGCAGGAACTTCTCAACTGACCTGCATGGGTCAGGGATATCCTGGAAAAGTTACGTTTATCTCTTCCTTGAGAATTAGGATTATGTAAACTCTCCTCCAGGACAACAGAAAATACAAATTAGCTGTTACCCCAGCATTGCTGAACTAAATGACATTTTTCCAATTTTTTTCTAGAATTTATTTTTTCCTGAAAATAATCAAATTATCAATTTCAATAATTTTGAAATTAGTTTTTCCTATTATCCAGTTAGTAATTACTTTTCATAAGTTTCACTTCAAGGCATTTAATTTTAAGAAACTAAGGTGCTCTTAACAGAAGAGACTTCAGTTGTGCTGAAACATTCTGGCTGATACATGATTTTGAGAAAAGAAAGTCAATTTGTTAGAAAAAATAATACTCCTTGGATTTTTTTCATCCTCAAAATTGCCAGTAAGAGTAATTTTCTCTCTACTCTACGGAGAAGATGTGTGCAATGTGATGACTCACATCACTGTTGCATAAAATGGTCAGACCACTGGGCAGACCAAGAGCTGAGAGGAGAACCAGGAAGAATCCTTCTGCAAATGAAGGCTGTGCTGGAGGGCCCTCCATGAACCCATTTCCCCATCATATTTCTGTTACGCTTCCCTCAGCAAAAGGACAGGTCCTTTCTCCCCCATCCTCCTCCAATGCAAAAGCCACACATATTTTCAAGTCCGCTTTATCCTGCTACCAAATATACTTCAGCTTGTATACCCTTCACCTCTCAAATACCCAGAGCCTCCATCCCACCAGGCTCAGTCCCAAACTCAGTGCCCTTTATCCCCAGAAACGCTGCCATGAGTCCATGCATTACTGTAGGTAAAAACAAGACTGAGGGGAGAAGTACGGACCAGCCCATCACTGAAAGTTAATTGGTAGAGAGTAGCTGAAAACACAGTCTCCCTAGAATTATATTCTCCTTATTGAGTAATTGGATGTTAGCCACAATTAAACCAGAACAGCTAGTCCAACAGTGGGCCTGCTCCCTGGTAGCAAACTCACTGCTATTAGCAGTAAGGCTGAATGCAATGTGCTCTTTTGTCCATCCCACCCAACTTCAGCATTACTCAGGCAAAAAGGTGGGGAGTAGGGAAGAGCAGCGAGACAGCGAAGCACGTTCCAGCACTGCCATCCTCAAGCGCCACACAATCAGTTCAAGCACTTTCCTCTGTGAGGCTCTCTTGCATTTCAGTTCCCCCTACGTACTTCAGTTTCCTACCTGCCTTGAAACACATTCACTAATGCTTAGTTTTCAAAGAAGCGAGGTGCAAGACTGAAGTGTTCTTTCACTGATCTTTCTCTGACCTAATCTGGGTCTTGCTATTCTCATCTACAAATGATTGGTACTGGAGAGGCAGCATCAGAATCTTTCCTACCACGCATGGCAGCGTTGCCCAAGCGAACATTATAGACCTAAAAAGCTCATGTCAGGAATAATTGGAATTAAAGCTCAGAGTTGTCTGTTAAAAAAAAAGAAAAGAAAAGAAAAAAGGGTGAATCCTGAACTAGTTGGCGCAGTACTTTTGATCCATAGGACTTCCTTGTGCCTTCCTCTTTGCAGCATTACATTATCTTTCCTCACAAAAACAGCCAGCATCTTTGATTCATTTTTGAATACTAATCTTCCAGTCAGCAGCAGGATTTTATCCAGTTTAAGTGAAAGTGTCACTCAGACTGATTCACCCTATCTAATGAAGCCATTGTCACATATACAGTTTCAGGGAACATGTGCAGTCCACACTTCAAGACTACACCAGGACTAAGCCGTCCCTAATAGACCTCCAGCATCTCTACATCTCATCACTGCAATTCAAATTGGTGAAGTTCCTGTGAAATGCAGCAAGCCCCAGCCCTTAAAACTTCTCCCTCTGTCTTCTTAACCCAACAGTGTCTGGAAAGGTTTTCCCACATTAAGCAAAAGGACAAAGAAGAATAATCAGGAACACCACAGCATGATTATCAGAGGCAAGACAGAAACAACTGCAGGGATAACCTGCAAAGCGAGAGCTCATCTTCACAAGTCAATAATTGTGTCTGTGAGGCTAGCAATTCCAAAGGCAGCCTGCACGAAAATCACTGCAAAATGAAAACATGCAACTTGTATCTCTGTGGTGTAAAGCAAAGCTATGCTGTAACAACAGTGAGAAAACCAAATCAATACTGTTCAGGGCCAATAGTGGTAAGCCACTAACCAAATGAGCAGCAATGTGAATCTATTGATTCTGTAAAGCTATACTTCCACGCCGTTTTCTTCACCTTCCGAAATATTTCTATCACCTGACAAAATGGAAAACTGGAGACCAAATCTCCTAATTAATGCTTCCTAAAAACCTGAAGTCATATACAGATAATTACAAAAACCCTTCCTTGGTAGCATGCTCTGCATTATAAGTTTCTCAAAATACTTTACATTAAGAACAAAAATTGTTTTTTAAATTATTCTGCTGTGGATTTATCAGGCTGAACATTTCGTTATGACAAGCTCAGGCAACTCAGCAAGGCTGCCTGGATGGGTTCATGACACGCTCTGCCTGACTGACAAGTGCTCCTGCTGAGCGCACAGAAGTGTGTGCAAAGCACATCACTATGGGGGGACAAAAACCAGCTAAAATTAATGCATGAGCTTATTTCAACATGCATCCCAAGACAGAAAAGCCTGTCAACCACTGGAGACGGGCATGTCCCCACCTTCCCAGACAGGTGAAAAGCTTCTGGGGATGTGCTTAACTTCCCCTCCCTCCCCACTGCTCCCTTGGTCTCAGGGTGAAAACCAGGGCAGGATTAGAAAAGAGCTGGGGGATAAACACATTGGTAAAACAATAAATACCAGGTAGACAGCTACAAAGGTCAGGAGATGTTTAGGAAGATTACAAGTTCAAAGACCACAGGGGCAGATAAAGTGCAGTTCTTCTGAAAAATATATGCAAGTTGCATACACATATATTGTACGCATATATAATTTTTCATACAAGATTTTAGTCCTTTTTACAGTTATTTGAAATTATTTTTTAAAAAGGACTGGCACATCAAGGGCCACCTTACTTACTAGTGCTTTCCCCTACCGCAGAGCGCATCCCGATAGAGTGCTGGGGAGGATGCCTTCAACATTGTGTCAGAGGCCTCCAAACGGGATTTCTTTAAGAAGTCGAGATTTGGGGGTTTTGGCAGAAGCGGCAGGGGTAGGAAGGGGCTGCACAGGTCCCACACACCTCCCGAGCGGCATCTCACGGGAAGCCCTGCCAGGCGACCACTCCTGGCCCCTCATGCAGGACAGGGCTGAGGTTCTGGCAGTGGCAGCCCCACCTCAGGGCACTCAGACCCACTCTCTGGGGCCCACCACCCCTGGGTGGGGTGGGGCCTGCCCCACGGCCTCCTCCCCAGGCTCCACCACCAGGGTCCCTGGGCAAGCCCCGGCCCCAGGGCCTCACTTGGAAGGCCCCCAAGCGGCAATTCTCCCCCTCCACCCCAGGCCCCGCAGCGACCCGCTGGGTCCACCGCAACTTGGCACGATCTCTCCAGCAGACCCACCCCACACCCACAGCACAGAACAGCCCTCCTCACTGATGCCCCTCTGTGGAAACCAGTGCCGAGGCTCCCAGCCACCCAGGAGAGGAGACACAGGTCCCTAATGCTGCTCTCAGACCCCAATAGAGGTTGTATCAGGAATACCAAGAGGCCATTAAATTGTTAATACAGCTTTTAGGGCAGCCAGGCAGGAATAATGGTTTGCAGAAGACTCGTTATCTGAGATCGAGTTCCTTGAAGCCATTGGGGAGCCCTGAATTTCCCCAGAGGGCCAAAAAGCACGGTGAAAACATGGCTGCTGTCCTTCACCAGGTGAGGGGGTCAGGCTGCATTTAAAGAAGTCAAGCAACACCTACAGAAGTACACTAAAAGCAACGCAGCCATTGCAGAAGGTAGCCCAAGGTCTACAACGCTTCCCCCTCTCCTCCAAAATAATCAGATTTTAAACATACCCTTCAGAGAAACAGTCCAGCCATTAACAGTAACTGTTCCTTATGAGCATCAGTAAAAGATGTAGTGCTACAGAGACTAAATGGGACTTACAGAAAAGAAGCCATAAATCTTTGTCAGCCTCTCAGAAATGAACACTTAATACAACTGGCTTGGAGTACTTCACTTCTCACTCAGCCGAGGTACCAATTATGTTACCACTATGATAAATTTAATCATTGTTAATGGCTCCCCCAATTTATTTTATCCCCTCTCTGCACTAATGAGCTGTGCTCAAAGTCTCATGATTCACATACTTCCACCTCCCAGCTGAATAAAACAACCTTTTGGATTTTGGCCTATAATACTGCTGACCTATTCAAAGACATATGAAAGGACTCCAGACATTTGGATATACAGAAAGTTTGGGTCGGAAAGTACAGTTAGAACGCAGCCAGTAGCCATTTGTTTTCTTGCCCACTCCTGTGCTCCCTTGCCTCTCTCCCACCCACCCCCCTAGTGCTTTAATCTCCTTATCAGTGGGCAAATACTTTCTTTTCTTATTGTAAAGGTCAGTATAAAACCAACACGTTGTTTAGGGACGCAAATACAGAGCTGCCTGCTAAATCTCCACCACCCCTTTAGCTACTAGTTGGCACTAATTTAACAAGCAGTTTTACAATCTCAAAAGGGGGAACATATTACATGCTAGCAAGAACCCTCTTCACGTCTACAAAACTTGGCACAAATCCAGCCACCTTATCCCAGCAGTGCAAAGGAAACCAATGATTCAGGCTTGCCAAAGCAGGACCAACTAGAGATACTCCATATCCATACATCCTGCATGCAATGGAAGCACATCAGAATAGATACCACTTCCAAAGCAACAGTGAAGGGACTCAGTCACAACGTGCAAAGAACTTCAGGTAGCCTGGGCACTGATGTTCACCCAAATGAGATCAAGGGTCATGGAACAGTGTTAAAAAGTATTAAATCGCTCAAATTCTCCCTGTCACACCTAAGTCAGGGAAATCGCTGGCACAAGAGGGTGATGAAGCCAATTCACAGAAGCAGCAGATGTTATATCCCAGCCCCTAAACCTCGAGGGCTCAGAAAAATCCTTGTGACCAGGTTATCCTGGAACCATTTATCAGATGATCTGGCAATCTCTTTGCTGCTCAGGATCCAAGGAAATGAGAGAAGAAAGACATACACAGAAGAACTCTCACATTTGTTTTAACAACAAATGGGTAATGCAGATGCAAATATATTCTGACTAGTTTTTACCATCATACCCTGAGAAATTTATGACAAAAGTCACCCAAGCAAGAACACATCAGAGAGAACCTCTCTTCTATGTTGATGACTGAAAACAAACAAATAAGCAAATATTTATTTTTCTCTTCTTCCTCCCTCTCCATCCTATCAACTACCTATATTCTTTCCCAGCTAATTCTAGATTTTTTTTTTTAACTTCCTGCTGTGTACCAAGAATACATGAATTTACAGCAAAACCCACTTTCAAAACTGTGTTTCTTCCTGAAGATGTAGTGGGTTCGAGGCAGTGGATCCCAGATCAGTCTTCGGACTATCTGGCTGTCTAAGCTCCAAAACTACAAGGAAAATACACTAAAAAATATCCCTAGTGCTCTCTTTGCATAACAACAGCTATCTTAATGCCCAGAAGATCCTAACTGTCCTCCACAACACATCCTCCCCCCCAGAATCTGCCTTACAACAAAGCTGTGCTCATGAGCAGTTTTCTCTTTCACAGTGTTGGACGCTGATGTGACAGCAGGTACCTTCTGGGCCCTGAAGCCCAGCAGGGCTCTGGTTATGGATCAGCACTACCTTATTCTGTATGTCAGAACATGTCAGTATTCTGCATGGCATTAGATGCCAATTTCAGGGCTGGATCATGGCACTGGCTCGGTAGGGAATGGTCTCATGAAACACAGCAACACATTTCATGGGGGATTTCCTTTTTACTCTCCGCCTACAAACTCTGTGCCCATATGGAGAGCTGGCAAAAGGGAGAGGACAGATGTCTGGAGACATTACAGTTACTATGTTAACTGCCTGCAAGTTTATTCATCAAAAGGCGACCACCCTTTGTTCTAGCAAGAATTTATTTTAACTTTCTTTGCAGCTCTGAGAGGTGTAATTCTTTGAGGACAGCAAAACACTATTGCACAGTTCTCGAAAAGTACCAAGTGATTTGCAGCCTGATTAAAAGGCATGGTTCTTGGCCTGAAATACCAAACATTAAGCAAAACTTACAAAGGCAGAACACAACTAAAAGGTGACAGCAGCAGAAAATGAGATGAATGGAAGGCCTCTCTGTAGCCAGACTGGCTCTGTACAGGTTTGCGCACCTATGTACAACACTGCACCAGGCTGGATGTCACATGGATGCACAGCTACAAAAGCAAAAAAGTGCTGCTACACCAAAGAGAAGCTTATTTTTCTGCATTCAGAGAAAGGGGAAGCTTGGAGCACTTGAACTAGCACAACAGAAACACTCCCTTCTTTTTAAAAGAGGGACTTGGATGTGCATGCTGTAATAAGAAAACAGAACCTGCCACAGAAGCTATTCACTTTCCAGCAGTGTTTCACAGAGACAGAGCTCCCATGAGATGTCCTTTGATTCAACCTGGAGTTCATTTCCTGTGGACTAGGGAGAGCATTAAATGCCCATGTGGTTCTTGGAAATAAGAAAACAAAATTGGAAGACTCAATCATTTAGAAAATCTCTTTCAACAGTAAGTCTGCTTTTGGAGTTTGCATCCTGTAAGCAACACTTCCTGTGGAGGAGTAGCCATCAGCCATACAAATCTGCAGTCTCACAAGCTGAAGATGCAAGTTCAAGTGAGAATTCAGCTCACAGATGGGCATGAAGTCCAAAACTTGTCACACTGTTTGGAGGAGAACTCCAACTGATGTGAAGCTGAAGGGAAGCTACCCTGGCATCACCTTCACCCAAGCACTGGACGGATTGCCATAGTGCAATCACAGACATCCGCCCAGAGACAAGGGAGAACGGAGAAGTCAACTATCCCTCTTCCCTGGGAAGCCATGTTCTAGTGGGAACCTTGCAACACTACTCACAATAGAGAAACCTCAGAAAACAGGTGATGGAGTCAGTTGGCAAAAGAGGAAGGAGCTGGCAGCATTTTCTGCAGGTTTGCTACCAACATACTATGATCCAGACAGGCTGGATCTATGGGCCAAGGCTAACTGTACGATATTGAACAAAGCTAAGTGCCAGGTCCTGCACTTGGGTCACAACAGCCCCACTCAATGCTGCAGGCTTAGGGAAGAGTGGCTGGAAAGCTGCCTGGTAGAAAAGGACCTGGGGGTGTGGGGTGCGGCTGAACATGAGCCAGCAGTGTGCCCAGGTGGCCAAGAAGGCCAACGGCACCCTGGCTTGTATCAGGAATAGTGTGGCAGCAATCGTGCCCCTGTACTTGGCACTGGTGAGGCCGCACCTCGAGTACTGTGTTCAGTTTTGGGCCCCTCACTACAAGAAAGACATTGAGGTGCTGGAGCGTGTCCAGAGAAGAGCAACAAATCTGGTGAAGGGTCTAGAGTCCTGTAAGGAGCAGCTGAGGGAAGTGGGGTTGTTTAGTCTGGAGAAGTGGAGGCTGAGGGGGGGGACCTTATTGCTCTCTACAACCACCTGACAGGAGGTTGTAGTGTGGTGTGTGTTGGTCTCCTCTCTCCCACGTAACTAGCAATAGGACGAGAGGCAATGGCCTCAAGTTGCATCAGGGGAGGTTTAGATTGGATATTAGGAAAAAATTGTTTACTGAAAGGGTTATCAAAGCATTGGAACAGGCTGTCCAGGGAAGCAGTGGAGTCACCATCCCTGGAGGTATTTAAAGGACATGTAAATGTGGCACTTAGGGACATGGTTTAGTGGTGGACTTGGCAGTGTTAGATTTACGGCTGGACTCGATAATTTTCAAGGTCTTTTCCAACCTAAATGATTCTATGATTCTATGCAAAGAGGCTGCTCTTCAGCATAGCAACCTATCCAGTATCTTCACCTAACCACTGTTAAAGGGTTATAAACTTTTACACAGTCCAAATATGGCCTCTGCAGAAACAGCCTTCACTAAGACAGAGGGATAGGAATAGGAAGACAAAAAAAAAAAAAAAGAGAAAAAGAGAAAAAAGGGTGAAACATCCATACTTTACGCAAGTACCAATGCATCTTGGCACTTTCTACAACGTAGAAATGATTGCCCCATTGCTTGGAAGAGTTTATCATTTACAGTGGAGGGGGAAAACAACTGGAAACCACACTAGCAGTTCAGAGAAAGAAGAGCTGTGGGGTTCTCAAGACAAAACATCATTTGCCAGTCTATCATATGTTTCTTCTGGCATTTGAGCAAACTGCCTGCCTGTTTTTTCTACCAAAATTCAGGTCACCCACTGTCCCTCATTCACAGTGTCACAGCCACTCTGAAAACGCGCATCAAAGCATTAGCTAAAAAAGCGAACTGCCAGGAACCACTGCAATGCAGGTCAAGCACATGAACATTTTTCTTTTTTGCCTGCACAAAAGGCCATGCTTATTCGCCCCAGAACGCAAGTCCGAGCCACCTGTGAGGAGGCAGATACAGCAGGCAAGCAAAAGCTGCCATCCCACTGCCCCACATGGCGATGCTCTTGCTTAGCACAGAGGTGGGAAAGAACACGTCCCGTAGCAGCTCACTTCAACAGGCGGAGGGAATGGTGAGCAACACGCTGGGCAACAGCACGCACGTACAGACCCTCCTCTCTCCTGACCGCCAGCCTGCATAGCCCATAAACATGCAGTGGTCTTCCCCAAGGCCCTTGACACAAGAGGGTTGTTAAATCGGTGCTTCCCTGAAGGAAAGCAGAACTTAAGAGCAAAACAGAGACTATGATAATGAACTGTTCACAAGGGATTTATCTCTGCAGGGAAGGGATTTGTTGGTTTTAAACTCTCAGCCAGCAGATGATGAAACTCCTCTCCCCAGGGTTTACTGACCAATAGTAAACAGTGTGTATGTATCCACACCTGATTTTTTTAAGCTCCTCTTACTTTAATAAATGTTTAAAGGAACCCAACATATATTGCACCTAACGCAGGAATAACTGAGTAACAAATACAAGACCAAATTTCATGACTCATCTGTTTTTTACCTGCTGCAGTGCCTCCACTCACCTGCTTATAACATATACCAGCACAGAGAAGCATGCACACAGCACAGGAACAACAAGAATGTGCAATATCACAGGGACAGGTTCCAGGAGCTGGCACCTCCATGCCTGATGCTGGACGGAAAAAAAAAAATAAATTGTGGGGCAAATGCAGCCTTTGTTACCTTCACTCTGTTCTTTCTCCACAGTGGCATTCCCTAATGCACCTAAGTTGCTTCTCATTTTCAGACCGTTGCTCTCTAATCTTACTGTTCTTTGCCTCAAAAATTGTGAATTCTTTAAAAGGAGAAAAAAAAAATATACGCACATCCTGACCCCTTAAGGACTGGCTGGATTGTTCTTTTAACGTTTACATTTTCCAACTGTGGAGAAGGGGAGATGTTTCCCCTTACCAGAGAGCTCTCTGGTCTTTTTTTTTGTTCACTCCACAGCTCAGAGACCAAATCTGAAGCTACGATTCTCATGCAGTAATAGGACTGAAGGACTGGAGATTTCAAGAAAGATACCAAATACAGTGAGCTTGACAACGAAACTGCTGGAAGAGGCAACTCTGACCAGTCATTTTCAGTGGCTCATACCACCAGCAGACACCACTCCCACATGTAAAGGCACAAGTGCTTTTCCGCAGCCGCCATCCTCTCTTGTGAGCGTACAATGAAGGGAGACTCTGAGCTTCCACAGCAAAACCAGAGGAACCCTCTGCTCTCTTAAGCAGCAGCTCATTAAACTGCGCTCAAGGCCAAAACAGCCAATACACCCAAGTACCACAGAAGTGCCTTAGATGGGCAAAGCGTTAGCCTGAGCAGACGTTCCTTCATCATTTTCAAGTGCTGTGTTACAGCCTCATCCAAACTGCACTCTGCCACAATAGACAAATACTGATGGATATTAACAAATGGGGAACTGATGCCTAGCTGCAAACACAAAACATTAACTTTATCTTGGCCATCATAGTTTTTTAATTAGCATAATAAATTTTAACAATAAAAAGCCCTATTTCCTGCTTCTACCATAATTAAAGGAAGACTGTGGGAATCAGGCCAAAATAACACTAGAAATGGCCTGCATGCAGAAGGACAACTCTGCCCGTGACAACAACATGTGTATAAACGCAGCATTTGCACTGTACTGTCCCAAACATCGTGTTCTGAAACAAGCTATCTTGTGTCGCGTTCCCTAGTGAATCACAGAACGGTTTGGGCTGGAAGAGACCTTACAGATCATGTAGTTCCGACCCCCCTGCCATGGGCAGGGACACCTTCCACTAGACCAGGTTGCTCAAGGCCCCATCCAACCTAGCCTTGAGCACTTCCAGGGATGGGGCATCCACAGGTCCTCTGTGCAAATTGTTCCAGTGCCTCACCACTCTCATAGTGAAGAAATCTGTGCACACACTTAATTCCATGATAAGCACGACATAGCTCGCTCTGCTGTGAGAGCTATCTCAAATTATTTCATATTCTCTGCAGCACAACAGCAAATGTGCACCTGTAGACCACAGTGCACCAGCACAGGGTTATCTCACAGTAATTTGCCCATGAATCAGGTATCTAGCTGCAGGTACAGCCTCCATGAAAAGGCATGCCTTAAATTTCTGAATAAAGAACTGCACTCAGTGGAAGTGGTGCAAAATCCTAAATCAGTCCCCTTCCCTGCAACTGTGCTCACTCCCCCAAGTTATTTTGGTTACTTGGATGAGAAGCAGACTACTCATACATATCTGGCCATCAGTCAGCTGCAGCCTGTGTATATTACTCATAATAAAGGTGCTTTATAAAAATATTTTAGATTCACAATATATTAAAAAAATAGTTCTAAATAACAGCCCCATTCTCTGTTAAAAAAAACTGAAAACAACAACCACAATATAATATCACTTCTAAAAGTTCCTTGTGAGAGCAGATGAATACTCATAACAGGCACACACTGCTGCCCTACATCCCACGCATCCAAAACGTTTGCATTTTACTGCAAGTAACTATAGGACCAAGAGCAGCACCAAGCAACCAGTGGACAAAGCACCTCAATTAAAGCACTGAAGGTTCAACACCAAAGATGAGGGGAGAAGAAAACAAACAAACAAAAACATACGTGTGAAGATTATTTGTAAGAAGTACAGGGATGATGGCCAGAGAAGCAAGACCACGGTGCTGCTCACCCTCAGACGTGCTGCTTGCACAGGGAATGCTGGAGGCCTTGCAAAGGAGAGAATAAGCAAAGGGTGCCTTGACAGGGCTCTGTTCGGAGATACCTAAGAGTTGTAACAACATATTCTTGAGCACAAGCAAGGGCAGGGATAACAGCAACGCTTACAACTACCTAAAACTCAGGCTACAGGGATCCAGAACGAAGCACCTTAGAAAACAAAAAAAATTGTGACATGCTGGAGGTTAAAATGGATGAACTAAGTCTCTCCTAGCTGTAAAAACCCATAATGTCCAAATCCAAAATACCAGGCAAATAATTCTCCATCAATTACATATTATAAAAAAAGGTAGCAAACTACACCATGGTTTTGAAGATGGAAACACAGGAAAAGTTAAGGGACTCGAGGCAGGCAACAGAGGAAATTACTGGCTCACAAGTAACCCACCGGATTACAGCTTCCCTTACTCCACAGGCAACTTGCTTTGAGTTTATTCCTCATTCAGATTACCTTCAGTACTTTTGCTCCATTTCTAAGCCCCTCATGACACGTATGCTTCCAAAATACTATCAATTTCAATGAAATGCTCTGTGGAGCAAGAGGGGGTCAGTGCTACCAGACCCTTGGCTCTGGGAACCTTCCAGGGGGAAGCACAGCTACACCAAATTTCTTCCTACTTGTGCCAGTCGTGTTGTTAAAAGCACTGCCTGTATTTGTGCCATGTTATAAGGCCCCTCTGAGAGGGGGAAAGACAGGTCAACTGGATCATTTAATTTGGACTCAATAGCTACAGAAGAGAGCGACCCTGCTGGAACTAGTTCATTCTTGGGGGCTGAGTTACGGTCACCATTATTTCAGTCCCCCGGAGAGCTCAGCAGGCCAGAATACAAATTAAAAGACTATAAATAGCAATAAGCAAGGGTTTTTTTGTTACTGTCTCTGAAGCAGCACCGTGCTGACCTGCATCCACATTTCACTACGAGTCTGAAAGTCAGCTCAAGCCCCCAGGAAAAGTTCAGGAAAGTGTCAACGCCATCCCAGTGAGTGCTGTGAATTGGGATAACCCCCTTGCCTTTCTCTCACGGTGCCAGAGAAGTATTTACGACTTTGACTTGAAGCCAGATGTAAATGGATGATTTTGTACAGTCTTAACCCAAGACCTGACATTAACGCAAAGCATTCAGAGCAGCAACTCAGCGTTCTTCAAGGGAAGAGAAAGGGCACACAATCCCAAACCAGTAAGCGCACGCCAGCTTCAAACTCTTTCTCCAAGTTAAACTTAACACCAAATTGAGCTGCTTGTCATATCCCACTGGAAGTAAAGCTTTCTTCTTACCTTGCTTGGTGATGAGAAGTCACACAGACAACGGGGCAAGACAAGCAGCTGGGATTTGGGAACCTGTGTTCTGCTTACGCCTCTGCAACTCATCCGTGATATGGCCCTGTCCGGCTGCCCTGACATTCTTGTGCTTCTCACCACTTACACGGCTAAAACTTGTATGTTCGGTTTAAGGTCACTCTTCTAACAGAGAGTATATTCTAGTTTACTTACAAGCCTGAAATCAGCTCCCTGATCTTTCAGAAAAGGGCTTGGGACCATCAAAAGAGAACTGGTTCACCACAATTGAAAGATTTCTTTACATATATATATTTATTTTTTAGGCCTTATAGTTGTAAACCAAAGTGCTTTCCCTGGAATAATTGCAGCTGAACGAAGACTTCAGTCCTGGCTCAGAGCCCCGCTGCCCTAGGCAGTATAACTTCAAGTAGCCAGAATGATAAGTTCTACCGCAAAGAGCTCACAATTTCCGTATAAGACAAGTGACGGCTTGATGCAGGATGCCAAATAAACTATAGTCACTAACCCTGCCTTCACATGAAGGGAGGTCATCAGAATAATAGATCATTTTGCAGGTCTGGGCTCTTCACAGTCCCAAATTATTTCAAGTACGGCAAGCATCAGTACAGCAGCTTTGAATTCATGGTCATGAACCCACCAGTTTCTAGCAAAAAGGAAAGAAAATGAGCAAGACAGCTGAAATGTTATCAGTTCTGAGGTAAGACAAATGCTAAAAACGGACCTCTTAATGCCATGTTTCCCAGACCAGAGGGGAGGGTTTCTTACTCTTGATCCTCCCCTCCAGAGTTTTTGCAGAAGAGTTGTGAAAAGTGACTGGTCTGAACAAAGGGATCCTTCACAATTATCTGGAAGCCTTAAGAAAAGGCTGATGTTAAATGTCACATTTTATGCTGCTATCTCACAGGCCTCAAGGAAGAATGGAGCTTATGTCAGAGTTGGTATTTGTTTTTCCTTCTGCCGAGATGCACACTCCCAGCGCTGAGGCTTCTCTTGGAAAGATACATTTCTTAAGCAAGATAGTGATATAAAAAGTAGAATGCTTTGAAGATCCCTCTTCTCCTTTTAATTACAGAGTTTTAATATAACACTTAGGGTAGTAAGGCCAGAATATTCCACCAACATTCAAGCTGAGCAGGGTTTAGCACACAATAGCTCTCACCAATACCCATGGGATTCAGAAAACCAAGTTGCTGAACGCAAGCAGAGATCGCAGGATCTGGCTCAAAGTGAATTTGTAGAAATAAAAGCCTCTCATCTCTACAGAGATCATTTAATAATAACACCGCCGCCACACTGCTTGAAGATGGCCAATCTCTGCTTAATAACACTGATGCTCTGGGAGGCATCTCTGCTAAGCAAGGATTCAAAACCTTCCAATTCTTTAGCGCTCGCCACCTCTCCTTCCCCACACCCTCCAAAGAGTCAGCGTTACCCCACACGCCCACTCTGTACCCTCCCTGCTCCCATCACTGTCATTCCATCTAGGCAGCCGATTTCTGACCCTGCAGACAGGACCAATGACTAACGTACCGGTTTGCAAACACAGCCAGACTCGTGGCTCTTCCCACGGGCGTTTACCAGCATATTCTAGGAAACAGTTTGCACAGATGGCAGCAGGTTGCTGGAAAACTGTTTAATCCTCCTCCATGTGCTTTGTAGACAGCGTTACTCTTAAAGCAGGCAGCACTGCCTTGATCTGTTGTACCAAACTACAGATTTATCAGCCCGAGATATATTAGACACTGGCAGTTTGCTCCAAAAAAACCCAGCGCCAAGGCACTTTTCCTAAGCATCGGTCAATATGAGTGTGCACCCCTCAGTGGGAATGCCAGAAAAGGCCTGGGACAGGCAGAGCTGGGATTGCACGGAAGTGGCAAGGGTTGGCCGGCAGCGATGCCTTCCAGACTTGCTCCCACAGACAGCAATGAATACAATCGTCGCTCAAGCAATGATGCTCACGTGGCTGCAGCCCGTGGCTGGCCCTGCAGCAAATTACCACTGCTCAGCTAGGGACAACGCCCACGGGACAAGCCTCATTCTGCCATCACACCAGCTGGCTTGGGGACAAGGTAAGCCTCCTCTGCTCCCCAAATCACCCAAAATTCACTTGCCAGCCATCAGGTGGACCTCAGTAAGGGACTGGTCCCCACCCTGCAGCAGGCGCACGTGTAGTCTTCCAAAGCTCAATTATTTCCCCTTCTTGGACAACATGCGACATGGTTTGAGATATTCTTACTACCCAGGGATGTCTCAACACTCGAAACCAGCAGGAGCTAATAGCAAAATATCGATGCCCTTTCAAGCTATACTGCATCTCTTTTTCTCCTGGGGTTCAGCCTCCACTGCACAAGCCTACAAAATGCCCCATAACCAAATAAACAACAAAAAACTCCCAATCAGATCTCCGTCCAAGGAGGACATTCACCTGCAAAGCCTCCTTTAACATCCTGAATTCAGAGACACAGAGTAAGTGCTGGAGATGTGTCAGGAAAGGGACAGGAACACAGTATTTTAAAAAGCGGGTTAAGTGAAGTTGAGATAAGTACAGCCTGTTCAACACTGCAAAAACCACATTTCTTTCAAGAGGATCCTCAAGTCAGCTGCCTGAGATGCTACACATGGGCAGAGCCACCTGCAGCAATCTACCATGAAAAGATGAGAGGATAAGAAAGCAACAGCATGAGGAAGCAGTTATGACAGAACAAAATGTCATGGCATGAACCCTGGCCATCTCTTAATTGCCTTCTGGAAACAGCAAATTTAATTTAATTTTTTATTTAACAAAACAGCCTTCCTGCCCTAAAAGTCTGAGGGCCCAGCATAGACAAAGACATGCACTAGGCAGTCAGATGACTCAGACCATCTAGCTAGAGGGGTACATGCATATGAGAGCACATCTGGCCGACCTTCCCTCCTACAGACTGCACCAAAAAAACAATTTTCAAATTTCAATACAATTACAGAACAAAAATTTCTAACAAAGGAGAAAAAGGGAATACAGAGCAAACGCTAATTTGAAAGCACAGCTTTAGAAGACAGCCATTTCCTCTGCAGAGTCAGGCTCTGTCCCATCACTGCCCATACCTGGTGGAGCATCCACTGATGACAGAGGATTTAGGATATGGCCCATATATTGAAATGATTTTGTCAGCTTCTAAAGGGGAAAAAAGATGCACGCAACTTGTTTCAATTTCTAGGCTTTAAATAAGATAAACCACATACTTCCAAAAACGCAGGAGCCTCAAGGCACATTCATATTTCTGTCAAAGCTGCAACTAACACATGCTAACATACCTGCAGTATGTTTAATCAGCCTGACTCGAGTGCCAGAAAGAGCAACAACGAAGCTTTGTCCTGCCACGGCTTCACTGCTATTGCAGTGCAGACTTGACCAAAAATAGGTCTCACACTGCAATTACAATTACAATTTACAGTACCAGCATGTTTGTGCTTCACAGGCTTTCAGTATGATTTAAGCTGCTACAGGAACACTTTTGCTAACTAATCCCACCTTTAAAGGTGTCCAAGCGATGGAGAAGCCTAACTTTTGATTATTTTTAGTGGAGCTACCAGCCCTGACAGGCATGAAGCAACAAACTGAAGGTCTGAGGGACTTTGCTAACTCCAAAGACCTCAGATCCTCCCCGAAATTATCTGTCATCACTGCAGTTTTCTCCTCAGGGCTTGACTCCACGTGCTGGTCCAAGAGCTGCAGTGCCCCTGGGACTGGCTTGCAAGCAGCAAGGGCACCCCAGCCTCACAGGCAGCAGTGCCACCAAAGGGACAGGGAGAAAGGAGGTCTCCTTTATAACCCAGAAATTCCTGGTGGGGGGGAAGGAAAGAAAAACATCCAGGCTGGCTCCTAGATTATCTATGCAGCATCCAAGATTACCTAGGCAGCATCCAGAAAGCTGGCTTGGGTACGCTAGTGATATATCATTGGTAGCTAATTATCTTCTGCAATTTCCTGCCTTCTTCGATAGCGAGTCAAAAAAAGCACTTCACTTTGTGCTAACAATGTGACATTGACATCTACAGTAAGATCTGCTTGCTGCGCAGCGAGCGGTCACAAATTTTAACAGTACTACCCAGTACCTCTGCTCGCACACCGTACCTAAGGCTCATCTCTCCTGACACAACACCTATTCTTTATTGGAAGCTTCTTGCATTTTTCTGTAGAGACACAGCCAGCCCACAAAGCTTTAATCTGATCTTTTGATTTTCATGATTAATTATCTCCTGATAAGCAGCTTTTCCCCCCACCTTTGACAAGAACGGTTATTGCCCAGCCCTGCCCTTAATTCGTCACATCAAATTTGATTTCTCGTATCACACTCTGACAAGTTGAGGATAAAATCACAAATGAGCACTGCCTTGTTGCACATCAGCTAAACTCAGGGACAGCAGTTGAGATGGGAGAACTGACAGTCTGGCTTGAAATTACCTCTAGTGTCAGCCCACTGCCAGGGGAAGGCATCTCGTGCTGCAAGGAGAGAAGCTCACATGAGCTGGTTGTCCTGACCCCCTTGTCAAGGCACTGGTGAAAGGATGATGAAAAATAAAAACACAACCTCCTGCTCTCTAAAAAGAGAAAATCCTCTTCTTTCTCTTTCCACTGCCCTGCTTCAGAGCCCAAAGGGGTGCTGTTTCCAACACCACCTCACCGTGCTGCGCCTTCAAAGTGCCAGTGAACCATCGCTCTGGTGACAAAAGAAGAAATTGCCAGCAGGGATTATAACGCAGACAGCAGTGGCCACAAACAACCTAATTTTCTCCAGAGGCAGGCCATGTATGCTTTTTGTTGTTCAGAGCCATCTGCAAGGAACTGGATATTTGCAAATAAAAGGAGATTAGGACAAGGCATTAATCCAGTGTCTGCTGCTCATTCATGCTGTCCCCTGAAAGAGAGCCCAGATACAGCATTTAAATCGTAACACTCAGTTCTAAGCTGCTGGCAAATTAAAAAATATGATAATTAACAGACACACAAAGTTGGGATATTACTTTTTATACCAGCTAAGCCCCAGGAGGGGCACAAGGCATCGAGACCTTAAGAAAAGAAAGTGAGATTTCCCTTAGGGAAGGGCACCTCCCCCTCAGCTGTGCCCACCCCTGCACAGAGCCCCAGCAGAGAAGAAACATGTCCAGGAACAGGGTGCAAGCAGAAAAGGCAATAGCTTGTACAGAAACCCTTGCTCTTACCAAGGCCCAACTTCTTGAAGCCTACCAAAATAGCACAACAGGGCTGTTGTTCGCAGAGCTAGACAGCAAAGGCTTCTGCTACCCTTGGGAATCATTTCTGCTGTTAGAGGGAAGGGCACAGCAGAAAATGGCATCCACAGCTTTTACAAAAAGCTCTGCTCTGTGCACCGCAACAAGAGCGAGCAAGGGCATCAACCCAGCAAGCCCACTTCTACTTTTTATTTGGGTTTTCTTCATCTCCACAGTAACTATGTGGCTGTCAGTGCTGCTTTTCTGAAAAAAAGAAAAACAAAAAATTAAGCTTGGGGAAAATCATCCAGTTCAGAAACATAGATGAAAAGCATTTCATCCCTGCATATTGTCTGTTTTTCTACCAGCAGCCACCTTCACAGAGGATTTTGCCTGACAGAGCTGATCGGCGCTCACTGCTGCTCAGATTTTGGGTTTGATACCTTTCAGATGTAGCTGGCGTGTTTGGTGTTCAAAGGCACTGCACACGTGGCACCACCTGCACCCTCTGCCTTGGGAATCGACAGCACATTTCACATTACAAACACTGACTGTCGACCACTGCCATCTGATGCTTTCTATTCAGTATTTCTTTCAGCTTAATTTCCTTTAAGATGGAAAAAAGATGGTTCATTAGAGGCACTTTCCAGCTTAAAGCACTGATGAGCCAACATACCTTTTCATTGGTCCAGGTTTCATCGCTTCACCTTGAGTTGCAGCTCTTTAGCAGATAGCAGCAAGCCAGCCCAGTAAGCACTGCCTTATAGTGCCTCGTGGATGCCTGTTCACAGCACCTCTGCAACCTGGAGTAATTCCACCTTACTAATGCAGGAACATCCTGTACTGAGCAAGCCAAACTTTCCTGCCCCTGGCATTCATTTCACTAATGCCTTTGAAAAAAATTTGGTTTTCAGGTGAAAATTCAGGTCAAATTTCAGGCAAAAGACCTGGACAGTTGGGAAAGGCACTCAGGTAGCACCTCAGAGGAAATATTCTTTAGTAATTTCTGGAAGAGACTGGAAGGGGTTTTAAGAATATGAGTTTCAAATACGTGGAAGAGCCAATAGCTAGTGTCAATCAGCCCCACCACCCCACACGAACCGGGGAAGGGGACAGAGACTCAGCCTAATGTGGTGACTCCAGCTGGTCACACATGCACGACAGCCATGGGAGAAGCTTGGGAGCAGGGACGGTCATGACTGGGTGATCTCTTTCCTGCAAGTGGTGTCTCACAGCCCCATATGTGACAGACACCTCACGCCGAGCCAGGGCCAAGGTTTAGTCAGGCTGCGAGGGGATATGCCACTACCCACACTCACCCCAGGAGCCATTTTGTCCCAACAGCACTCAGCCCCAGTCCTCCTCTATGATCTTCAATTACAGCCCCCAGCAGCTCCATCCCTCCCAGCCTCCACAGCCTGGTCACGATCTCCCTTCTAGAAGGGCGGCACTGCTCCTTTTACCCCAGACCTACCCCCCCCACCCCCAGCTGAAAAACCCTTTAATTCCCATTTGGAACCAGCAAGTGAAAACAGCCTAACTGCCTTACAAGACAAAACAGGGTCCTGGACATGAATATTCAAAGAAAAATTAGTACCTACAGCAGAGCACATCTCTCATGGATGCAAAGGCTGCAAGGAGGTAGACTTACTCCAGCCCAGTATGGCCACCTCCTCTGAAGTGACTACTAGACAAGCTGGCTGTAACTCCTAGAGAAGCTGTCCTCAGGACACACAACCATTTTCCACCTCCCTCTTCAAGTGTTTGTGAAACCAGCCAGCCTTTTGGCATCCAAGTGGCATTAAACTCACCCTTGCGTTATCATGCCATTAGTTTAAATCAGTTTTACAGCCAGTTCCCCCGATCAATAAAATGCAGAAACATGACCGGAGAAAGGAATTAGCATCTGTAATCCCATGATTACATAAATCCCTTTGGTCAATCAGTTATTAATGGCTTTTATATTTATTGAGGTTTATAGCAGACCTACAAACCTGAGCCATCAGAAGTAGACACCAAAGAAGACACTGTAAAAGCTATTTATTACTGACTCCTCACAGCAAGTGCTGACAGAACACAAATTTGGCTCGCTCTCCCTCCTGTTTGCAAGCCTGCTAATGAGCTTGCCAATTAAGAGCCCATCTGAAGACCTTAGAGGGGAAGCTGTCAAGAACATGAACTCCCATGCCTTTGAGGAGCAGCTGTGGGACTCATGACAAGAGCCACCTCCAATGCTTCTTGCTGACGCCACCCACTGACCCCTTTATCTCCCACAACTCTTTGCTCTCACCCAGGAAACACAAACACTTGTCACACATGCATATTATGGCTTCTAAGGCACAGGCACTGAAAATAAACACACACTGAAGAGGAATAAAACCTCCCTCGCTCCTCATCATTACAAAGACCTTACTAGGTCAAATATTGAAACTACTGGGAAAGTGCACATGCTTTAAAATAATAATAAGAAAAAAGTCAATAATTACACATCATCTTGTCTATCTAATTATTTTGGTATACATTTTGTATTTTTATATGTGTGTCTTTCTATTTAAGGAATCGAGGACAATTTGAGCAAGAGAAATTGGGCTCCTAACTCCCTTTGGATATTTCTGTGCATGTTCCTCCCCCCACCAGCAATTAACTTAATACAGTTTATGAAAGCAAAGGCAAAAGTATAAATACTACACCAGACCAAAACATCTGATAACAAAGCTTTACGACTTTCAGTGCAGCTGACCCCAGGGACACATACAGTCTGCTGCCGGCCACAGCACGCATCACTGCGACAACTGGACGGGTCACAAGATGCAAGCACCTCGCATGGCAGTCCATCTTTCAGCAGCTATTTCCAATACACCCATTCGACTACCTTGGCCTGTCATTTAAGCAGACCATTTCATTTCAAAACCACTCCACACTGCATTTGATTGCACTTTTCTTCCTGTCCGGTCATTCAGCAGGTAACTTAACAGTGGCATTTCCAACAGAGAACTGTGACCAGCACACATCAACCCCAACCCCGAGTTACCCCCAAGCAACTGCATGTAGAGGTTAAATTTTATTGCAACGCTCATGTCCAAGGGACTGTTGGGAAAAGAACAGGAGCTGGACTCCTCTTCTAGGTTTTTTTCCAGATCTATCAGTCCCCCACTTATTTCATCACACCACACGATGAGTAACCCTCTGGAAATAACCTTTAGCAGAAAGCTCTGTTACCAAAATAAAGAAATGCCATAGTTTCTCTGAAACCGTATCCTTCTGCTGAAACTAATTATGAGAAAGCTGTTGCTTAATGAAAGTTTGCTTTAATATGACTTATGCTATTCATAAGTTTGCTTTGGACAGCATCCAGGTTTTTTTAAATTAAATATTAGCAGTCTGTTAGCCTATCAAACAAACCTAAGCATGTCAAGTTAGTGTTTTAATAGTGTTTTTCTCCCCCCTTCTCCTCCCAGCCTAGGTTTGGCTGCCTAATTGACTTGCTGCTTTAAAGTCAGTAAATTCAAAAGTCTGAGGAGAAGATGTCACACTTTAATGGTTTAGGAGTGCACACTTTGTCTGGGTGATTGATGGATCAAATGTGTGCTGAGGAATGCCGCAATGTTTCTTTCATCATTTCTGCTTCTCACGGGGCTGAGAACTGGACTATCTCTAAACCTCTTTGCTGCTAGCAACAATAATCAAATTATCTCATTCATTATAAATGTAAAAACCATCTTACTGTCCTGAAGGGATGTTATTGAACTGACATTACTGCGTGAGCACCGACAAAGGTATACGTGCGAATTTATCACCTGGGATGCTGTTAAATATACACACCAGGCATGCTGGGCTCTCTGTGGCTCATTACACTCCTTTCCGGTTATTGCCAGCCCCAACCTGTTCGGCGAATGAGATATGGAAGAGCTGCAGAGACACGGCAGTGACAGGTCCTTCAAAAACGCAGGCGATAAGTGGGATAACATTCACAGATGAATGGTAAAGAAAGGCTGACGCATTAATCGAGGGTTGCACATCTGACAAAAGGCACAAATGTACATGGAGAGCACTTATTAAAGCAATATTTAATATTTTCAGAGTGCTTTTCAACTATAATTATTTACTTTCAGTGCTGCCTAATCAAGTAAAGGACTGCAATGTTTCTGATCTCAAGATGAGGGCTGAAAGGTAGAAAAGGTTTTAAAATAATGTGCACTCTCCAAAGTGACTAACCTAGGGTACGCATATATGCATGTGCCTATATCAAATTTTCTAGTGCAAGAATACTATTTCTGACTGCAGGCCCTGCCAGCGTGATGTGAAAGTCAGGCAGGTTCTCTAAAGCGCTGACATTGCTTTTATTAAAGGTTTTACATATAAAGCTTAGTTAACAAATCCACTGACGACGCACGAGCCAGAATAAAAGCCTGCTCCTTCTCCAGGGCAGGGAGGCTCTCCCAGATTAAAGGTGAGCAGAAAAGGCGTTGAAACTCACTGAGGTCAGGTAAAGGGGCTGACACGAATATACACATCATCAGGGGAAATCTGCCCAGTGGGTCCCAGAAAGAGAGGACTGCAAGAAATCCTTCAGGATGCAGAGTCCAATGCACCCAAGCATAAGCAATCAGAAGAAGAATAGGGCAGGAGGGATCAAAAGCACTGCCAATATCCGCAGGCCCTGAAATAGTAGAGGATTTGCTAAATCCCAGGGAGCGGCCCTGGCTGTATTTGGCAAAGGAGAATAAAGCAAAGCCCCGGCAGTGCTGGCAAGTCTAGAGGGGGTGGTAGTTCCCTTCCTCTCCCCAGATCTGAGGAGCAAAACACAAGGCGACAAGCAGGGCTAGACAGCCAGGTACCCCAAACACATTTGTGCTCTCATGAGGAGCTGCCAGAGCCTGCCCACCACTGAGGCACAGGGGGTTTCAGCAGGACTCAACTTGCACTTCAGCCGCTGCACGTGTCTGATACTGATGTGCGTCAGACATTCGTCTTTGCTTCTCATCCCAACAGCTCCTTCAAAATCCCCTGCAAGCCTGGAGGGGGATGCTGAGTGCTTTATCCTATAAAAACCTTCCTGTCCTGCCTCAAATGAGCATGGTTTCATTGCAGTGGCTATGTCACTTGTTCATTCTTTGTTTGCATATCACCCATGGCAATAAAAGAAGGAAAAGGTGCTGTGTTATATCCAGTCTTCTGCTGCATCTGACTGTACTACATACCAGCAGCGTGGTGGACTTGTAGGTGCCAGCTGCGATTTTAGCTCTGGTCATACCATTTCTGACTTGTATGATGGTTCTTGTATATTTTCACGTTTTAGACATACCTCTGAGACTGCTCATTTATTTAGAAATCATCCTCACCATAATGAGAAGTCAGGAACACTGACTCTCCCTTTTGCTCTGTAAAGAGGCAGAGAAAACAAAGCAGTGGTAACGCAAGTGCTGCCTGAATAGATAGGTATGTGCTTCAACTTTTGCCTTAGTAAAGAATCAAGAACCAGGGCCACCCAAAAGCAGTCTCCCTTCTCATTTTTGGGGAAGGGATATCAATCCCACCTGTGTCCACACTGCAGCACTGATGACATTTCGCAGGACAGCCTGCGAGTACAGCAGGGATTCAGTCGCATCCAAGGAGAGCTTTGCCGGATCACCCTAGCCAGGGCCATTTGCAGGACAGTCGTGCTTTCCTTTGCTTCCCATCTCTTTTCTTCAAACCTTGCTGGTGTTGCCTCCGTCCAAACACCCTCTCTCTTTCCCCCCCCTCATCCCCCCCCCCCCCCCATGATCTGGCAGGGATGCTGAATGCTGATGAGACAATACTTGATCCATCTTCAAGCACTTATTTTCGGGCAATTAACTTGGCATCATAGAAGCACTTAAGAAACCTGGCTTTCCGGAGTGGGAGACAACTGACTAAAAAGCTAAGCAAGGTAGTAAATTATTGTCAAATGACTAAAAAAGAACAGGAAAGGGAAAAAAAATAAAAAGAAACTAACACTTTGATAGCAGACTTTTGCTGCTGTCAGACCAAATCTGAGATCAGACAGAAAAAACCAATCTAACAGTTTAAGCAACCATTAGCGCAAGTCCAGTACTGGCCACTATCAATTGTGTCTATAACAACTATGCTTTGCCATTCAAGGGTGGATGTTTTCTTTTCTGACATCTCCTGATTGTATGCCACCAATTCATCCTTGGAATAATTAGCCAAGGCAAACGATCTATCTATTTAGATAGCACACATTAATGTTCAAAGGTTTACTGATCACCAGTGGTTTTTCATCACTAAGCATCCCTACTATAATACTTCTTTTCTACTTCCAGAGGCAATGACCTTTAAAGGTCCCTTCCAAACCAAAGCATTCTATGATTATCAACATCGTACTTGTTTACCAGGTCTTAAATTCAATTCGGGGAGCAGAACCAGAAGCAAAAAAAATCCATTTTCCATAAACCAGAAATTCCCAAGTCTTCCTTGTGGCATTATTTTCCTGTCCCCAAAATGACACTTGAAAGAAGCATTTGCCTTTCATCCCCCAGATGCCAACATCAGAGCTGTCAGTGGTACCCAGAAACAGGGCATGAGAAAAGCCAGTCTGGTACTGCCCAAGCAGTCCCTCTCTGCTGTGCACCTAGGTCTTCCCTCTCATTCCCTACTTGGCTTCGTCAGCAGTAGGGATTTTTTGGAGATCAGAAGCATGTTGATCTTGCCGGCATAGCTTCACAGCTAAGTAAATAAGTATCAGTCTTCCCATGCACAGCTTACAACTACCTTCCACATTTTTCAGTGGATCTCACTGCAGACCCCTACAGACACCTGCATAATGAACTGTCCCTTAAGGGGAAAAAAAAAGTTAGTTAAAATTCTTCAACTTGCAATTTATCCTACTGGCCATTCCAGCCACCTTCTCACCACGTATGTGTACTGCTGCTGTTAGTGAGTAATGTCCTGGAGCTGGAGCTCCGTGCAGCGCTATGCAGGCACAGGTACCAGGGCTGCTTTCAGAAACAAAGAGGAATAAGATAGGGACAGACAGAGAGGGAAAGAAATCCCCCTATTCCCTATATTTTCAAAACCCACAAATTAAAAATGTTGCCTTTTGCCTAACTGAACAGACATAATGATGTAAAACCAAATATGGAAGTCCACAAATTGCATATGGAAAAAACAGACCTGCCATCCTCCCATCCACAGACTCGCCCCAAGAAGCAGGGATCTCTAACACCCAGCAAGCTTAACATTGTAATTTATGACTTATTACCAGTAACTATTCAGTGTTATAAATCAAGCCCTCCATGTTCTAATACTTTATATAAATATATCCTGGCTCTTGCACAATAGCATCCTACTTGAATACATTTACATTATTCCCTCAAAATAAATGTATGTTGAAAAAAATTTATTCCACGAACCACTGTCTGTTCAATCCTCTTACAGGAAGAGTTTAAACGGAACAAAACTTAAAATAATGGCAGGCAGTATCCTTAACAGGAAATACCTTTAAGGCAAATGATGCAAGTGGGGCATACAGCAGTTCCACGACACAAGGGGAAACTTGAAGCCACAACCCTCTGGGTATTATAAAGTACAACAAAGCAAGAGTCAGAGCATATAAGAGACAGAGCCCGAGCCAAACAGCCCTGCTTTCCCAACCTGGCTGTTTTCTTTCTACAAATAAGCACCTTACTACCACCTGGTGTGAGCTGGTATTGCTCCAGAATTTGTCCGTGTTGTATCTCTGAAGAAATTCCTGGCTCGCTGTTTCCACCAATAAATATTTTTTACAGGTTAAACATGGACATTTCATCAAGGCTCAATTATCAGTTGTACACTACACAGCTGAACAGTGATCAGGAGGAACTATTACACCCTTCACTTTGTTCTCCCACCTCCAGCCCCATCATACACACCTGGGCTTTAAGGACACCAAGCCATGACATAGATCAATGCAAGCTGCTCAAGTCGTGCTTCCCAGGAACTCTACGTCACCAGTTTTGCTGCTGTGAAACCCTTTGTGATTATAGCGGGTTGATCAGGGTTTATCCGTCAGTTCTCAATGATGGAAAACTGAATGTGCTCTCCTGGTCTTCTCTCACAGTCCTGGGGCATGTTCTCAACCTCCCATTTAACTGAGAACACCACACACTTCAGCCACAATAGCAGAGGGAAATAAAAAGTTATTTTCAAACATCTATTATCTCTTCATTGAAACAGCCATCCTAGGCTAGAACAGAGGTCTAAACATGCTATTATCTTCAAACATCACCTACAGTGGATGCCTAGCCCAGAGCATTAGGACCGGACAACCATCTAGCCATAGCCCTCCACATGCTCTCCCAGACTCGAGCAATCCAGAGACCTGAAATTAAGCAACACACAGTTCTGTACATAGGTCCTTCCAAAACCAACGGTTTTCATTAGCACTCATCCAGCTGCAAAAATATTTGTCAATGCTTCATTAATGCCAAATGAGCCCTGCAAGCAGGAACGTTTTGTTAAGAGATCCTGAGACACTTGAAAGGTAGGGTGGGCTTTTTGCTCTTCTGTTTTGGTTTTCCTGGCCCTTCCATCCTTGAGTTCAAAAGCTGGTAGCAATTTACCACAATTTACAAGGTATGCACGTACATATGTGCCTGTGCACGCACAAGCCAGAGAAGTTAACAAGTGTCTCTTAGGGAAAGAACCCCACTGCAAGAGTCTGGAGTCTGTCCTCAACGGTCGAAATGGGGCGTTTGCTGGCTAATCCTAATGAAAGCCTCAGGCAAAAGATTTCATCCAGGCAGATGTTTCTCATGAAAGAGCACAGCAACCATTATATATCAAAATAAAATCAAGTTTGGAAACGCTTGAATCACCCTGCCATGGAGTCCCAGGTAGCACCTACCTATAGACTAGAGCCCCTCCGTGCACCAACTCTACCTTGCCACTGCCCCAGATGGGGAAAGCAAGGGATTCCAGGCCTGTTCTTTAGCACTTAGGGACTTAAATACAAGCACCATTCAGGAAAGGATCACGAGATAGTTTACATTGTGATATTTATGACATTCAGGCATGTAATCACCCCCCAAACTTCCCTACCTACATGTGCCAAGAAGGACAGACCTCTCAACTTCTTATCATGGGTTTGCCACAGCGCTAAGCAAGCAAGTATTTTGTTACTTCCTTTCTTCAAGTCCAGTGGACCACACTAAGTCATGCTCTTCTCTCTCCTCCGCTCATGCCTACACCATGAGGCTGGACGCACCAGCACCATGGTCTGTGCTTACAAATGTGACATTTACACACGTTTTACAAAGAGGAGGAGACAATGCACTTCAACCCTGCTCATTCAGGGTTTCTACCTTTTTAGAGATGCATTTTGCCAAGGACCAGGGTTAAGTCACCCAATCCACAGGAGGAAAGACTGGTGACAGTATATAAATCTTTGTCAGGGAAACCAAATGAAATGGAGCGGAGAAGATGGCAGTCACACATGGACATAAACCCATAGAGCCTCAGAGCAGGATTAAAAACACCACTTGCCTTCTCCACAGGCTTTGTAGTCCTTGTGACCCTGAGAAGAATGGATTTCAGCCTGTTAAGTCCCTAACAAAACGCCAAAAGAAATGCCATGCCGTGTGTGGTTATATGATCTTCGGGTTTACCAGAGGATTTTCCAAACTCCCCCAACCCCTTCACAGCAGATCCATGAAGATTGTAACGGATATCCACACTCTGATGGGGATTTTCAAGTCTCTCGACCTGCAAAGACAGACTCACAGGCTTTACAAGTACTGCCGACCGGCCTGCCTAGCTTTTAAATTTCATGAGCCCTGAAATGAACAACTAACTCACAGAGATTATAAAACATATCATTTTGCTAGAGCAGTTTGTGGGCTCAATAAAACCTGAAACAAAGGGCTTGTAGAGTATTTTAATTTCCACTGGAGGTGTCGCCTGCGGAGTTTACAAGGTGCATCGACAAACTTGGACCCAGACACATTTCGTAGTCTCAGATTTGCACAGGTTAGGAAGAGCCCACCATAACCAGCACAGAGTTTACTGTCTGCAAAACTTACAGCATCAGCGGGGGGGGGGGGGGGGAGAAAAAATAAAGTTCATATATTCCTTCTGTCATGCTAGGGGACCTCACAAACTCAAAGTACATACTGAGATGATACACAGCCAAAGATAAGGCCTTTGCCTTCTCCCTAGATGCTGACGCAAAAAAGGAAAAAACTGCAACCCAGCACTTTGCGAACTCTGGCACCCTAAAAAGCAGTATCCATGTACTCTTGCTCAATGAGAAAAATGGCAGTAGACTGATGCACACTTAAATAGACCCAGGGCCTTTGTGAATATTAAAAGACCTTTTATATATTGAAGAATCTTTTCTGAAAATGCTTCAAACCCTCCATCGGAACAGTGCTCTCCTTTTCCCAAGCTATTTCCTTGGTCAAGAGAGAAACAGGTCATACCCCCAAATGAAAAAAGAGCCCTCTAATCCCCACCTCCTTCCTCCAGGAATTGCTTTGGAGAGGAAAAAGGAAAAAAAGGAAATAATAATTTATATTCGAATTGTTTCCTGGTTTTCCAGCAAAAGTTTTAATACCTTGATTGAGGTTATCTGCTCACTGTATAATATTCAGAGCTACCCAGATGAAATTCCCAAGAGTTCAGCAGGATTTCTAATTGCATCGCTTAAAACGGTTCCTTGTCAAGGGCCCATGCCACAAGCAGGTTAGAGGCTTTCAAATCAGGGATATTTCAACAGGTAGCTAGAGATTTAGAGATAAAAAGGCAAAGCAAAGAAGCACACGGTATTTTTTATACTCTGTGGCTAGTTAGTGTCTAAATAAACACCTGGGTGCAATATAGGGCTTCATTTTTAATATTCTCACTGTCATGCTTCTCAGAAGTTTTTAAAATATCACTTACGATACATCTTTGCGGAACAGGCAGACTGGGGTTATTCACATCTTTGTAAACACACACATTTTAACAGACCATGAGCCTACATAGCTCAGAAGTGTCAAATGAAGAAAGAAATAGACTCCTAATGAAGTTCAAATAAGGAAAGCATTTAATTATGCATACTTCTCCAATACTTCTGCTTTTAGAGGAGAGAAAGTGTCATAACTCAAAAGTATTTAATCTAATGAAAAACTACAGTTGTTCAGCCTGTTTCCAATATATTCAAATAAAAGAAGATGGGCTGAGATTTTTCCCTTCAAGAAGAACACTCAGGAAATTACATCCCATCCAACCCTTCCCCCTCATCTTTTTGTCAGCAAATCCTATAAACCCACAAAATGCCAGGAATTAAATGCTAAGGTTGGCAATCTGTCATTGACATATGTTCCTGCCATTTTTTTTTTCCTCCACCAAGTCCTGAGATAAGGCTGCAGTTTCAGGCTTAGCTTGGAATTTCTTAGCACCAGTTAGTGTTTGGTGGCTTTCATTCTCCCTCTTCCTTTTTCTCCTTCCCCTCCTTTAATCAATGTGATTTACTTGTCTGTCCCGCAAACCAATTTTTCAGGAGTCCTTGGGGAAAAAATGACACAACCCAACTTGCAGGAACTTGGAGGCACTCTGCACATGTAACAGCATGCTCCAAAGCAACACCATCAGCGTCCAGCACAACACTGGACAGCCCCATGATACGCTGCCACGACAAAATAGTTTCTTCCCTTTTGGAAACTCTCAGTGCAAGCTGTCCAAACATTATTTACGGTTTCAAGTGTTGCTTTATTTATGGGTGAAACTCTCTCTGTTCAGAAGAGAGAGCGACTGAGTAACTTATTAGGAATGTTCCTGAGGAATTGGGGAAAGGGGGAAATGAGATCATTCATAACTCCAGAAACATTTACAGCTTTTATGCAAAATTTAAAATTTAAAATTATCAAATAAAACCCCAAACCAACCCAAACAACCTTAAGCTGGTAGTCTGCCAAGCTACAGGTGGGCTTTGTAAGAAGTGAGAGGATTCCAGCTTTCTTGTTTAGAGAAGAGAGAAAAGCATGACTTCTGGGAAAATTAAATACTTGAGGTAGATATATTTACACAATATGTGGGAAGTGTGAACAGATGCTACCTAGGAGGCCCTTCTCATGACAGCATCTCCAGAATGCAAGAGGGTTTTTTGTTTGGATTTTGTTTGTGTGGTGGATTTTTTTTTTCAAGAAACAAAAATAATTTTTAAAAAGTGTTTTGCAACAGGAAATATTGGCTTCTAAGGCCTTCTGAATGCATCTATTAGTAGCTTTTTCAGTAATTAATAGAAATAATTATTGTAGTCTTCTTACCTGTAGATTGCCAATACAGACTGACTAAGTTTGAGCATTGAACTTAAAACTATTGGTTGCTGTTCACAGCAGTGGTAAAACCAATTACGTCCACTGACATCCCTCTGGGTACAGATGCTGCCCACAGCTTCAGACTCAGTCCAGACCCTGACACTCCCAAGATGTTGACCTGCAATTTTGCCTACAGCAGAGGTTTTGAAATCAAAGGTAGGGAAATCGTTTCCTGCAAAAATACCCTACGATAGGAAAGGCAAGATGAGGCTTACCTGAGGCCAGACCAGCAAAGAAATCAATGGGAGAATTAGGAAGAGCAAACAGGACACACACCACCAGAGCTTCTTGTATTTAGTTCGTTAGAAAGCAGGGCCCGCATCAGTAATGACAAAGAAACAGTATCATGATTTGTTTAGTTACAGCTACAAGCACCATCATTTTATGAAGAGTTGGCAGCTCCCAAATAGTTGACTTCCAGAGAGTTCAGTTAAATATAACCCTCCCTGCCTGAGCCAGGAATAAAATCTATTCCATTTAATGTGATTTCAGCTAAATCTGAAGAGTTAACAGCCAAACAGCTACATATTGATTATGCCACTGCCATTCTGATGAAAAGGACTTTGAAATAGCACCCAGAAACCAATATTTTCCCTGATTCCATTAAGTTCTGCTACCAAAGGTTTTCTGTTTATTTTTATAATAAAGTAGCATACTCTCAGGCACCCCTTCCAGGTCTTAGGTCGTCCCAGACATTTATCAGCCCGTACAACAAATACACTCATAGAGCCATATCCCCATGCACACACTCATTCCTCCACATACACTCCCTTTTCATATCCTTAGGGTAGGAAAAAAAAAAAAAAAGAAAAAGAGGAGACTAAATTTGTTTCAGTGGCTCAAACCAGCAAGGAAATTGGGCATGCTATATTGTTTTCAGGCTGTCGGCTAGACAACAGTTGCTCAAGGCTGCTGACAGGAGCACAGTCATTCATACCGCTTTGTAAGAAAACAGAGAAATAAAAAAGTGTGATATGCACTTACAGGAATACAATATACACCAGAGAAAATGCCTGGCTAGATAACCTCTTCTACTTCTAATGCTTCACAGTGATTTAGCTCTCTACCCTGAGGGCTTGTAGGTAGATAGGCAGGCAGTTTTAATACTCTCCCCTAGCTCATTAAAACTATCAATCAGTGGAGCTCTCTTCTGAAACTGAGTAAGCATCATCCACATCAAAGTAATCAAAAGTACTTCCCACTGAGGTCCACATGGAATTCGTCCTTGTGCATGGCCAATGCAAACGCTCATTCGTCATAACTAACTCTTAAAATTGGAAATAAATTTTCTTCCACCTTATGTCACTGCAGAAAAACTAAGAGGAAAAAAAAAAACCCAGAATGGTCACAAATCAGATTGTTTTACTTACTGTAGACATATCTTTAGCTGATCTTTGTCAAAAAATAACCAGAAGTAACATGCTGTTCTACCGGATACCCATAAGCTGACTATGGGAATCATAGTCATATGGGTAGAAAGGTGAGCTATGGAAGGGAAAAAAGAAAAACTGAAAAAACAAAACAAAACAAAAACACACGCAGCAAATTCACAACCAAGGTCCATGGCTTAACTCCTTGGCTATAGTAGCAGTTTTTGATAGGTGAAGTTTTCTTGTACTTGATATGGCTCCTTAGAGTAACAAGCAGCAAAAGTAAAAAGTAAAATCAAAGAAACCTTTTATTAGGTTCATGAAAAGAGCTAAGGGGTAAGGGCTCATAAATACATTCCTTGCGCACTTGTTTCATCAATGGTGACCATGAGATGCGCTGAATGTTTGCTCACTGTTTGCCCTGTCAGCGGTTTTCAGCTCCGAGAACCATGCTCATAACCAAATAATATAACTATGAAAAAACAATCTAGCAATTTCCATTAGTACTGTGACAGTATGTAGGCAGCTGCAGATGAGGAAGCGAATGATCCCACCTCTGTACATAGATGAAGAACCCTCTCCCTGAAGAGGGCTTGAGCTCAAGGGACAGAGAAAACTTCCTTCAGTTCTGATGATGTCCTCTGCAGTGCCTGATCATCTTCCAAACGTAAAAGGAGAAAGCAAGTCTGGTAACATTTATTACCATTTTTAAATCAGTTTCAGTATCAAAATAAATCCAAGTGCGACGTCATTCTTCACAATCACCTTTGCCAGGCACACTAGGAGAGCACCATTTCACCTCCTGCAAGGAGATGAAGAATTTCTGATGCAAACTTCAGCAGCATATTCTAATTTTTTCAGATATACCCCTATAGAAAGAAACTTGCTCCAGTAACAGTGCAAAGCCAATCTGCATTTTCTGCGCTCTTGGCTATATTTTCCAGTCCTCCTGCCCACGTTTAGAGAAGAAAGCAGAGTATCTGGAGGGGAAAAGCCCTGCAACATCATCATTTTTTGATTGGTTCATCAGCCTGACTGCAAGGTGAGTAAGTAGAGCTACATAAATTGGTGGCATCTAGTTAACAAAAGAAGTCACAATTTAGTGCCATATTAGTCTGCAAACAGCTTAGCCTGACTAGTGCTTGGCTCAAGTAAAATTCTTCTGTCTTCACAAGCCCCACAAACAGCCTTAACCTTTCTATACCAAAAACTGTCAGGTGAGACACCATCAACACAAACTGAGTGTGTAAATCCTGCACAGTCATACTACAGGGAGAAATGAGCCATAAGAAAAACAATGTATAAGAATATCATATATTAACCATTCAACATAGGGATGAAACTCCAATAATAATGTGTTTGTTGAAAAGGCCGATTTCAAGGTAGACTAAATCACCAACAAAAGCTTCACAGGAGCCAGATGTCCCAGAATTAAGCCTGCCCTCACCATCCTCTTTCTTTCTTTGCAAAGAAAGTTAGGGTCTTATGTCTTGGGAGTGTATAAAAATAAAAGCACAGCCGCCTCCTACATCCAGCTTCTTCCTCACCACTCCACATGGAAAACTTCCCCTTCCATGCTCTACCACATCTCAGGTCAGAAATAAAGCAAGCTCAACACCATTTTTCCTTTGTTTCTTAATTTTTCTCTGTACTAAGCTACGGACATGGGACAGCACCTACATGCAGTTCCCAACTAAAATGCTTAATGCAACATCCAAAGCTATTCTGAGCAGAGTCCCAAGCAAAACTTTGGAAAAGCCAGGAGAAAACTGTTACGAGAAAATCCCTCCTCCTTCCTTTTTACCCTGAGCCAAGAGAGCATGGCAGCACGACTTGTTCCAGAAATACTCCTCAATGCTGCACGTCAAAACATCAATATTTTGGTCAAATTTTCAGCTCCCTTCTGCTCATACTCAGCTCTCTATAATGCAAGACCTCAGGGGCACAGCACAAGTCAAAGCTGAGAGTACAAAAAGCAGGGCACTCAACAAGTGATCAATTATCAAATCCAGCTTACTCTCTAACACTTTTTTTTTTTTTTTAATAAATGTTCTGAAATCCACATGACTTTTGACTTTGGTATGGCACAAGGATAGCAGCCTGGTTTCTGGTTGCTTGAGCAGTATGTTCTCAACATCTAGGCTTGCTCCCAACATCACGTTGTCTCTGTTTCTCAATTCTCACAACTTCAATTCCATGCGCAGCTCCATCCCTCAGCAAACAGATGCCAGAGGCTGAGGGCTGATCTCAGCTCGCATCCAGCCCCCAGGTCCTCTTTGGGGAACCATCACAAGGAAAGCTGAGTGGGTGTTAGGGAACGGTGCACCTGAGTTACCACAACCAACATCTGGCTCATAACTGTGCACCATGCTCTTGCTCCTTAGTGCTTTGATTTAAAAAGCTCCTATTTAGGGATTCTTAAAGAATTAAAAGGGAAGGGGGGGGATGAAACAAAGTTTGTAGGGGTTTTAGAACTAGAATGTTTCCTCCATAATTGTTTTCAGCCCTCTCTTGACTTCAGTGGGACCAGATTTTAAAGACAAACACAAGTTAATTATAATTCACTGGGAAAGCCCCCAAAAGAAATTATCTTAAAGATACCTATTAACTCAAAAATAAAACATTAACCTGTTCTGCATGGGCAGACCAGAAAATGTGAACTGTAGCAGCGGGTCTGGCAAGAAGGTGGCACAACAGCTACTGCACGGCGAAGATAAGGCAAGGAATGTCGTAAGAACTCTATGTAGCATCATTAAAGGGACAACAGTGTCTGTCATGTGCTGTGTTAAGTCTCCCCTGGCCTTTTAAGAGTAATTCTTCATTTGCTTAAAACAACTGATTGTTCACTTTGTGTATTAACATCACCACTCTTTAAGAGCTCCTGCCTATGGCTATAAAGCAGATTTTGTCTGACCTTGGAAACTGAACGGACCTGGGTTTGGCTTCTGCTTGGATGGAAGAATAAACTGGGATCCCGAGCACCGAAGGCAAAAACTGTTGTTGGTCATCTGATGTTTGTTCCAGTGTGGAAATGGTGGACAGAGTCTAATGGTGAGATTATAGCAGCAGCCAAAGACTGGATGAGAAATGGTACTGCAATGGTACCATCAGTACCATTTTATTACAGCGGTGTCACTCATTAAGTGACTGAGGTCATTAGAGTTATGCTGGCAGCAAACCACCACAAAGAGAAAAGAGACACGCTCACAACCTTTGAGTTTTGTCTGTGCATCTCAGAGTTTCAGACTTCACGTCACCACAAAGCTGCCGTTTGAGGGAGACGATGCCACAGTGCGTGAACGCCAAGCACCAGCTCAACCCCAAGCACGACTTCAGAGTCCCTAAGCCAGTCTCCTGAAACAAATCGCACACAGACTCATGCTGACTCACGTCCCTGTTTCAGAGCCTAAAACAAGATGCCAATTTGCTTAATGTGTAAAAATTCAGCTGCTCCGAAATTAATTATAAACATTTGCCTTGCTTAGCTGAAATCTATTTGGCACAACAGTCAAGAGTAAGATTAAAAATCCAGCCTGTCCAGCTCATTTCTCTGACTGAAGAAATTTATACCTTGTCATATTACAGGTGACACACTTGCCTCACTCCACTTTGCGTAACATTAACTGCTGATTTTCTTCAGTACCTTGATTGGGAGCAAAATGACCTACATACATGCTTCCTAATGTACAGCACCATGCAGAAACCAAACCCAAGCGTCCTCATATGGAAAAGTGTGCAAAGACAGGATAAGACTTTTCTTATTTTAATATGTATATGTATGTATGAATATACACACATATAGACATAGAAAGTAGTTTTCTGGCAGAGTGTTTTGTTTTATTTTTGGTAAAAGTTTGCCCTGGCCTCTTATATACCAGGAACACAAGCTAAAAAATGTTCTTGGAGTTTTCCCTCAGAGAAATAAAACGAAATTTCACTCCTGTATTCCACCATGTTTCTCCAAATGAGATTACTTTGTAGACTTGTAGGTCTATAAAACTAGGGATCTTCAATTTTCCTTTCTGCCTCAGTAAAGTCCCTGTCAAATAAGGATAACGCTTCTTTTCCCCCACCTTTTGCCCATTTTGTCTACCTAGAGCTGTATTTTTTTCAGGGTGGAAACAGTGTTTATCTCAAAACCAAAGGGGCCCTCACCTTCACCCTCACAAAGAAATAAACACTAGCTACTCTGCTTGCATTTTGAACTATGGATACAACTTCCATAAAAATTGAAAGAATTAAAATATTCCACTAAAGACCTTATATTGCATGATGGCTTTGGGGAAAGGGAGGTCTCATGGTGGGCTTGTCTACACTGGAAAATAATATTGTGCTTGAAGAGCGCCATTAACAGCTGGGATCAGCTTTTCACATGGTATCATCTGGCACTGTGCCTGCATTTTTTTTCCACAATACCTGCACAGATTTGCACCATACACAGACCTCCTTCTCAGTCTATAAGGGAGCAGCTGGCTGAAATCACAAGTGCCCTCTGAGGGTACAATATATTGGAACAGTTCAAACAAAACTGACCGAAGCATATTCCCCCAAAAAACACGTGAAATAATTTCAAAATGTTTTTCCAGACCTAAAGTTTAGCCAAGCTAAACCAACAACAAAGTAAAAAGAATTCTCACTACACCTGCTGGAGCATTAGGTCTTCAAAAAAAAAGAGCTACAGATAAACAATCAAGGCAACACAGGGTTTACAGTCAGTGGCTTATAGAGAGAGTATGCAGGGTGGCACCACGTACAGAGTGTTTCATCCTGCCAAGACTTGACTTAAGGTATAGTATTTCCAGCTGTCTGCAATCCATAACCATGTGTATCCCATCCTACCTCCTTCCCAACACATCCCGAGTTCAAGATGGGGGGGGCAGGCATAGTCATTAGTCATCACCTTTGCAATGCATGTCAAATTAGACAAAATATTGTTCTGATGCTCTTCTGCAAGAAGCAAGCTGTTGAAGACAAAAGGAAATAGCACAATGTTTCTTGGTGGGTTTTTTCCCCCAGAAATTTTCCTCAAATAAATTAGATAAGGAGCTTCTATGCAAAAAGTGTTGTTGCGAAAAGAAAAAATCTTGTCAGTATTCTTACTTTCAAAAAGATGTTTATCCACTCCTTGTGAGTGGTGCAGAGAGGTCATAACATAAGACTTCAGCCTGAGGGCCGAAAAAACAGGTCAGGGAAGGTCTGACGTGTGCTGTTCATGAGCAGAGAGCTACAAGATTTCCCTCCTCCTCTGTCAAAACCCTGTCCTACTTTTCCCCATGTCTTGTGAACCCAAACCACTTTCTTCAGGCAACAGAAAAAAAAAAAAATAAAAAAATCACCCAAAGCAAGGAAAGCCCTTCTACGACCAGAAGTAACCCGAACATCTACAGGGGTGGTTCTTAAGATGGGCACGTTTTCTTTTCCCTGTGGCAAAAATGGTTTAAATGTGTGGTGAACAGTAGATTGATAGTTCCAGAAAAAAAAAGAAATATGTTATTCCTTTTTCTGTCCTTTCACTAACTTACAAGTGATAAAAAATAATAAATTCAGAATTATGTCCTGATGAACAAAACCGCAGTGGAATGCAGCGTAATTTCTCCTCTTTTGCTGCTGTCTACCTCAGCTTTCTTAATTCATGCCATATTTAATCCACACGTAGGAAGTCGACATTTGTTTCTAATAAGAGAAGGAAAGTAATGAGATGTCAAGGAACAGTTTCCTTAGGCCAGAGACTTCAAAAGTGAGTCTGGCAGCTTGTCCCACATTTCTTGTTTGCGTCAAGCTTAAAATTTTCGAAAGAGCAACTGCCCATTTCAAATAATTATAAGCTGCAACTTAAACCTGAACAGCGCATGAATGCATGATAAAACACTTACACCATCGCCGAAATTTCGGTGTCAGCCCTCTATCAGAGAACACATAGCTCCAGATGCTGGATTAAAACAATAAGTACAAACTGAAAGTGAGCATATAATTCTTTCAGCTAATGCAGAAGGGTCATGCTGCTTAATCCAAAAGCAACATTAAATGAAAGTATGGACTACGTTACCTCAACATATGAACTGCAACAACAGCTGCTTCTGATGTGCCTATTGGCTATATCTATCCTGGAATAAGAGACAGAGTCTCCAGCAGAAAAGTAATTCCATGGAGGGATTTTTTTTTCCCCCCGACTATCCTTTTAGTCAAACTTCTGAATTATGGCAGAGTTGGGAAAAATAGGGAATATATGAGGCAAAAGAAAAACGACACCCTGCTTATTGCTAATCCTGCAGAACTGCACCGCTCATTCAGGACTGAATCTTGCTGCCCCTGAAGCCAGCGCAAAGGCTCACTCAGGAAGGGGAAGCCCTTAAAACAATAGCTGTAGTGGCAGATGATAAGCATCAGGACCCATGTTCAATACTAAAAATCAAAATTAAAAAGCGCTACCTCCACATCAATAAGGGAAACAAAAAACCCTGCAAGGTCTACGACGTGCAAACATTGAGGCAAGCAAAATTATTAAATAGGCAGTCAATTTGTGTATCACAGGCACCACTGCTAAACACAGAGTGTACTTTCTAATTGATACCATTTTTTAATGTGCGTGTCTGTGTGCATGTATTTACAAACACACACACACACTTTACTGTTTATCATCTTTCAGCACACGCTCTGAGTCAGCAGATAAAGGGAAATACGTTTGAGCAGTGTTTAAAATGACACCCTTTACAAATGAAACCGTCTAAATCCGGTGTTAGAGAATTAATGAGCTTCTCATGTAAATCACGCATAATTTACAGTGGAATTTGTCCTTGTGCCAACAACTGCTTGCAGTGCATAATTATGAAGGCAGGACTTCAGAGATGCAAAGCTATCCACAGCCTATCTGTGACCTGCCTCTGCTTTTCCTTGATTACCCAAAACCCTACAAACACTTTTAAAGAGCAATAATATGAGGCAGCAAATAATACAGTCTTCATCTCCCATTTCCACCTCTGGCTGTGAGGAACATTACAACCATCACCCAGGGACATTCATTTTAAGAGCTATTAATTCTCATTTAAGTGCATTTTAAGTTTGGGCACAACCCAGTTTTGGGTTACATATCGAAGACACACATGAAGCCTTTGTAACACCATTGAAGACATCACCTGTGTTTTGAGCAAAAGGAGGGGCAGTGACAGCATCAGGGAGCAAAACAAAGCAGAAAGGACCACCGCACACCAGCCACGCATGCTCAAGAGATGCAGCTGACAGGCACAGACCCAGGGCCATACTGCAACAGCAGTTTTGTTTGACCCAAACCCCATTTCTGTTGAGGGATAAAGCCTGAAAGGCTTCACAAACTCAACCCTGAAAAAGCACATTTCTCTTTTTATTGATTTATATTATCAACCACTAAGCCACTGCCTCACATACCACCACCATCCCCAGCAACCCCCTCTCAACATTACCAGCCAGGCACACCTCAGAAAGGTGCAGCCACACCTGCTGTAAAACACAAACCCCTCCAGCATGCAGCCTGGCAGTCTCTTAGCAGAAGAAGAGCTAAATACCTCCTCCCCGCACACAGCTGGGGCCACAGCTGGGAGTCCTAACACCTCCTTCCAGGGGAACAAGGCAGGGCTGGGAGCCCCAGTTCAGCATACATGGGCAGCCCGGCCAGTGAAACCTCCCTGCTCGCTCCCTGCAGCTGTGGCATCAAAGCAAAACAACTTCTTGGTCCCTGTCCTTCTCTTTACTTTTCGGGGGAATGCGGCCCGCGTGTGCTGTGTGGGTTCGAGGGGTGCATGGGGACCCAGCAAGGCTCCCAGGATGCAGTAATGGGAGCAGCAGTGCAGTGTGAGCATGGAAACACTTAATTGTCCTTCCCTTCCAAAGCCCTAAGTATAAACCTCCATCTCTATCACCTCCACAGCCTCTTCTAAATGTATTTACAAGGGCTCCCCTGTCTGTTCCTTTCTGTTATTACAAAGCATTTGTATTTGATGCCTGGGCAATACAAAAAGGCATTCACCCACTCTTTCCTACCACTCTGCTTAGCAGCCACACAGAACAGCTCATTAATAACCCTTCCCCCAAACCCAGACGAATGAAGCCCATATTATAAAACCTGAAGGGATCACACTGTCGCATTGTGCAAGGCTGTGCAGCAGGAAGCAATAAAAATGGGAGTCTGATTTTTTAAAACAAAGGACACACTCTGCCTGGGCATGCTCATGGCTCCCAGCAGCAGCAACCATCGCTGCTGATGGAGGCAGAAGAGCGGCGGGTGGAGGAGTATGCCCATTAGCACAAGTTAGATATCTGGGGTGTCAGCAGTCCAGTCCCAGCAGCTGTCAGAGCTTTCTAAAGTGCCACATGTTTCCCCCAATTTGTGCTTTTGCTGCTGAAGGTCCCATCCACAACTGCTAGTTGGGGCATTTATTATTATTGAACAAGGCAACTGGGTTTAGTGGCATCATATCTGGATTTGTCCACCTTTCTCCCTTCATTGCTAATTGCATCACCTGCCCAATCCAATCCAGTTGTCTTTACTCTTTTGATATTTTCCTGCCTCCTTTTCTCCTTCCAAGCCTTCTTCTCTGCCACCCTGACTGGTCGCTAACTTTTATAAGTACCAGTCATTAAACATCCAGCTCTGAGACAAGACCAGCCCAAAAAACTCAACATACAGAGTGCAATGTACATCCTAGGGACACTAAACAATAATCTACCCACAGCTTCAAATGGAGCCAGGGTATCACCTAAAGTTCTTGCTTCTCAGACTTAATTATTGAAATACACAAAAATTTCCCATTTCACTATTCATTTGAAAATCTGATGTTCGACAGATATGAGAGCATACCTCTTCTGTCACCTTCTGTATTTCTTTGTTTTTCCCACTGGGTTGGCCCAGCAAAACCTACGAGGCTTTTCAGTGGTGAAGTCCACTCCATGGGAGTAAAGACAGTAAGATTTGTGCCTCACTTTGCACAGCAAATTTAGCACAAGCAGAAGCACACCTGAAATTTCACTGCTGTCAGGCTGAAGAGCATCACCATCAAAGCTGGTGCCAAGTCTTCTCGGAAATCCTACCAGCCTGTCCCAGCTGAGCAGATGCTGAACAAACATCTTCCAGCCACAATCGAGATCTGGGATTTTCTTTCAGTTATTTGATTTTATAAAGGTATCTTGCAGACTGGAAGCAAAATGTTCAAGCAGCCCCCCGCAGGGCATGAAGCGAGTCCTGTACTCATCTGAAATACTCATTAAATAAAACTATAGAAATAATAGCCTTTTTGTCTGTAGGTGGTCAGGAAATAATGAGTTAAAGCTCTAAGTAGCCCTGACTTCTCATTAGCTTATCTCAGTGGTCATTAATTGGTCATTACTGGTAGAGATAGAGGCCCCTAATGCTTCCCTATGATACAGCATTGGCTGCACACCTCCACATTGTCCCACGCTGACAAGGGATTCATGGCAGACAATAAAAGTGTAATCTCATGCCATATATTCACAGACATCTTCCCATAAAACAAAACCAAAAAGGAAGTGAATCCCTGTGAAATGGCATCTCACGAACAGAGCTGGTAAAGCGGGAGCACACATCTCTCTCCCTCCTTCACTTTGCAGCCTTTCCTCAGGACCCATCTGCTATGTAAAATTAATTCCCGCTCTTGTATTCCTCCTAATGAAGCTTCTCAGAGCAGCCCAGAATTATAAACATTTACATAATGACTTAATTTTTAGAATCAATTAGGAATTTTTAAGAAGCCTTTCCACCACCAAAGCTCTGCACCAAGCCAGGTGCTTCGCACGCCTCCCTTGCAATCGTGAGCAAGCTTCCTCCGAGTTGCAGAAGGCAGGCAACACTCCTTCGCCTTTAAAACCCATCAAATTACAAATATTGCAACTGCGTAAGAAAATTAATTACCTTGAAGGTTCAGCAGAAGTTCCATCACATTAAATTGAGGAAAAAAAAACACAAACAACAAAAAAAATGCAGCCCACCCCACAGCAACAGTGAAGTTTCTTTAAAACAAAAATCAGTTCTTCTCCAGTTCCCCCAGATTTTGCAGTGTAACCTTTTTTTGCACATTTTCTAAGGAAGTGAGAGCAACGCAACTGCCTTTTTTTGGTCTCTCTTATTTGTCTTCCCTCCCCGACCCATCCCTCCGAACCCACTGGTTGCTTTCAATCACATTTGAAAGAAGGGTAGAAAGATAAATTGATTTTTTTCATGATTTGTGAACACTGGCAGCTGGACAGAGGAAGAGATGCCAATCAGCCTGCTGCCTAGGGAAAGGTAGGTAAAATTCAGCCGTTAAACACAGCTTGAAAGTGGATGGGTGACTAATTAGTAGATGCAAGCAAAAAAAGATTAAAAGCTAATGTTTCACTCAAAAATGAAAACAACAGAGCTAAACAAAACAGGAACTGTGGCACGCTGCACACAAGATCTCACGTTCAAATCAGCTTGGGTGCCATAACACAACTCAGAAAACCAGACTCCCTATAGCTCAAAATGCCGCTGTTCCTGCACAGGGAGCCCAGCTACGCAGCCCTCCCTCCTTACACTAATGTGTTATTACAAAAAACATTAACCAGTATGTGGGAAGCAGCCTGGAAGACATTTTGCCCCACACCCACTTTACACCCCTCCCCCCCCCCTCAGTTTTGTCTTTCCCCCTCCACTCCCCTGGGACAACTGCTGGCCTCCTCGCTGTGGCCCTCCTTATGCTCAGCTGTGGTCCTGCTTTATGCGTGGTCTCAGCAGGTTATTCAAGCTCACCAAAATCCAGGGTACACCTGGAATACTAAGGCTGTGCTGTACGTGCACAGATTTTCCTTGTTCTGTCCAAGAAAGCGCTCACAGTTGTGTTTTGTTTTTTTTTTTTTAAATGCGGCTCACAGCTCCGTAAGAAGTTTGAGCCCTTTCTCTCCAAGGACTCGTATTTTGGTTACTGAAACATCCTCTCCTGTGGCCTTGCAGAATCATCTTGACCCATTTGTTTTCTTTCAAAATGTTGCCATGAAGATCCTCTCCACACCTTGTTGCTTTGACCACATCCCACTTCCATGTTTTTCTTTCGCGGTTACCTCTACTTCACACATCCAGAATAAACACTGTGCTCTTCGCTGAAAGTTTCTTCTCATGGCTTATCTCCAACTTGAACATCACGTCTCCCGCTACCAAAATGTACTTCTACTCTGCCTCAAACAGCAACTTTTCACCCTGAATTTCTATATTTGAAATCCAAACAAACATGCTTTCTCTCACACTGGCATGCAGAGAAGAGCCACTCACTGCTGAAAAAACCTCTCTCTGGTCCTTCCCTAAAGCCCTCCCTTGCTGCAATGCAGAAGATAGACCCACCCCTGCATCTGTTTTTGAAGTTGCACAGACAGGTGTGTGCTGAGTAGGGTATAAAAAACACCCCTGGCCTCGTAACTGCCACTAAAATCAACACATGCAGCTCTACTTGCAGCTACAGTGCATTCATATGACAGATTTTTAACAGATATTCCTTTCTGGCATGCTGTCCCATGGCCTCCCTCCACCCTGTCTAAAACAACACTTTACAATGAGGGGGCTCTGGGCCAGGTGCCCCTCTCTGCTCTGCAGCTGTAAAGCACCTAGCACATCTGGTCCCGGTCCACGGTTAGGGCTCCCAGATGTTACAGGAATTGGATAATATTTGGATAATAACAATAACATGCTCTGCTGTTTGTATTACAGCACCTTTGCGGTCATCAGCATGCCTTACGCGTTACTCCAACTTGCCCCTTGATATCTCTACATAGCAATTTTGGGAGAGTCCTAGAAAGCCTGATTTCCCTTAAAATGATTGAAGATCCAAGGGAAGGGCTTGAGGTGGGAACTGGTTGGCATTCTCAGCAGCTCTCAGCCCTCTTTTTCCCCTCCAACACATTTTTACGCCCTTGCTCTCTTCCAGCTGGGTCACCTCCTGCCAGTCAGAGCCCTTTTTATTTTCAGCAGAAGGTAGGAGGAGCCCAAATTAATAGAAAACAGGTAAGTTTCTGGTTTTCATCAAAATCCGCAGGATTCTGGCCAGCATGGACAGGAGAAACTGCTTGACCAGGGGTTTGCAGGTCAGCAAAGCAAAATCGCGGGGATGCAAGCTGGAGTGAGTCCATGAGACCCAAGTGCCGCTCCAGCCAGCGCAGCATCGCTGCATCCTCAGGGAGCAAGCATCCAGGTGAAGGGGAAAACTGGGGCTTGCCCTGTCTTCCCAGCTGAGCCTGCTGGTGATCAGTGCGTTCCGTTTCGGAACTTAAAACCTTGTAATTCAGCAATGAGTGTGCACTCATGAGCCAGTGTCCAGATGTGTGCTGAGTGAATAGAAATGTGTCAGTATTGTTTTGGTTTTTTAAGAAGCTTAACCTCATTAAGGCTTTTTTAATTATGTCTTCTTAGAAGGCTGCTGCAATTTCTTTATATGTTTAACACTGGGGATGAGACATGTTGGATGGCACTATCAAATTTGGTGTCAAATTTGTAGGAATGATACAAAAGCAAAAAGAAACATTAGGTTCAATGTACTTCCGAGTTCTTTAGGCTCCTTTGAAAGCGATGTAAGGAAGAAGGGTAAAAAAAACCACAAACTCAGACAGTTAGACATCAACATTATTTTCTCCCTGCACACTGTATATCTTGATGAGCTATTTGGCATTCCAAACCTTGCGTCTGCAAAGAGAATAAAGGAAGACAAAATGTTCTGCAAATGCAAATATACAACACTACATTAAGCTGAGTATCTCCTGATATCTCTATAGAAAATGAAAGCAGCGCTTAAATTCTAGCTCTGGAGTACCTGAACTCCACAGAGGAAAAGCAGTTCTTAAAAAGATCTATTATTGAGCAGTCTGCAGGATGACACCTCTGCTTATTAATACACAGGAGGTTGGGAAGGCTGTAGCTGTGAGCGATGGATTCTGAAGTATTTCCTATGTACATCAGATCAGGTTGCTTTTTGTCAAAGGAAAAACAGAGGTCTCGGAAACCGAGAGCGGGAGAGAGAAGTTTTAACAACAAAAACATAACAGCAATAATTATTAGCTTCCATTGTTTCTGCAGACAAAAGGGCAATCACTTTAATTCTTCTGCATCTTGCCAAGTCTCTTATTTCTTGACTCTAACAATTAGCAAGCCAAATGAATACGAACCAGGATGCAATTACTAAAGGGCTGGAGAGTGGAGGGGGAGACAAGGGCAGAACGACTGCATTCTCAAATTATTCTACTTTAAGGAACATCTCAGTGAAGCCAGCTCAAGCACACTATTAACTGCAGTAAAATGAGACAAAAAACACCATGGAAGAAGAGACGTGAAACTAGACCCCCCGCTCCCTTTCCTACATGGGCTATGTGGGGGAGAGAACTATTCCTGCATCCCGACTGAGGATTTCGTGTTTGCCACTACTGCATGCACGTCTCTTCACTGCAGTGTTGACGGAAACTGATAAAAACAAAATGTTTCTTCTTCTTTCTTCCCATCTGCCACCTATCTGAGACATACATATATCTCATGTCACCAGCATCCTCAAATCTTAACAATTGGTTTCAGCAGCTTTTGTTTTTTAAATCAGAAATTAGGTACATGCAAATTGTACATTATCTTGCAGCTGCATAAACCTCCATCCCAAAGATAAATATTGTTTTCACAAAAATAAAGAAGTTCTGTTAGCAGATTAATATTGATTTAATTTTAAAAATTTTCCCTGGGAAAAAAAATCTAAAATTAATTTTCAGAAATTAGTATGAAATATGTACACATAGTGCTTTTATTTTGTTTCCAATTACCTCTTCCCAATATTAACGTTTCCCATACAAACTCTTACAAATGGACCCCCTTAGCATCTGAAGGGGAGGGATGGTGGCAGGACATTGACAGCAGTGCAAGGCAATCAGAGCCAGAGGACAGCCTGGAAGCAGGGTCCAGAGGACTGCAGGATGAATAAATTTTGGACCTTATACACACAGGTCACCCAGAGATTTTTTAACCTTTTCCAGCCTGCAGAAAACTAAAATTGTTCCAGTCAAGTTCATGTACTCTGCCGTTACCGCAAAGGTCCTCGATGGCCCTTATGCCAGTAAAGATCACCCAGGATACCCATGGAGTGATGGAGGCATATAATTTTGCAGTTAGGTCAGTTCTGCTTGCAGAGGAGGCAGAAGTTCCTTGGCAGCTGCTCTGGGTGGACGAACCTCCAGCTCGGGGTGTAAGGGTAATTTTGCACTTACTTCCCTTTTCTAGTATAGCACGTACATATACATTACCTGCATAGGCATGTGCATAATTATATAAACCTTCCCAACCAAAACACTCAACTCCACATCCTTCTTTCCCTGGGGAGCAGATGAAAGAACATATACAGATGTGCACTGCTGGAAGCTATTTGGAAACCGCAGCAATAAGAACGATATCAAGAAACAACTGAGGAGAGAAAAACAAAACCACACGAAACCAAGGCAAAGGGATGTGTCCGCCCAACCCGGCCAGATTGATCAAATGAATTTGCTTTCAGTTAAAAATTACCTTAGATGGAGTACTATCAGTCCACATATGTGGATACATAATACACATTTTTAATAGTGTGAACACGTAAGGAAGAAGAAACATGAGAGGGTTCCTCCAGAAACCCTAACTGTGAACTTCCCAGCATAGCTGCAGCTAAGCCCCTGCCTTAATCATGCATGTGTTTTGCATTATTTTTTATTGACTTTTCTAACTCATAAAATGAGAAATTAGAAGAGAATCTCAATGACTAGTCACATAACCAATTTTTCTGGGCTCGTAATCCCACAGACCTTTACAACACAGTCTTATTTTAAACACCTGGGTAATCCTGTTGAAGTCAGGGAGATTACTCATGGATATGAAGTCAAAGATGTGAATCACTGGGTGTCCCTACTGACGGACAAGGCATGACTCTCACAGAGACCATCTTGAAATGCAGAGCCGTAATGGTGATTTTTTTTTCACACTTTTTCAAGGGGAAAGCTAAAATAAGAAGCGATGCAAGCATGAGACACATCGGTCACTCATGTCAAGTCTGTGGAAAATCAGAAATATCTCAAAGGCAACTGGGGAGCCGGGGATGGGATGAAATGTTAATACAACCCTTGCCTGACCCACAGTCACGATGTAACTGCTAAAGCCATAGCGGATTCTAGCAAAAAACTGAATACAACCTGCAGCAACATTACAGAGACTCAGCAAAATAAAGGAAGGTCACCAACTAAGTAAGCATCAGACAAAGGATTATCTTAATTTATAAGGAAGCCGTTCCACGAGGAAACCGATTTCCGTCTCCAGTGGGATCATGTCTAACTGTTTGAGTTGAGGGGAATTGACTGCATCAACAATGATCCCACTTAAGGTCAGTAAATATCAGTCTGCTGTCCTGGAACAGATTACAGGGTCCACAGATACCTTCCCCCCCCCTCCTTTTGCTAATCTCCAATTCAAGTGTGGACCACTTCCAGCCCTGATTCCTGTTTAAAGTCAAATGAATCCAAGTATAAAATTTCAAGCATTCAGGTTTGGGTTCTTTAATTGCAACTTTCTGTGACTTCATGATTTATTCATCTCGGGATGCACTCAAAAGTCTAGCATATCGCTGTGATCCCTGCACAGCATCCTGTTAGCTTTAAAATTTCATAAACCACCACGTACTTGACAAGTTGAAAAGTTAACAAGGGTTATAAGGCAGGGAAAAAAAAAAGGCATGTTGAGCTCTGATCAGCTCAGCCCCCAGAACTCCAGGCTTTTCAAAAGTGCAGCACACAGCTTGCTATTAAAAAGGGAGTCTCTATTACAATACTGGCTTTATGGCCCACGTTTCGCCATTCCTCAGCTGAGATAAAATACATGTCTCCTCGTTAATGAAAGCCATACTTACTTCATACATACTGGCTGTAAACTATCAAATAGGATCTCTGTCTAATAAATAAATGAAGTCTTGCTCACAGCCTTTTCTAAAGACCTTTGAAAAGAAAATGGCTTGTGAGGTCACTCACTCCTGCTTGGGCATGTGAGCAGTTAGGAGCCACCAAAACCTGCCCTTCACCCCCATGCAAATGAATGACCTTCTCTGCGCTGAATTCAGGCTGCTCTGGGGGAAGAGAGGAGAAACCTTGCACATTTGGAAATGAGGGATCCCTTAGCTGAAAGGACTATTCAAGACATTTTATTCAAAAAAGAAGCCTCTTTATAGAAGAGAAGTGCCAGAAAATTCAGCCTGGGAAGGTTTCTACAACGGTAAATCAAAGTTCTCAGCCTACAATCAGCAGAAAAACATTACAAGCAGACACAGACAATGTTAGGTAGAACAAAAATAAATACATAAATATGACCATGATACCTTAGCAATATTATGGGCATAAAGTCATACCTGGATGGACCCAGAGACTTTTTTTTTTTTACATCTACTGAATTATCCCACCAGTTTCTGTGCATTCACTCTGATGTCAGGGACTTTTGCTATTCACAAAGCAGCTCTTTCCAGATGAGCAGGCAGTGAAATGAGAAATACGTGGTAAATCTCTTTTCATCCCATCAGTGACGATGCAGCTCTCGCACACATGCTTAGGCTCAGCATCGACTACCGCAGATCTCCCTCAGAGACGAAGGGGCTTTGGCCATCCACATGAACTGCCACATGAAGTTTTAGAGGATGACAAAACTGCCTTTCAACTGGTTTTCCAAGTCAATAAACAGCACTTTCAGAGCCGCTTACCATTTCAGTTCTCCTGTGAATGGACTTCCTCAATGGGCAAGCAACAACAGTAATTCACTTTCATCCCAAATGAAACAAAAGGACCACAGCTAAACCAGAAACTGTGTGTGTACGGCACCAGAATATTTGATTACCACTTCTGAAAATGTACCTGCGTGGCATGAAAAATCTCCCAGCGGACTGTGCTGCACCGTGTTTTTATTTTCCAAATGCAAATTGAATTTAAGCGGCTTTGCAAAGCCCATTTTGTTAACAAAATCAGCAAGCAGTGTGATGCAGTCCTGTGTCTCTTTTGCCTACATTAGCAAGGATGGGCACAAATCTGCAGGATGAGGCAGGGGAGAATACACAGGCAGGAGGTGATTTGGTTTCTGCACCAAATTCAGAAATTAGGCAGGCCAGTGAGAAATTTCAAGCTCACTGGGTGAACACTGAGCTTATGAGAAAACACAGATTATTACAAATTGGGCTGCAGCTGGTTCTCCTTGAAGGAGCGATGCTGCAAACTCAAACAGAGGCATAATTTAATAAAATGCAGTGGGATTCAGGCTAATCATAAAACTTGACGTGATGAGAAGACTGAATGAAATTGCTTCTTCTTGTCCATTATGCCTTTATTTTTGATTAGGGAAACCAAAGCTGGGAATCAAAATGTCAGGTTTTTTCATCCCCGACAGGTTCCTATGGATACTGAAAAGGAAGAAAGTGCCTTGATTCTTGCAAAGATAATTAGCATACCTTCAGAGTGAAAAATAGGTAGAGTCATTAGCGGCAGTCAGACAGCTCATGCTTGGATGCAGAGTTCTGGAAAGACCCGTTAACAAGAAGCCAAATCTTATCACTACACTGATTTCTAAAATGAGTACATAAAGATACATTTATTTCATGTACTTACCATGACATTTTACTACTTTCCAGAAAATTATATGCACTGGCTCTTGTTTCTTACATGCTAAAATGTGTATCACACCACACACTGATTCTTCTTTCTCACATGCTGCATTTTAAAATATGGAGTAAAAAACTCCTTGGGTAGAGAGGGTATAAGAAATGCATGACTCAGTGCGAGGCTTAATAAAGCTAACTGGCATTACATGCAAAATTTTCCTCGTGCTATGCTCCCCAAACTCTTACCCTCTTTCTGTTGAGGCCTTAAAGCTGTTAAGTTGGGTTTCTTGTAATTTCTGTCCCCATGCTTCTCAACCAAGAACGAAAAGGCTGATTAAAAATCTCTGATCCTTCCTGAAACGATACTCACTTGCATCTGCCCAAGTGCTTCAGCAGCAAGCCCACTGTCACGAGTACTCTCACTATAAATCTGTCTTCACCGGCTGACTCCCTCCAAGCGCCAATTGCAATTAAGCCACGTCACTGGATTACTCTTTTAATTACTCTTATTTATGAATGTCAGTGACATCCAGAAGGCCAAAACCCCAGCTTTGTTGGGTATTTCTTTAGTCATCTACATGTGAACTTCCCTAGAGTAAGATAGTCTGATTTCTCCTCTTCTAAGTCAAAACGTGGTAGCATTGGTGGCGGTGCTGTTTAAGGACAAAACATGCAGTTAGATTACACTCTAAATTGTCAATACAACTGTCTTTCACAAGGACTACCGCAGCCTATATGGATAAGATGATTAATCACTTCAACTCTACCAGCCATTATTTCTAATTAAAAACTAACCCATAAATACCTATTTTATCGTTAGGTCTGTGCGGTAAATAAATTCAAGTGGTCAGTAAAATGCTCACGAAGGAAATTACCTTTAAAAAATGACTTTTCATTTCCAAGCGTATCTTCCTAATTAAAATGGCTGTTTCCCCTACGTACCCCAGCAGCACAGTCTGAAATAATTTAAGAGTCTTTGAAAGCACAATTCTCAACAAACCCATTAAAATAACTTCTTGCCATCATCTGTTCAATGGAAACTACAGCATTTTAATATTATACCACGCTTCTCAATGTTGACAACTTTACTGCTTCTCTATCTGCCAGCCAGGCAGTGAAGAATTAAAGCACAAGCAAAAAGAAAAACACGCAAGATGTGCAACTTCCTAAACCGACAACTTTATACATGCAGATCAAATCACCCCACAGTGCTGACGACAGACACGAATCTCTATGGGTAATTATATCAGCCTTGCTTTCGAGGCATATCTCTAACCTGAGAGATTCTTGGGGCACCTTGGTGCTTCCCTGGTAGGAAAAAAGCCCTTTGATTTTATGGTGCAAAGAAGCTGCTTCAAAGCAACATCCCAGCGTGGGACTGCCAGGCCAAGACACTGTATGTGGTCGGCATGAAAATGCAGATATTAACACCCTTCTAATCATCACTACATCTAGCATAGTCATAACTTACTCTCTGTATACAAGGAGCTGTTAAACAAACTCCTCTGCCTTAGGAGCTCCAAAAGGACACAACCCATAGAAAGCAGAGCAAACTCCTCTACTCCTGATGGAGCATGTGGCAAAGAAATGCAGTCCTGCTCCTTGGTATGGCTTCAGTGTCCAGAGCAGAAAATGGGACCCCAGAACCCGAGATGTGTTTTTCACAGCTTGAGTTTCCAGAGGATGAAGCAGAAGGACAGTGCTGGGCACAGGCGATGTTTCCAGTGCAAAAGAAGGAAGGAAGAACAGCTCAACTGAGACATGAAAAAAGGCAAATGCTGCAAGCAAAGCACCAGCTGAACTACCATCTATAAATATTTGAATTATTCTATGCAACATTTCAGAACATAACAAACAGACAGCACTGGGATTTATATTAAAATTATTCCTCTGTGTTGGTTCCTGTATGTGCATATGAATCATACATATTCTTCTTCAGATGCACTGCATATAAAATTATAGATCATATAAAAAGCTAAGGGCCAGAGTTTCAAAAGCGCTCAGCAACCGTTTAGATACTAACTGTCAGGAGAGAGACTGCTGGAGAAATCCACTGATTTTTTCTGAGGACAGCAAGTATGGCAGAAACCACCGCCATGCTGTTGAATTTTGCTGATACACACACCGACTTTTCCAAAACCAGGCCACCTTGCTTAGACTCTTACGTAGGTGCTAAATTTTACTTGAGAAAACCTGACCCTAAATGGCCAATTTTAGCTATGCTAACTCTGTTCAAAACCACAACAAAGCCATAGCTTAACATCTAGCCCAACTACAGTGCACTTGAAACATTTATAATGTGCCATATGTATTACTAGTTATTTATTCTTTACTATAAACACTTAAAAAATTAATTACACGCTCTGTCAGAGCTGTCTAATATATAGGCAATCTCAACTATAAAACACCGCTGTGCTCTTTTCTCTAACCTCCCCCACCCTTTGAAATTACCTTCAGATGTTTGTTAAGGGACATTAATGGCTCTGAAATCTAGCAACAGCAAGAGGTAAAGTGTTGCACTCAGTTCAGTGCCATGTATTTAATTCCTGCATCATTAACTAGTGGCCACTAATTTTATCCTTAAATGACGACACAATTTTATGGGACTTTTCTAGAGACCATTCTTGTAGCTCTTCTCACTTTGAGAGGACAAAAAAAGAAACAACCCCCATCCAAACAAGTCTATCCTGAATTGCAATTCTTCAGCTCACGTGGTTTTATAAGGCTGTAAGTGCACTGCTATGCGAGTTTACAGCGTGATGCTCCACCTCCCTGTATGGACACACAGCAAGCAAGCTCTGGCAAATTCATCTTCAGCATCACTTCCAGTGAGCTACAAATATCTCCCTGGAGTTACCCAGCAAACGCTGGAGCACATGCACAAAGCCACACTGGACAACAGGGCATAGGAGAAATGGGTTGGATATACATTTTTTTGAACTAAGAAAGGAAAATAGGAACCTGAATATGAGTAGAACTTCAGAGATGACCTTTCCAGTATGGGATTTGTTGAAAATGATCTCTATACTTTGGAAATTATGCAGGAGGAATTGAAGACAATGCATTTAGCAAGAGGTGTTTTCCCTATTTCATTAATTGCAGGGTGATTACCAATCAGTTGTGAAAGTTATTAAAGCAATTTGTAACTTTAGGCATCTAATGGCGTTTATGCAGGAGGGAACTGGCAATCAACACCACCTAATGCAGCTTGAGGTATTTCTGTTTTTTAATACATCATAAGCAAATTACAGCTGTGCCTCTAACAGTACGCCACATCTGAATCTGGCTCTTAGTTTGCACTATTAATTTGCACATTTTAAGGTGACTGGAACTAACAACCAAGGATGGCTGTTTCTCACCCTCCTTGCTCCCTTTTTTTGACATATAGCCAAGAAATTCCTCGACACCCTGTTTTGCGCTAGAATAAATAAAATTATTCTTGAACATGCAGAACTCCTTTTAATGAAGTCGAGAGCTATTTACTAAAATATCTTACTCCTACTCAAGTAAGTGGGACTCCTTAATTCTCTCGCTGTGAACAAGATGTAGTAGAAATAAGACCTGCGTCGAAGCCAGACGAAGGTTGCTGTAACAAACACGCACACTTTATTACATCACCCAGATATTCCTCTAGCTACTTTTTACCCCCTCCAGACAGACTTTTCCTCCTCATTAACTTGATGACTTACTGAAGATCATTGAAAATATGGGCACAGTCGGTCAAACAGAGTCATCTTCGATGTCAACCACTTGTATCAAACTATTTCATTATTTTAGCAGACAATTTTAAAGAATCATACCTTATGGTATCCTCTTCAATTTCATGGTAAAATGTTTGCAGTGACTTTAAACTTAACTACACAGGGAAATGAAATGCAAAGTCACAGTCAAACATCGCCAGAACCAGAAAGTGCACTTCAGTGTACACCATTTTATAGGACCACAACTAATCAATGTATCAAACACAAAATGCTTATAGATCAATTACCTGTTAAGGGTTTTGGGTTTTTTTATGTGTTGAATAATTCTGAATAAACAAGTAAAATAAACACCACATAACCCCACTCATTTAATCCATAATTGCCCATTATGGACTTTTCCCTCCTATGAGTCTATAGGCCAGTATGTTCTCAGCTGGAGCTCTTTTGCTGAGAAACAACTGAAATCTCAATTGTCTGATATTTAAATATAATATTGACTTTTGAATTGCTGTTTTCATGGTGTGGTTAAGTAGCATGAATACCAATGTGTTATGCAGAAATAAATTTATGTATTTCCACCACTGAAAAAAACCCTAAACCCACCCCACGGCACTGTTTTGACTGCAGTAAGGCCACAACTACCTTCCCCACTTTCTAAGAATTTTTTTTTTTTCCTTTTTTCCTTCCAGATGTGACAGTAAATCTGTCTTCCTCTCTTCATTTTTACAGACTCTAGCCCATGGGCATTTGCTAAGGTATGTGTCTTAATTTCTGACACCAAGTACTGCTGCATTTCTGAAGAAGGTTTTGAGAAAGAATCGATCGGTTCTGCATCCTCACAGACATGACTTGGGTTTGCAAATCAAAATGAAACTGTCATAAAAAAAGACCTTTTTAGCAACTCGCCACCAAACAGCTTTTACTAGCTTTTGATACCTTTGTAAAACAGTACCCACTTTGGAGAGTGGCTTCTGTGATTTAAATCCTGAGATCTTCAACTGTCCCTTCTTTATATCCAGCAGGTTTAGATGCCCAGTCTAAAAGTACGGTGCAATTAGTGACTGCAAGAGGCTGGTCAGGATCAGGGTCTGCAGGAGCATTTCTCCACGCAGGAGACTCTGAAAAATCTTCCTTGCGTCCTGGCATTTTCTAGGCTTTGCTGTCTCTCCATGCCCTGGAAGGATAAGCAAGATTTTTCCCTTCAAGGGTTTTCACTCTACATTCACTGAAAAAAAAATACAGTTTTACTGCAGGAGGGGGAGAGGAAGGTATGGCAGGGCAGATAGAAAGCTGATTTGAAAATGACTGAGAAAGGCTTTTTCTCCCTACTTATAACTCGAGACTTACTGAAGTTTAAAATTTGAAATGTTCAGGTTGGCTAATCCCCTATGGGGCTTTGCATTACTAGTAAAAGTTCCGATAGCAAAAAGACCTGGATTAGAAGCAGTTACAAACTCCAGTTTGTTTAGGAGATAAAACGGATGGGGCAGCACACAGGGGAAAGAAATTTCAGAAAAATTCCCGTTTTAATACCATGACACAGGCAATACTGCATATCTGCTCTGCCGTTTCAGCTTCTTTTTTGTTTAAATGTGCACTTTAATGCATACCTGGAACAGTGCATGAGTATATTCGCACAGGTAAAATATACCCACAGGGTAGCTCAGTCCATTGGGCACAGAGAGGAGACGTATTGGGATTTTAAAGAAAATTGGTGGCCATCTCTACACAGACACAGGGACCACTGCATCACAAGAGAGAGAAGAAGAAAAGCATCCTCCCAGCTGTAACTCCAATGAACAGGGACATGACTGAAGGAAAAAAAAAAAAACCACCAACATCACGTTCGGGGTTTTTCAGCTGTTGTGACATGCAGCAAGGTCTGTAACCCACCAATGCATACTGCCTCTCTCCTCCTTGCAATTGCTACCCACCATGAAAATCACTGAACCAACCTCACAGCCTAACACGTACAGTTCCACTTATCTAGCAACCCTGTCCTCTAGGAGGGAAAAAAAGAAAAAGAATCCCCAAACCAGGAGAAACAGGTGAAAAAATATTGCAATACCCAAGAAATAATTAGCCCATTTTCAAAGAGCTATGCATACTGCATTTATGTATGCATTCCTGGAAAAAGAAAAAGATGCATAAGCTGTAAGACTTTCATTCTGGGCATTTTCTAAGTGCCTCTTAGTGTCTTATACAGCAGTGTTTTTATTTGTACATTGTGCTGATTTATAGCCTTCCTTTCTAAAAGAGAAAAAAACCCCTGCCTGTTCTCTGCAAGAAGGGTTAAGTGTTTAAACTTGTCACTTTTTAAGAAAAATTACAAATTGGGCTATGAAGCCAGCAAGAAATAAAAGGAGGGGAAAAAAAAAAGCCTTAAATGGATAAGCCATTCCAGCAAGCTCTGACTGCTGTATTAAAAATACTATCTCTTTTTTACATTACATGAGAAATCTAATTAAATGCTTCAAGGGGGAAATGAAAAGTAGTTCTCAGGCTGACTATATTCGACCTTTCTTCCTTCAAGGTGACAAACAAACAAACAAGATGCTAATTATTGTCTCAGCTTGAATTTGCACTTGTAAAAAAAAAACAACAACTTTTGCTTAGCTGAGACTATGGGGAAAGCCGTAAACTCGCAGGAACTGTATAGCTCAGCTTGACTTTGTTTTGGCTTTTGATGTCCGAAAACATCTTCATGTGGGATGCCTTCACCAAGCTCATAATTTGAGCAGAGCTGTGAGCACAAGCATCCAACTCCTGTCAGCTCCACTCTGACCTGCCCAGCTGGAAACCACTCTGTACAAAATTCAGTATAATTAGGACTGAGTATATGTTGAGGAACAGCCCTGTCAAAGATCACTTTCATCAGATGGGATAGAATTGGACTTGTGTCATCACCAAAGGAAACGCAGGGGAATGGAATAATTCAGTTTAAGATTTGGAAGAGCCCATCAGAAGATGTGCCTTTTGGTTTGGTAATGTTCCCGCTACAAAAGCCTTGATGCAAACTACAGATTATGGTACCTAAATGACTGCTTAGACCACACGCTCTGGTTAGAAACCTCCTCTAAAGTCACCCTAACCATGTCTCCTCCACCTTTCCATATGATGACATGAGGACCATGGCAGCAGGAATGGCTGGCCCTCGAGAGCCAGCACCCTCTTTCAGGGGACCATATGGGTGTTGTCAGGAGAGGTGACATCAGGCCGTGCAGGAGCTCATGGCCCGAGAGTTTGAGGCTACTTTTCTGTACAGTCAGGGCATTTTCTTTATAACTCTGACCTTGAACTCTATCAGGGCAAACATCTTTAATCCTATTCAGGGAAATCCTCAGCCTGTTGAAGATGATGGCAAACTTCCCATCATCAGCTTGAGAGTAGGCCAAGATTTTACGCTTAAAGCATTCGGCAAAACTAAAAACACCACAGGAAACTCTGAAAACCGGCAGGAATTAGAAGCAAACGTCCCAGGCTCTTCCCTTGCGTAGGTGTGCTTCAACATTTCATGTAGTCAATTCAATAGATAAATTAATCTATGAAATGGAATTAAGCCATGGGAGCTGCTAAGATGTTCTACTCGTCTAGCAAAATAAACCTTCCTTATTCAAATGCCTCCAGACTTCCGGTTTTATAAAAGGTGAGATTTGAAGACAGCACATGGCTTAAGCAAAGCTCTTGGGATGCCGCTATCCTGCTTCCCACACCAGAGCCAGCTCCCCACCACACAGACACATGGTTTTTTGGTGCAAAGTAGCACGAAGATTTGCTAAGGTAGTAAATCTAAGGCAAAGAAACAAAAGTGCTCCCTTAATAGCTATTGATGTCTATGTGGTACAAGTCATTGGTCACTGTCATGGAATTTTTCTAACATGAGGTGCAGCATCAGAAGGAGATTTATTCAATACAAAAGGCATGGATGTATCCACCTGTTCACCCTTTGGCTGCAACCGATATGCAACTTTTAGGAGCCACGTTATGGGTTTTGAAGAAGGATATCCCACTGGAAAGACTGGGGATGTCCTGCTCAGGAAAAACACCTGCACAACACAGCCCAAGCCCAGGCTGCTTGAGTACTGACTGAAAAAATGAATTAAAAGTAACAGGTCAAAGCACAATAAGAAACATGTGGGAGAAAACGCAAACAAGAAAGCTATTAAAAGAAATCAATGTCACAAACACAGGTGAAATTACCAATGCTTCTTGCAGTGCCACCGGTTGTTTGCTCGCTACATAAAAGCTCACGAGCCATATTTTCCCTGGTAAGGCAGGGTTCAGCAGCAAGTTTAAAAAAGTCAAGTCCAGGGTCAAGAAATAGCTCCTCAAAATATAATCCATTAGATGCAGCCTAGAAAGTGCTTTTAAAGCCATAAAAAAGAGTTATGTTGCAAATTCTTTACGACATGTTAGGAAGAAGCTTTTGTTTGGTGAGACTGTATCAAGTATTTCTTCTCCTCCTTTATCTATGTACTGGTACCAAGCTACAATGAAAAACAATCCCATGCACCTTTAAATATTTTATTGTTTGAATCAAAATGGCTCTTCTATGCCTAAAATGGACAGAGGCTTATCAGGAGATACTGCAACAAATCTTTTGGAAATCTTTTATCAGTGTTCCACTTCGCAACATCCCCGCTGTAAATTTTACCGTGAGGAATTCATTACATAATTGGATGTGGCTCTACCCAATTTACTTTCGCTTCCTGAGAATCCAAACGTAATTCATGATTCATGTATAAATTATACACAGGAGCAAGTGATCTGAGTGCAAACTGCATATTGCATTAAAGAAGACTGCGCTGCTCAACTTCAGTGTGTAACATTTTCATTTTAAAATGGAGAAAAAATATGGAAAAGACTTTTGAGCTTTCCTCGATACATGAGAGTGAAAGACAGCAAGCCCGGAGGGTGAAGTCTCTGCCAATTCAAAACCACAGAAAAAGAAAAATGTACATTAGTAAACCTGTAATTTATATGCAAATTTCAGTTATATGAATCCAGAAAATAAGTTAAACAAGACAACCAACCAGCAGGAGCTGGCACTGCAGAGAGTGGGGGGCGAGGGGAGAGATATTTTCTAATTTATCTGATTTTTTCTAATTTATCTAATTTTTCATCTAATTTTCTAATTTATCTTTTTCCCTGCTTTCTCTCAGCAGGTTAGTGTATTATGCAAAAAAGTAAGTGCAGGCTTTTAAAATAAGTAGAATAATTCACAGATAAGTTTTTAAAAGTTCTCAGCTTCTCCAGTCAGGGCTGATTTCTCAAAGTGTACCACATATAGCAAGAATAATGGGAGCTTCTGAATGCTAAGATCGTCTGAAAAAGTTTTACATCATTAATCTTCTAGCTAGCAATGACGCCTCCAGCCTGCAGAAAGGCAAGACAAGCCCTCTGACTTTGTTTTTATCTCTACCCTGGTCTTTCCAGAAGGGCAAAAACTGAGCTAGCTGGAGAAGCTCGACAAATTTTGACATTTCATCAAAACTCCAAGAATAAAAAGTATTAAGCAAAAACAAAATTTCCACCAGGAAACCTAGAGGGATTACTTCAAAGAGGTTGAAAACAAGTCAAAACTATCTTGGAATCAGTTTTCTACCAGTTTGTCCACTACAGTGCTTCTTGCAGCGCTGAAATGTTCCATTTTCTCATCTAGCCCATGCTCCACTCATAGAACACCTCTTTGCTCATCTACCAGTGGGTAGTGTGGAAGTCACACAGCTGTAAAGCATCTCAGGGAAAGCAGTCAGGCAGGGAGCTCAGCCAGCGGGGGAAAAGTCACGCTGTAATTGGGAAGGACCACCTAGCTCAGGATAGTGTGAGCCAGCCTGGGAGGGACAATTTTAAACTCTTCTGCATGGTCTTTACTATAAGCAGACTTTCTTTTTTTTTTTTTTTTTTAATTTTTCCCACCCCCCAAAAAAAAGCTGACCTTTTGTACTGCTGCCAAATCCACTTCCCTTTTTGCTGTTGGAAAACAGTTTCAGCTCACAAGCCTTAGGGCAGCCCCAACGCGACATGTCTGGTGCTGAGGCAGAAATGGACATCTTCCAGCAAAGAGATCTCTTCTCATCGCTGTTCAAAATCTTCCTTACCAGGGCCAGGGAATCCTTCCGATGGGAAACAGGACCTACAGGCACCCAGGGTGGCATGGTGCCATTCAGCATGACTAAAAGGGACTTAGACCAGAAAGACAAAGAAAGAGAAAGCCAGAAAAAGAATATAATGACCTCATATTTACTGAGGCACTGAAAAACACCTAAGAGGGCTTTAAAGTAGGCAAGTAATACTCAGCAGTGGTTTTGCTGAAACAAAACCTCATACAAAAACTTAATTTTTTCACAGAGCTGCCTATCAATCAAACCTGGGACTCAAGAAGGAGACAGATTTGAAAAGAAGGAAGTTAGGGATAGGACAGGAGAAGAGAGGAGATAATGACCTAAATATCCATGATGATAGAAAACAAGAGACTGTGAAGACAGGAAAGTCTCATTACACGGAAGCCCATGGAGGATGCAAAGAATGAACGCTCCATCCCTTTGAAGAAGGTAAAAAATAGATTTTAGTGTTTTAGGAATTAGTTCCTAAGTATCCCTTCCTGATTCACCATTCACTGCACTCAATTTAGCCACGTTAAGTGCAGAATCACACAGCAGAAAATAAGTTACTTATGGATTCCTAAGACTGAAAGAAAGCATCAGACTTCTTTCACTTATACAAACTTTTACCTAGACTTCCCAGAGAAACCCACCAACAAAAATATTAACCAGTCTTTCCAGAAGAAGAAAAGATGTTTTATCCACTTACAGTCCTAACCTTTTTAGCTTCCAGTATCCAACAATAAAATCCACCAAGTTTTGACAGTCAGAAAACAACCCAGTGCTATGAGGTACCTCTCCCATAAGAAATTATTTCAAAAGTGAAAGCGATGAGATTTTCATTATATTATTCTCTAGACTCATTTGGAGCAGCAGTGAGCTTGCAGAGTCATTAAAATGCCAATGACCTGCCACTAAAATGCCAAAAGTGCCACCACAACTAACAGGGGTGTAACTTATTATCATTCTTTAAGTGAAACACCATTACAGAAGTGTTTTGAGCATGCAGTTGGGGGCTACTGAAATACCACAGTCCAGTTAAGGGGAAAATAAACATCCACAGCGTTATAGCCATGGGCTGACTGAAAGGTCCTCTGCTTGCTGCAAACCAAATCAATAATGTGCTGTGATAAAGGAGAAAACAGAAATCTCTTCTTATCTTTCAGAGTATCTTTTGGAAAGTAATGACCATTTATAAGAGCCTCTCCTTCCTACTTCACGAGTGGAAAATTACCTGGTTAAATATACCCACACCTCCCCATAGAAATATTCCAATTTCTTATTTACAAGCTCTGGTCGTAAATTCTATTAGAAACTAGGCCTTTATAAATAAATGTAGAATTACAGAGGCCTTCTAGGAACATCAACAAACAGCTTGACTTACAGCATTTCAGATGAACCAAATCATGGCACTCAGATCATATTAAAGTAATTTTTATATGGAAAATTGGTTTTGCAATTCTCAAGCTCTGCTGTAATAGAACACCCTGTGGTGTAGTTGTGTGTCAGCTGATTCCAGGGATTGATTTTTGCTATATGTTTGCAATTATTTGGTAAGGATATACCAATGACATAACTCCATGACTACATAGGCTAAGCTCACCTCTTAAAAGAACAATGCTCGAAGTGCTTTTCTTTTCGTATTAATCTCCATGCACTTTAAGTAATTTATGGTTACTTAAAGTTTTACAATTCTAAATATTCTTTGTAGACTGAACCAGATGTTAATCTTCATTTTAAAAAAATGTTCTTGAAACCAACAAAGAGATAACAGCATTGATTAATAACCAAATTTTCCATCTTGTCATCTTTGAAGGATAGTTAAGGAAAACTCCCCTGTGAAATGTACTTTTGAAACATTACTGATGTCTGAATTTCTTTGATTTTCCTCGCTCTCCTTTCACTGCTTCCACGCCATAAAAGCTTCTTTACATCCTTCAGAAATCATCTTATTTAAAAAAAAAAAAAATTACATCAAGCTGCAAAGTAAGTCTGGCCCTTTGACTAAAATTACAATTAACAAGCTACGGGACTGAAATCCGTCCCTAAGGCAGATGCATGATCCCAGCAAAGTAAACTGGAATAGCTACTGCTGCTCTCAACAGCGCCAGAATTCGGCCCACTACGAACTTTACAAAAATTATTTAAGAAGTTGCTAGACTCCCATCCCAAAATCAAACATGCTATTCAAGCTTTACTCTTGCTCTGTCTTTCAGATAATATGAAAATCAACATTAGCTATCATAAGATTGGGAATTTTTATGGCCTTGATAGCATCACCTTATGCAAAGCAAAACATGTGATGGCCAACTATTAACGAAAGTGCATTAGATATTTAGACAGCTTTGCTGGCTTGCAAAATGAGCCAAAATTAGTGCCTCACAGTATTGCCTTCCACTAGGATATTATTTTAAAGGTCACTGTAAGTAGCAGCAACCCCTACAGCTGGTATGCAGGCAACTCTTGCATTTGGTTTGGCGGAAGAACGTGGAGTTTTGGCCACTGACATATGAATTTACACTCTGGAATTTGACACTCCCCCTTGAATTACTCAACTGTTTACCCTCCTCTTTGTCATTGTTCCTAAATCCTGGTAGACACAAAGCATCTGCCAGGAGGTTATGCTGAAATCAGCAGGCAGGTCCCACGGAGGAGCTAGCTCTGATCTATGATGGCTCCAGCTACACAATGCAACCAGCACCTTGTCCAGCTTGCTTGGTGCTCCTCAGTTTAACAAGAAAATGAAGTCTGATTAGAGGCTGCTTTTTAAGCAAGTGCCAGAACAAAACTTTTACCTTCCAGAGGGACACAGATTATTTATTAGCGATTACTTCTCTCGCAAACTCTTTTCCAGGAAATCGTCTTCTCTCTCTTCACTTCAGAAAGTTCACACACAGCTTTCCAGGATGTCACTAAAGTGCGAGCAAACTATTTACATTCCTGCCATATGTCTACCGATATCCTGCAGCTGTCTAATTTACAATTAGATACCAAACTTCTGCTTGTGTAACCATTTGCATACTTCCCTAATTGTATATATTTAACTAAGTTAAGTAGATTAATTTATTTTTATATTTTAAATTGGGTCTTCTTTTTTCTCCCCCAGAACTTTACACATTTCTCTTATTTTAAGAATTCAGTACCCCAGGACAGGTTATCAGAGAGATAGTGCTATCTCCATCCTTGAAGCTTTCTAAGATACAGCTAGACAAAGCCACCACCAAGTTGGTCTCGTGCAGACAATAGTCCTGCCCTGACTGGGAGGCTGACCAGTAACCCCACAGATCCCATCCCACAAGCTCTCCTGTATCTCCCAGAGCCTACCATCATGGCACAGGGACAGGAAACATCCTTCCCTACTTTCTCAACAACGTGGTAAGACCAAGCCACACATCAAGAAAGACAGCCCTCATCCATAAGAGACTAAGTACAGTTGTACTTACTGAGGCCTGTAGACACTACAGGTCTTAAAACTTCAATTCTGTGTGCATCCATATGCCCACTTCTGAAGTTCAAGCATGTGCTAAAACCTTCTTTAATAGTTGCTCAACTAAATGCAACAGCAACACTCCTTAATTAGAGTCATGCATGAAGTGACCTACCCCACCGTATCAGGACCTGCGCTCCCACTGCCTCCATGGTATTTCTTGAGTGCTTATTCAATACGTAGTCTCCAAATGCCGTAAGCAAAAAAACCTTTTGTAGCTCAAAGTCAAGACGCAACTGAGCCAACATGTGAACTCCACGTGTGCATCCATGTGCAGGCTGAAAGCCACCTGCAGCATAGGAAAACCTATTGGGAAACTCCACAGATGAGCACTGGACTTTTTTGTTGCGTGTATGTGTGTTTTGTGTTGTGAGCAGCTGCTATAAAGGACGGGCAAGTTTTTGACTTGTGGTATCCCCCAGCACTGCCTTATAATTGTCATGCAAAGGAGGACGCAATCTCTGCAAGGCCTGGGAAAAACCTCAGCATATTTGTCTGAGAGATGAATGGCTGACAGGTATTTTTCCAGGGCTCTGGGGTAAGCAGAGGAAAAATTTATTTCCTAATCCAAAGAAAAGACTTGGAGATTTATTTTTTTTCCCAATCTGAACTGCTATTAAAATTATATGTAGATATCAGAAAAAAAGCTAATCAAGTTTTCCTTTTTAGTGAAACACTCTAGAAAGAAAGTAATTTTAGGTTTATTATAATAAGTTACATACGATGAAAAGACAAAGCCTCACTTTCCTCTTTTCCTATTAAACCAGAGTAAGAGGTACAACTCTAGATGAAAGTCATTTTGCACTAAAAAAGATTATGAATTCTGCAAATCTCAAGAAGACATTCTGACATTTTCCAAATTATTTTTGTCTTACTTCTGCTCAAAAGAAAATGCCATTAAAATTGATGAGCTTTAACAAGCAATTTTGTTTTGAAGAAATAGCCTTTTCTAAGACAAAATTGTTTCAATGGAATTTTTTTTTCTGTTTTGATCACTAACTAATTATTCGTAGACACTGGAGTTCTCTTATCCCGGACATATGACATGGATTATAGTAAAACCAGATGGAGATTAAATTTCAAACTCACATATGGAGCTCATGACCCTCTTTATGAATCATCACACCGTTTGTTTAATATTTAATGCAACTCTTCGTTACTCTGAAGAAAACATTGAACAACAGGGGCCCATAAAATTAAAATCACACAGCAAAATCACAGCTACTTGCAAATCTTCTCTCTTCTCTGGGACTTCATCACAAATCTGTCTGATCTAGGTTCATTAAGTTTATTTTTTCACTCCCAAGATGGTAAGATACGATGGAATGCTAAAGTTTCATATAAACATCTCTGATTACAGCTTGCAAGCTTCAAGAGATCCAGCCTTGCCTTTCATGCAAACCTAGGCATAGTAATATCTTGAGATTAAAAAGAAATATTTCTGAGCACGTTAATCTACTGAATTCTTAGGAAGAGTGGGAAATTAAAACTGTGCAGCTCTAGATACAATTTGACTATCTCAAATGCATAGACCATGCATGCAGGAAAAGCAACTGCCTCAGCAGTGATCTCTTTCCTTGGCTCCTTAAGTCATCAACTCAAAAAATAATTTTAGAAAACTATCAGTAGGTACCTATGGATCTCAATGAACACAAGCCTGCAGTCAGGAACATTTTATCTACCTATTTCGCCAAAGCTAAAGAAATATACTTTTTCTAAGTGCATTTGCACAGCTTCTAAAAATTGCCATTGTGTTAAGTGCTATTAAATGAGTCGTGCGAGAAGTTTAAAGCTTCCCTCAACCTACACATCCAAGCAAGGTCAGCGAAGTCGAGCCAAAACCTAGCTCCCATCCTGTGAACCTGAATCTGTCTTTTGTTCAGTTTGTCTTTCCACTCAATATGAAGAGACGTCTCACCTCCAGCTTCCAGACCAAAGCACAGATTCACATCCAATCCCCAACAGACATCCAACCAGCAAAATTTCTTTACAGTCATGTCACTTTCTGGCATCAAGCACCCCTCTGCCTTCCTTTTTGGTCCCATCAGCGCTCCCACTCCAATTTACCCTCATAACACTAATAAATTGTATACCTCCTTGCCCTGCATGCCTATTTCAACCTGGAATCGACTGGTACAGCACTAGCTAAGTCATATAAGGCTCACGTGGTTTGCTGCTAATAATTTGGCATCAGTAGGCGTGATCATTTAGAAGCTCCTTTTAATAATATAGGGACTGATTGAGTGGATTCAGTGTTAAAATATTGTGGAGTTGCATCTTCGCTCAAAAGCGGTGCTCCAGGCAACTCTCAAAGCACTGTGCAGAGACAGCAGCGGGGGATGTACAAGCACTCCTCATCCTCTTCAGCCCACACCAAAAGCTGTTCACATTGTCCTTAAGAGCAGATAAAACGCTTTCTCACAGTCCTTTTTGCAGGTCTGCTGTGCTTTCTCATTCCTGCCAAAGCCAACATCTGCATGGACAAAATAGTTCTGCTTATGCAAAGACCCCCAAGTGCAGAGCAGAGCACTGCGCACCTCCAAATCTGCACGTGCTGCAGGCAATTTATGTATTTTCCAAGTGAAAAGCATGCAACTGCAGCCCTGACTTCTGTACGGTCTCTCTGGCTCAGCACCCAGCATCCACAGAGCATTTGCCTGGCTGTTGAGGTTACTGTCTCTGCAAGCTTGAACCCCTCTGAAGGGGTGGCTGTGGGCTCAGAAGTCCCAGGTCACCCTTCTCCCTCAGCAGGACAGCAGCAGCAGGGAGATACCCTCCTCCTTTGGAAACACAAAACACCCATTCAGTGTAAAAAACAGGCAACCTAAAGGAGATTTTTATCCCATGAAATCACTTGTGGGGCCCTTTGCCGAATTATGCATGTAAGTATAGACCTCCCAATCCCAGCAATACTGTCCTTGCCGTCTCTCTCAGCTTTGCAGTCTGCATAACTATTCCAGCAGCACTTTCTTGTGCGCTCCCCAGCAGAATTAATTAATGTTTGCACAGTACTTTGAAGATGAAAGTACTAAGCGACTGCTAAATATCAGGCCAGATTCTCAGCTGGTTTAAAACTGGCATTTGCAGCGCGACATCCGGGCCCACAATCACCCTGTTTCATTAGAGAGACTCTCTAGAATATGAAGAAAATTAAAGAAAAAATTTGTAAGTAAAAGAATATAGAAAAAGAAGAGTACATAAAAATATACAGAAAAGCTGCAGTGAAGTAATAACCTTCATGCTTTTCCCAGAGTCCCTCTTCCCCCAGGTGAAGAGTACAAATCTGCAGAGCCACGACACCATTCTCCTTCAAACCTCCTTAAAACTCACCTCTGCTGAGATGCCTACAAATCATTTGGCACTGATTAGGCAGCTGATGTACTGTGACTTCTGCACATTACAGTTACCATAACCATCCTGCTCTTAACGTTGGCCCGCCCTATCTGGTTACTCAATGTGCTGCTTCTTTCTATCCTCTGCCTTCAGCATTTGCAGGGTTTTTTTTCTTACCTATAGGTGCCAGGCCCAGCCCAGGGATAGTCAGATGCCAAGAAAATGTTTTTCCAGTCCTTTGTAGGCTCCATATTATATGCATGTGCAAAAGTCAGTCTCAAAGGGTAAGCCTCAATAGGTTTAGATCCACGTACTGAGATGTGAGTGTTCCTGTATAAAACCGTTGATCACGGAATGCAACCCAGGAGATTTAACTCACGCATATGCTATACATAAAGCAGCTGTGTGCTTTTCCAAACGGCACCATGCTGCTGCATGTTTGAGGGCAGTTTGAGGGCTAAACTTACTGCTTAGGCTAGAATTTTTTTTAATAGCACAAATTACTCTTAAAATCGCAAACACGTGGTCAAAGAGAAAGTTTCATCGGCAAATCAGTTTCTTATTTGTATAAACTGCAATAGTTATATGGGGAGACAAAGCTACTCTTTAACTATTGTAGAGAGTGGCAGGAATGCCTTCCTCTGGGGGCTTGCAATAACACAGCTGCTGGCACCAAGAGGAGAGGAGGCACCAGCAGACTGCATGCATCTTATGCCAGGACACTGCGGCTGATGGGAGAAGCACCTCCATCGGCTTGATGTGTGCGGGATGAAGCACTAGCGACGAGCTCAGGGTGAGGGGTTAGAACGAGCTGCCTCATTGATTGCAAAGAGACTGAAGCTGCGTGGCTTGGATCTGGCCAAATCTCTTTCCACATCCATGTGATCTAGGAGCCAAATCCAGGCTCACTTCAAAAAAACACAGCTGGAAGCCATGCATGCAAAGGGTGTTGATACTCTTTCCACAGCCTCGCTAGACCTAATGTTTTCATCTCCTTAACTAAATCAGTTGCAATGCTATTCACAGAGACATGAAAAGAGCCCTCAAGAGCCTTTCCATGAACAACATCAAAACTCTACTCACTCAAATGCCTAAAATACTACTGGACTTCTAGGTATTAAAATGAAAATATTATGCCAAAAATGAGTTCCCATGCTGCAAGATTCCAGCGAGTATTAAAATCCCAAGGACACTGCCTTTGCAACAACGCTTTTTGTTTAAAGAAGGTAAAACCAAAGAGAAAACTGGGGCCAACAACCTCAAGCTTTTCATCTGTGCTCCGTCAGTGCAGCAGTGCTGCTCAACACACAGAGACGATGCCCCTACCCACCCAAAACCAGGGAGATTGCCCATATACACATACTGCTGGTAGCAGAGAGCCACAGATGCAACTAAGCGGGTTAACTTCCAAGCCTCGTGCCTTGGGCAAAGCTGGACACTTCCCCATCTGGCTGCAGATCTTTCTTACCCCTCCAGTCTGTTTCATGATTCTGCTTTCCAACTGAAGCCTCGCTCCGTTGAGAAACATCCCTTCTGCCTCTTTAGCATGACTTAGGCTGATGCTCTGCACTCGTAGCCTTAACCTCTAGAGAGCTGGGATGAGATTTTCCAAAGCACTTAGTGTTGACCTACCTCTGCTCCAAATCAGTCTGATTATATTAGGTTAATTATATTTAAGTTTGGCCATGTATATTTTGTCATAATAAACTTACCCCAAAGGAATGCTGCTGCTTTAAAACAAGATTACTAGATCTGTGACTATATTTATGCATCTCAATAAGGAATCTGATTTTCCAGTTCCAGTTCTGTGGATTTTTTTTGGAGCTCATTGAATATTTAGTACTGGCAGAGCAGAGGTCAATGCAATTACATCCTACATCTTGAAAGGAAACAGTCCCCTCTAAATTCAATGCTAAAGAAGTGCTGCACTGCAGACCTTTAAGGCTCAAAACTCCAAAACCTAACACTAAAAATTAAGAGCAATCTCAACCGAGCCAGAATGCATTTTTTTTCAGCATCTACATTTTAGAAGAACTTGTGCAGAGCACAAATTAATGCAAATGGATTTCTTAATGTACATACTGAAAGATATGCATCCAGAGGTTGTCCTGTCTGAATACATTTTCAGTAGTCCAGGCTCTATGTGAATGGCTCTGCACAGCCAAGACCCAAATACCAATATAAGGCTTTACCTTTCACCTCCTCCTTTTTTTTAAAAAAAACCCTGCCAGGCAGTGAGTGTTTCTAAATGGTACTAGAAGTGACTGTCAGCTGTCACCAGCTCTTTTCCAACACACACACACTGGAGAACCCCTTCTCAACTTAGTCCATACAGCACCTCCAGAAAGACCAGAGTAATAATTGGAGTGTTTTGGCCATGAAGCTCATACAGAGTAGGACTAAATGTACCCTTACAGACCTGGTTTTTAAAAAATTTGTATGTTGAACCTTCTTCTGCTGCATTTTCTCTTTTGATACATATTTTTTTAAAATGAATCCATAATTGGTCTATCTGAATGATTGACAGCGAAGGTGAAGGAACAGCCTGTTAGTCTTGACTGCTGGGGTAATGAATAGAGAGGCTGACATGTTAAATTTCTTTCACCTCCAACTGGAATTATAAATTATAGACTTCTTTTACATTATCATAATACCAAGTTCATCTTAAAAATAGAATGATTCCTTGGGGGTGTATTTATAGTGAAAAAATACATATCGAATGCTGTACTTAGCATACCTTCATGTTTTAATATAATTGGATTGATTGTTCCAATTTTGTTCTTATTTTAGGAAATCAGGAAACAGAATCAGATCATCTTACATTTTTCAAAAGCTCCACCATTTTTCTGTCTGTGACTTAACGTGTCCTCCTGCTGTCCCTACAGCTACTTGGCAGGTTGCACCTTCCCAGCTTGGCCAAGGGCCACTTTATCTGCGTCTATATAAACTTTGCAGGGAGCGGAACCAAGATCTGAAGAAGTCTGTAGGAACTAAAGTTTCCACCCCATAAAAACCCCTTAATTTGGCCTTCATCCCTAAGCAAACAACTTGTGTGAAACAAATCATCGAGTTCAAATTAATCAGTTTGTGTGAGAGCAAACACAGCCCATCAATAAAAGCAAAGCAATAAACCAGAGGGAAATGCCTCCAAGCCAGACACAGTGCATTTAAACTCTCCAATTTATTTTGTATGGGAGGGAGGGGAGAGAGCTCTTAAAACTTTTGTCTAAATTAGACTTAATTCAAATCATGCTGGTACGAAACCTCAAGGCTCAGCTCCTAATAGCAGTGTAACTATCTGTGGAAGTGCAGAAGAGATGAAGATGGTCTGCCTCGTGGGATGCCAAGAGGACAGGGGTGCTGGGGTAGGGGTAGATGCAGTCACCCTGGCCCTGGGTCCTCTCCTCCATCCCAAGGTAGACCCAGGAAATAAATCCCCCGATCTGCCCCAAAGTCTTGATAGCACCTGGAGTGGCTGCTAAAGTCACAGCGAAGCAGGGTCAAAGGGAGATACTTTGGCCATGGTTCTTTCCATTCCCTGTGTTTTCTATACCTGTAATGTATACGGCCCTGTCGGCAATGCTGCCTCCTACTGACTATCCCACAGGAAAAAAAAAATCAGCCTCAAGCCATCTGCACGACTAATTCCCCTACAGCTCAGAAAAGTGCTGCTTGCCATCAATTACTTTGGTATGCCTCGATCTTATGAAATATTTTCAATTTCCAGAACAGTTTTGACAGGGGGAGAGAAGAAGGGACAGGGAAGAACAATACACTTCCAACGAAATTTGGCACTGTTCAGGATTTCTTTCACTTCAGCAAAAAATCCTCTTAAGACACAAATAAATGTGTCTTATTAAGTTAGCAGGATCTTCCCCTAATAGTGTAATTAGCTTTCATAGGAGATAGGCCCATGTACTGTCTTGAGAATAGACTCTCAGGCATATATAAACATGTAGTATCAGGCACACTTCTCGCAAATTAAGGAAAGCATTTGTCCTTTCCAGTGTTGAAACTGAAAAAGTGCTGTCTTAAATGCTATATTAGCATCAAATCCCAAGTGAACCCCTGAGCAGACCCTCTCAAGGAGGAAGCCCCTGCATCAACTCCTGCAGTTCCCCTTTTGCTGCCTGAAGGAGGAGGAGTGTTGCTGGGGAGCATCACTTGCAGGGGAGGAGGCAGCAAGACCCACAACACTGCAACGAGCTCATTAACAAGTCACAGCTAAGATGTCTGACGGATTTTTAGACTTTACCTCTTGCAACCAGATAAGGAGCCTCTGCAGTGGACCCATCCCAACCTCCCACAGAGGTCTGGAGCTTGACCCCTCGCTTTGCAGATCTACTCGGTACAACATGCATGGACACACCTGTGGACTGCCCACCGCTCTGCGGACTAGGCAAAAGCAGCTTTGTTTTCTTGCAGTTACTGACTGTGGAGTTGGTAAATTGTAACCCTTATCCATCAACAGGATGGTCTTCATTAGTCTGTTCCCCATCATTTAACATGACTATAAGCCATCGCCAAACAGATTATACTGACTATTCCATTAATATCCTGTATTCCGCAAATGGGGAGGAAATTGTATTATTCTGGTAACTGTCTAATGTTTGCCACCAGATGCATGAGGCAAATGTGTCCAGGAAATGCGTACTTACCCAATGTCACCTGACAGATAAGCCCAGACACCTATTCATTTGCAAGGAAGCTGCAAGAAATAACTGCAAAGAAAGTAGAGGCACTACACAGTAAGAAGAAAATGAGCTAATAAATACTGCCACACCATATCCTAGCACGCAAAGCAATGTTTTATTATACACTTTAAAATTAACACATGCTATTTTGTTGGTATCAACACACACTCAAGACGTCTGATCCTTCACACTCCACAAACCCTACACAGTGACAAAATCGAACCCTACCGTTGGCACTTCATCACCTGTGTGAAGACACAGAATGAAGCGCTCACGCCTCCACCCTTCGTGCATAGCCAATATTATAAGCGGCGTGAGATGTTTTCTTCTTGTCAAGATCAGTTTTCTCAACCGGTTCCCACAAGACATGTTTACATTTTCCTATAATAGTTTTCCCTGTCTCCTGATTCGCCTAAATATAAGCTCTGAAGCACGTTAGTGGCCTTAATTTAACAAAAAAACCCCGCACACACCCCAGAAAAAACAACTGAAAAAAAAACAACCCAACCCTAATATCTGGATGGCAGTGGTCATGTTTCCCCTCTGTAACCTGAGGAGAAGCAGCATTTCCACAGCACAACGCACATCATGGATGGGCTAAATCATCTACCGAGGGTGTCTGCATTTCTCAACCAACCAGAAGGACAAGGCTCCTCATGCAGGTACCCTGGGAGACATGCATCCTCACCCAGCTGGAACCCATTTGTGATTTCTCTGGTTTGGGCTCTAGGTGGAGGACAGGAGCATAGCAATAACAACACTCGGCAACGCACAATTTCCAGCTTCTCTTCAGCCTACACTGTTTAGTATCTGGAACATTTAATAATTATTATTAATTGCAGCTAACTGTAAACTGTAAAATAGATGGGGGGAATGCACAAATAAACTCCGGCACATCTGCAGCTCAGCCTTTGCTCTTCAGCTGGGTTCAGCTTTACCATGCAAAGTTTGACCCATCCGTTATACACGTGCTACAACCCAGCTTTGCAAAATCTGTCAATCTGCAAGCCTTGGCAACAAAACCAGCCCAGGAGATGTAAGCGCCAATCTGAGAAGATACTCCCCAGGAATTAGATTTTGTAAACAAACATTTCAGCTAATTGCATTCTTGTTCTCAGTGCAATGAAGGCCCCATTTAGCCAAAGCATTATTCTATGGAGTTTAGTTTCTTCCATTTAATGAACGCTGATCCTGTCTTAGCCTCGGCTGGTATATCGTCAGGATCAACATGAAATGCTAATGGAGAAAGATGCTTAATATCATTTCAAGTGTTTAAGTTACAACCGCAGCTATTAAAGCAAATCCATTTTACCTGTTCCTCCTCAGGCTCCCCAGTGAGACAGATTTAAAAGTTTCCATGGGGAGAAGTGATTCATAAATGGCTACACAGATCAGAGAAGAAAGCCTTTCACTGTTAATTACAGCCAGCGTTTTCCGAATCGAAGCTGGTCATTTTGCCGGCACAACACATAATTAGCAAGGCTCATTTTATTTCATCGCCTTCACAAATTAGCTCACTTTTTATAAAGCAAGGTGGCTGCCTCCAGCAGTAGGGATAACCATGCTAGCCAGCCAGGAAAATAAGGCTTTGTGCTCTGCTTGTAGTCCACGGCAGAAAGATCCAACAGGTCCTCCAATTTTCAGACCCCTTGCTGGTTCAACGCAGAAATCACTGTTGCTCACCGTGGCATCCCTAACAGGAGACTTTGTGGTGCACCTGTATAAGATGATCACCACAGTCCCATGAATCTAGATCTTCTCAATGAGAAAAGCTTCCTTGTTTTTCACCTTTCCCACAGCTAAGTCAAGGTGCAGGATGTGAAATAGCCACAGCTATGAGGAAAAGGAGGAGGATGCTTCCTGCCCCTCATCCCTGCAGAGCAACTGCAGCAGGTCCAGCCCCAGTGGCATCCATGGAATCCTTGCACCACATGCTTTGGGGTCATCATGGAAACAGTAGGAGAGGATGATGCATTATAAGAGATGCTGGTCTTCACTCGCCCAGAGAGAACACTCTCAAACACCATCTGCATTTTAAAGCAGGACTGTTTCTTTATTCCCATGGCTCAGACTGCCCCTCAGCCACTTTGAGAAGCAGCTCCTCCACAGCAGTGGTTTCCAGTGGATGCACTTGTGAAGATCCCGGTTTTGAACTAGGCACCCAAAATACTGGTCAGAGCCCCCGGTGCTCGCCAGACGGAGCACGCTGCTGGCAGCTATCATTGAAAATGCTGAAGTTATCCTCGTGCAGATTTTAAAAGGCCACTGTTTATGCATGTAAATTCTGAAGGGCATTAGCAGCATCGCTGACACACACTGACAGCCAGCCCAGCTCCAGGAAGGGAATAAGCAGCAGCAACTGCCTGAATAATTGATGTGCTTTTACTCTGCCCCATGGCCCAGTTATTACATTGCTCACTCTCTTCAACTGCCTGTGGTTTCTAAATTAATTAGAATTCTTAATGTCATGGCCAGCTGGTTTAAAAAAAAAAAAAAAAAAGCACCAAGAACAAAAGAGAGTGCTTCTCGTGCCCTTGAGCCTTGAGATCTCTTACTTTGGCCTCGTCATGCAGGGAATAAAAGCACAATCTCAATCACTGAAGCTTCAGACCCCACTCATCGATGTTAACAGCAGCACAGCATGAAATCCACTCCATCTGCAAAAAGCCCCCATTTCATGGGGATGAACACCCCCATCAAGCTCACTTCTCCCATAAGATGGGGCAAAGCCTTTCCTAGGGGATGGCGCATGCACAGAGCAGCTAGCATCTCTTCAAGACAATGAGACACGTCCAGTACGTCCCTAGCCCAGCCACTGCAATCTAGCGCCACGCGGTACTGAATGAAAGGACACTGCTGAAGTCTGGAGGAATTACGGAGCTCTCGGCTGACCTGCTCTTACAGTCAACAGAGCTAAATGACTCTGTGAGATCCCTTTCATGGGCTGACAAAAAGTTGCGTGCAACCTCCTGACCTCGGAGAACAGGAAAGGATAATAAAAATGACACACTGATCAAATATAACAACGTGAGTGGCCATTTCTTTGCTACATACATACCTTTACCTACTTACACTATTGCTTATGCTTAAACTTTAAGACAATGTCTATAGCTTTTAAGAAATCCAGTGGGAATAATTCCCGTTTCAGCCACATTGCTTTAAAGCGCAGGTAGTTTCATTCCAAGTCCTTGGAAAGCACTTAGCCATGATGAATCTGGGGGTATTTTTAGTTTCATGCTTACAAAAACAAATACTGATTTTTTAAAAAAAATCTCTTTACAACTGTACAAAAAGCATAAACACTCACAAACTATTGGATTCGTTCAGATAATTTTAAATTGCACAGATAACAGACTAATATTTCACGACCCTATAAAAGAGCAGTGAAATACCAGTGGAACTCAACAGTGCAGCACAGTCTTTCTCTTTATCAACATATAGCGTCTTACTGTAACCTGCAGGATACTGAGAAGGAGAAAGGTATAAACCACCTTTCCATTATTCCCTTTGGGAAATTAATGATTTTAAATAAATTGGATTTTTCAGTATTTCTTTTTGACATGGATAAACCGACTTATACTCAAAGCAATGAATTGTTTGAGTCCCCAGTAAAGTTAACATGTGCAGGAGATGTAGGGTAAGTGCCCAAACATGACAGTCCCAGGACACAGAAATGAGCTGGCAATGGTGACACAAGGCTTTAAATACTTATGGAAGTATCCAACAAAACGAATCCCATTCGTTAGCACATGGAAGGTAATTCAAACCACTGTGAGCCCAAAATACAGGACTATGTGGTTCTCTAAAAACTTAATGTATTTTGATCGAGTGTTTATTTGCTCCTAGAGCTTCTCCCCCATCTGCTATTTTTCCTCTCCTGTTGTAATTTTGCACTAAATCTACACATGCAGAGTCCACCACAAAAAAAAAATACAGAAGGATCAAAGCAAGTTGCAAATTTAAGCCCTTTCAGTGTGTTTCAACATCCTTCCTGAGGACTGAGATGGCACTTCCATTTGTAGGGTGGGAAGACGGGCTTCCAGAAAAATTATAATGCTGATACATGAAGGCGGTAGCATTGGTCCACCCTATGATTTTTTTTGTTGTCATCTTGGCTTACTTATGCTGCCTCTAAAATGCACGTGCTAATTATCGGCAGTATGGCACTGCAGATGTAGTGAACACAAGATGTCACTCACATGCATTTTCCAAACCTAACAATGAAGTGAAAAGTGTCTCATAAGAACATGTTACGTGATCATACAGAAGCTTTCCTGACTCCTGCAACATCTCCTACCTGAACCTCTTTGCAGCTGTTTTCTTAAATCTCACTATGCTTGCTTTGCTACACTTAAATGTACAGACCTTCATACCGTATGTCTCCTTTTGCTCTCCATACTGTGGCATCTACATACATCTCTTCCTACTTTGAAGTCATCATATTAATTATTAGAAAAAGTAACTGAAAGGCTCAGCTCATGTAGATTCCTCTTAGGATATCAACAGTACTAATGAAGCCATTCACAGGCTTTAAGGCAGACGTGGGGTCCTGTTCCCTCCTCTGAATCATCGTACTGCTGGAAGGATGTACCAGCTGAAGAAGGACCACCACTCTCCAACATGGTCATGCCCTCCTTGCCCAACTTCTACATCACTTGTCTCCAGAAAGGAGCAAAGTGCAAAACCACACAAGGTCCCACAGGGGTGCTTGCCCCTCAGACTTGGAAAGAAGGTGGAATTAAATACAGGAGACGGCAGTGGTACAGAGCAGCACAGTTTTCCTTGCTGCTTTTTGAAGCCTAATCTTTCAAGAGGCAGCCCCCGGCAAAGTGGCTCATGAAAGTTTGATGAACAGCATTTTGTTTAACACCAGAACCTGAGCCACAGCCCTGTCGAGCTGCATTGCCCAAGCAAAATGTCACGACCCAAGAGGATCAAGAGACTCGACTGCAAGAAGCAGGCTCGCAGGCAGCAGAGGACCTCATGACCTCTGGAGCAGGGTGCACCACCACACAAGTTACTCAGTCACCGAAACATGACGAGGCTGCTGTAACACTGATGAACACTGCGCCTCCTACGATACTTGCTCACCGTGCTGCAAGGCAGTGCGAAGCGGTCACGCAAATACAGGGAAGTCCACAGCTGCTTCTGTTGGCACACTTACACCTTGCTATTTCCCGCCCCCCCCCCTTTTACCTTTTCCACTTTTACACGCACTGAAGAAATTCACAGTATGCCATTCCCTACCATTTTGCTTCAGAATTTTCATGCTCTGCTGCTTTTGTTCCCCCATTCCCTTTCCATAAAGGAATATTCTCAAGAAACAATCGTGCCTGCGTAACTGAAAATACACAAAACCCATGTGCAGAGACAGTGCTGTAGGCTCACGCAACATGATCAGGTCAAGTAGTTTAATATCTTAGCACAGCCAACAAATGAGGCTAGACTATACAGTCCAGTAATTACCTTTTCTTGTTCTTCGGGTGCTAAAAATCCACACGCTATTTTTTTCAGAATAGTGAATTCAGCATTTCTGGAAACAAAGAAAAAAAGAAAAAAAACATTAAAAAACATTCACACTTGCCTCTGAGGACCTATTAGGCACTCACGAACTTTCTGCTATACATGCACCAGAGGATACAGCAATGAACAACTGGTTTTTTCAACAGATCTGATTTTAAAAAGCTGTAAGAATTTTTAACCTCTGTGAAGCACATCTCTGTATGGGAAGACAGTACTAGCACATAACCAACAACAGTTAGATGAAAAAAAAAATCAGTGGAAGCTATCGCTGCCAATTATTAAAAAAACCCTAGAGGTACAAGTAGTTATTGAACACACATGCAGGTACATGAGTATTTCTTGGCCGTAACAGACTCCAGTGTGATCTGGATAAACTATTGTTATAGTAGAGGATTTACCAGAGATTTTTAGAGGTTGATGCACCAGAACAATAAAGAAATATCTAGTTTGAAAAGAACATGAAATAAATTATGATTGTAAGGATGTTAATTCCTGTTCCTCAGCAGTTACACCTTAAATTTCCCCCGCTCCCTTACATCTTCAATATTTTCTTCTAACTATAGTGTTAGATGCTAAATGTAACATTAATTGACAACAGCATGAAATGCATGGATCCAGGTCAGCCTCCTGGAAGCGCTGGTGTTATTGGGATTAATTACACATGAAAAATTGCTCCTTGCAGCTAGGATTGCTACAGATGAAACTTTGGTGGAAATCAGTTTTGTCAGAGTCCAGCTGGATGACACAGGACTCCTGGACCCCATCCCACCCCAATTAAACAATTAGAAAATACAATTAAAAAATACATGCAAGGGAAATGGCAATGAGTCCTCCTGCCTAAATTTTGCTTCCAACATTAACTATAAGCCCAGCTCATTTTCCACAACCTGTTGAGAGGAACACAGGCTATTTCATTTGGAAGAAGTGTATTAAAATGAAAAACTATAAAGCCTGATTAAAATAAGATCTGGTGATAAACCAGGGCCAGTTGCTCCAGTTGCAGCGGCGGGTCCCTAAGCCTTTCTCAGCAGGGACTGCAGCACAGCTCTAGCCCTGCTACCGTGGTCCCTGACCCTGGATCATCCTATACTTCAAAAACTTTGCAGACCAAAACAGTGGTCCTAGGGCTCCAGTCTCACAGCTCAGCTGATCCAGAATGGTCCTGCTTTAACCTTTGATGCCAAAACAGGAAAGCTTGACCCCAGCTCCATACACTCCTTGGCAGGTACTCCCTTAAGAGTATGAAAAGAAGGAGGCTGAGGCACTGGTACCCAACAAATAATTCATCGTACTAAAGGAGCAATCACTTGCATTCAGTAACCTTGGAAGTCAGAGTAGTAAATTAAAACTTAAAACAAGGCTTGAGAGTCCAGCACGCATGCTACTTTGAGTGATTTCTCTGTAATAGGCAAGTATGGATGCTCTGGAAGAAAAAGAGACCTATTCCAGGTCGTCTGTGAGCAAAATTGCCTCTGTAAGCAATAAATAGGTTTTTGACCATCGAAGAAATTTACAGGCAAACTCTGGGTAAGACCTGATACTATTTCTCACTACAAATGAAAAAGTCTCCAGATGTTAGCTGTTTTCAGCCTTTGGTTTTGATCACATATATACAGTTTTGGTAGGAAAAAACACTTTTACAAGTGCAGAGCAGACCAGGCAACACCTCACGAGGGCATCCACATACTTTATTTCTAGGAAGAATGCCACTTGTTTAGACTACTCCACTTGTGTTTTACAGCAAAACCTCCACCTGGTTCCAAGAAGCTTTTGGGGAATAACTGTGATTTGATGACAGCAGTATAGAGCAGAAAAATGGTGGTTTGCCTAGTCTGAAGAAGTTAATGTTTGTTACCCCATTACCTTGCAACAGCTTTTCAAATGAAATTAAAACAAGATCTTTGTTTCATTTATGATATCCCAGATTTCACTTCTGCTTGGAATGTAAAGGGCTAGAGATAGCACAACATACAGTGGTTTATGGCTCTTCTGTGTCATTTTAGGATTCAGCATATGCTCGCCTCCCAGCTCACCTTTATTTTATCATAATGTGAGTGTACTGACTGGTAAATCTTTCTTGCTTTCCCTCCCCAAATGCTACATGTACAACCTTGAGTTGGCCTCTGCCACATGCTATTTCTATGCAGATTTCAAATATAGTTTGGGGAATTCTTGTTCTTAATGAAATAAGAAGGGAACAATACAGGGACTGCACAACAAAGATCTTCCAAAATATGTGCTGGACAGTCAGCGCTCACTGGTAGTGGGTGCACTGCAGGAACTACAGGGATTTGGTGCCAGCCCTAAAAGGTAGAATAAACACACTGAAGAGAGAGACATTGCTTTACCTTTGACTCCTGCTAACACTCACAGCAGTACAGCGCCTGCCCCATATGCAAGGGAAGCTTGGTCTTATTTTCTTTTACTGCTTTCCACACCACTCGACTTACCTGCTCCCCTCTGAAACCGACAGTACTTCTTCTCAGAAAGCATCTGTCATTTCTTCCCTAGTTCTTCCCCAGCTGTACTCTGCCAGGACAATTTGGCAAGAGGTTTCACTTAAAATCATAATGGAGAGGGGAAATCATCTTCTTTCCTTTGCTCCGTCCCATGTTACCCTGGTACTGCCAAACAGATAATGTAGATACTTCAACACAGCCTGCTCTTACTAACGTGACTGCTGGAGTTCATATTGCTAAATATTTCTAAATCCTGTGCTATGGTGAGTAACGCATCCACCCAAACAGGACAAGGACATACTGCTCTGCATCACTAGATGCCAGAAGAAGGGCAATTAATCTGCAAACCAGCGTGCTGCTGCATCTCCGTGCCAAAACAGAAGCTGCTATTAGGGAGAGCAATGATAAACACTTTCTGTTCAGCAACAGCACAAGCTGGGAGGAGAATCCATCAAGACAGGATGGCCCACCCTTGAGTAGCTGTCTGCTGTAAACAGTCAAGCAGTCCGACTTCAGTTGTTAATGCTCACGGCAGAGGAACCCACAAAAAACCACACAAATGTTTCTGGCTCTGCTCAAGCAGAGGAGTGAGCACCTGGGATCGTGATTTTGGTGATGGAAACCCATAGAGAGCAGTACAGCATCATTCCTAGGTGTCAGCATCTCTGCATCAGCTCTATAAAACCAAATCAGGAACTTTCACCTACAGTGACTTAATTAATATGCACCCTACAGATCTCTCCAAATCCCGCATGCTGCTGTCCTCCATTACCAAGCTCTTTTGATGAAAGTGATTAAAGCTAACAATTATAATTTGTGTTAGAGATGCCCCTTGAGGCTTCGGCTAGGCTCAGACTTCATTGTTCACAGAATACAATGCAAAGAAATCTCTCTCCCGAAGAGCTCATCCTCCAAGAAGACAACGCAATCAAGGAATAGCAGAAAGAAAGGCACAGACACAAAAAATAGTTGCTCAAGGTCAAACAGCAGGCCATCGACAGAGCAAGAACAAAGCCCACCTCCTCTGTGGAGCACTTATGAGGCCATGCTGACTCTCCAATACTAAGTTGATGAACTAATACACTTTATTTATCAAGTGTCGAGAGCAGATGAAGTAGTTCATAGTGTTACTTGCTGTTCTGTATTTGATCATGTATTTTTGTGGTGGCTCTACAAGCAAACCTAACCATGACAGTGAAAGAGTTACCTTCCCTTTCACCTTCCAATGAAATGCTTCCCATACTTTTTTGTGCACATTACTGACAAATCGATCCCCCTCCATTTTTTTATTCTTCCATCAATGCTTTCAACAAAGAGTGATTGCTCAAGTGCCCTTCTCCACCTTGCACTTCCAATTTTTTAAGGAATGGTCAATCTCGATATGCATAATTATAATTGCAAATGGATCATTTTATCTTGTACTCTTCTGTTTTAATGGGACTACGTACAGTCAAATCTCTAAGGTAACATTTAAAGTCAAAACCTCCTACATCATTCATATGTGTTTTAGATATTTAAAAATATTAATATGCAACTAGCAATATTACAAAAGGTTAAATTTCTAACTAACTGGCCCACTTATGACACCATAAATCTGATATAATTTTCATTGATTATTAGAAAAATCTTTCCAAGGTGGTATAACTGGAATTTAATAAAATTTGCTGCCATACAATTCATCAGCAAGAGAGCGCTTCTGTTGTGCTTTGTACAGAGAAAGGACAAAGCACGAGTGTGCAAAGTGGGGGAAGCTTTTAGTCTTTGCAAGCAACTTCAGTGCATAAAATATTAAAAGCAATGCTTAACTAATCTCTGGCAAGAATTGCAGGCAATTCACTGTAACTCATATTACGAATGCCTTTGGTTTACCATTTAAAAAACATTACAGTCTACCATTATGGTTGTGTATCACAGTGCTGTACATTAACCTCTGTAATTTTCCAACATGGTATATGGCAGTAACACAAATTAGGCTATCTGGCAAAAAAGCTTAAAAAGATGCAATATTTAAAGCCAGCAGACAGGAAAGCTCCTCACTCCTTCCTGCCAAAGACAGAAGGAGAAAACCCAGTCCCCTTTTCCTCAAAGCAAATGGTAAAATCCCATTAATTTCCCCTAGAACCGACAGATCTGCAGCATCTGGGAAAGGACTCAGTCTAAATACATCACAGGCATAACAGATGAATGATTTGGGGGAGAGGGGTCACCTGCTCTCATTTTAACACTTCTTGTAACAGGAATGAAGCAGGTCATTTTTGTAAGCACGAAAATGCTTTGTGGGCTTTCAGTAGGATTTTCCCTTCAGCATTTTTTGCCTTCTGTCTCAATTTTCTTCTTGTTCATATGCCTAATGGCTTTCAAATCTGTCATTTGAGTGTACAAGAAGCTTAAAGCCTACCCTTGATACTTACTGTTGTAGGGCCCTCATAGGTGAAATTTTCTTCTCCCATAATTAATACGAAAACATGTGCATTTCATATTCTGGATCAATCATATCCTTTCCACTAAGGAAATAAACTTAAACTGCAAGCTACATTTTCACCTACACATTATATGGAAGTATTCATAGCAAGACATCTATTCTAGGTACAGAGAAACAATCATAATAAAATGCTCATCATGTTTGCAAATTACTCTAATTTCCAAGAGGAAATTTTTCCGCTCATCAATACATCTACCAACTAAACCAGAAAGATTAATTTGGTTTTGTAACAGTTTTCGAAGATTTTTTTTTCCTCAGTGAGATGAGAAAGAGACTTTAAAAAAGATGCAAAAAAAAGGAGGGGGGAGGGAGAAAAGAGTACGTAGCCCAATTCTAGGACACCAACACTCACCTAAGGCATGTCGGAGTCATGCTTCTGCTCCACATCATGCAGAACACTCACTTAAACCTCGCCTACGAGGCCGCTGGGATGCTGCTCTCCTTCCTATATAACTACCTGGCTACTTTCCCTCATTTTCCATTTTTAACATATCAAACAGAACCTCCAAAACTCCAGCCAAACCCATACGCTTCTGTGAAATATATTGAGTTTGAGAAGAAAAAGGTCAGCTTCATTTTGTCTCAACCAACTCTAGTTCCCAGCTGTCGGGACCAACAACTGCTGGGGTTAAGTGAGACTTCTCGTGGAGCAGGTAACAGTCATTATTTCAAGCTGGCATCCCAGGGGGGGTTTCCCAAGCAATATACTGGTCCCAGGATGTTTTAGAAGCAAGCAACTAGGCAGCTACATGAAGGCCAGGCCCTGATATTGGAAGACCCAGAGGGTTCCCTGCAACAGCTAGGCATTTAATGCCAGAGCAGAAGAGAGCCTGGAGTCCTGTCAAATCCTGGCTATACGTGCCACAGCTGGATTTCTTCAAGTAGGGGCTATTACACTGGCACACTGCTGACCAAAGTCTTCTGTTTCGTGTAAATTCCCTGCAAAGACCTTACGAGATAAAACTGATTAATCCTAATTAAAATGAAAATCAAGGAAATGACACAGTCTGATGAATCTACTTGATGACTCAAAAAGCCTCCCTCATTTCTATGTTAATTGTCTTTTTACAAATGTGCAGTACTCTCATACGCACAGAATAATATTTTTGTATTTTTCTTCACTTGGAACATCGTGGGCCAGATGTTAGAGAGCACCCAGAGAGCCATTCTGCAGTATCAGGCCCCTGCAGAAGTGCCTAAATGGATACAGAGTCCTTTCTCAGACTTCTTGTGGTTTTAATAAAAAAAAAAATAAAAAAATCACAGTCTGCAGCAATGCGACAGCCCAGACACTGCAGCCAGGGAAGGACCAGCACCAGGCAGGACACAGCACCTCCCAAACATGCTGAAAGGTGTGCAAGATGACCCCATTTAGCACTGGGCAGGGAATACACAATGAGTTAAATTCAACCAACATAATGCCACCAAATCCTTACTCTCCATTTGCATGAGTCTGATAACACTTCAATGAACTATCGTTCCTCGAGTTTGTATCAAAAGGCTACTTGGACATGACACCATATCACAGTAAGGACGTTTGGGAAAGCAATCAACTCGCAAAGACATTCTTGAAGCGCAGAAATGCAGAACAGACGCTTTCAAGGACAGTTCAACTTACGATGTGAGTGATCTAAAGAGGAATGAACCAGTACACTGCTAACACCAGCTAACTAAGAGGTGGGGTGCATTTGGCGCAGGAGGGTCTCTTTCCCTATAGATTCGTACGCATCACATTAATGAGATGCACATTCAATGTGTATCCAGTCAAAATCAGATGCTGCCGAAAGTTGGGGGGGCGAAAGCTATCCTAAGATAAGTGGTAAAGACACTGGATGAAATCCAGAATCTGCTGCATTACTTGCTTAGACACCATTTATTATGGTTACATTTTATTATACAGTAGTAAAAAATTACAAGGCAACATCCTGTGTTATTTCCCACTGGGATAAATGATACAGATGTACTATTAAATCTCAAAACCAGCACCAGTCTGCCAGGCTACATTCCATTTGTGTCTTTATAATGTGTCAATAGGCTGACATTTATGCCTTCTGATGGTAAAGCTATTTATGTTATAGACATTTAAACGTGCCATAAAACGCATAGCACTACACAACCCTAGAACTCTTCCAGTCTTTACCAAAACAACACACACAGTGCAAAAATCCCACCAGACACCAACATCCAAACTTGGGACACATTGGCTCCATTTTTTTCCATCCGAAGTCAATGTTATGAGTGTTTTTAAAAATGTCCTTATAAAAGAGGTTTAATGCAACCTTTCTCCTGTGCATACATTCAATGCTAGTTAGTTTTAATTTTCTTTTATAGATTTTTACCCTTTCCCAAAACAGTTTTCTTTAAATCACTGGCTTCCTGATGTGTTGGTTGATGGGATATGCCCAGGCAGCCCTATCCTGAAACTTATAACCAAACATTGGAGCTGCAAGGCGTCTATCCCAGCTCTATATCGCTGTCAACCACAACTGGGGAGGCACTCCTGAAGATCCACCATAGCTTGCAGCCCAAGGGCATCCTGAACCATGGAAATGCACTGGCAAAGGGGTGGTCCTATGGATATCTCACTGAACCTCATGGAGAGCAGACAGGAACGATCACTGTGGGTCACAGACTACATGTCTCCACACAGTCACTGGCACTGAGGATTTGGGGGGCCACAAGTCCAATAATACTGAGCTAAAATGAGCTTTCTCTGCTTAGCCTCCAACAATTCCTTTGACAAGGCCAGCCTTGTGACAAATCAAGACAAAACACTCAAGATCAGCTACTAAATGGCCTGCTTGTGTCAAGATAAAAACAAGGAGATTAGCATACAATAATTACCTTAGCCATATCAATGGTCTCCCCTTAATGCCATCCCCCCAAATTTTGTTAATGTGAAATGAGGTAAATGGCTGTTAGAAATGCAGGTGGGAGAACCCGACTGGGGGACACAGAAATTCATCCTTGGTGCTAGACGGTCACAAATAAAAAGTCCATCCATGGCCTGAATACAGTGGCTGCTTGGGTCAAAAGTAGATTGGGATCGCTGGAAGAGGTAGATGGTGATGCATAAATAGCAAAGTATAATGGTTTTTGCCTAAAACCAAAGAAGTCCCGAGTTTGTTGTCGAGGAGCTTCTTGCTCGTATCAAGTTCCTTAATAATATAAAAAACAGGCAGGCAAAAGCAAAGGAGAATTTCAGAAATATGCAGCCTGGGAGGGGCCACTGGAAGGAGGGCTACATGACCCAGTTACTATCCCCCAAGCAACTGGCATGCGAGGATAAGGAAAAGTTGCAAACATGCAACTCAATAGTTTTCTGCAGGGATCACGTCTTGAAACCATTATGGTTGAAATGAGGGCGACTGATACTTCAGGGACTTGTTAAAAAAAAAAGTCTTTAAAAGAAAATTACCATAGAAAACAAGTTTGGGGTATTTTTCCTCTGAGAACAACATCACAGCTTAATGCATACTGCATCAGATACTGCACTAGGATTTCTCGTGCTCAGATTGCAGGTAGGAAAATGCCAGGCTGAGCCACTTCGTTACAGTGCTTACAATCAAAGTGAGACAGAAAGTGGCTGCTTCTCCACTCTGACAAGTTTTTAATTGCATCTAGAAATTACCTTCTACTTTAAATTTCACTCCAAGATTGTGTCTAATAGAGGCTGCTGGAGATGAGTTTGTCACACTTCTCAATAATTATTATTAATGCGACACTAAGATCCTTCACTAGAGTTTACACCATCTAAAGCATCTTTCAAAGAATGTCCTTATCACTAAACTTAGCATCCAATGTGACTGAAATGCAAAATTATCTCGACCTTTTAATTCCAAGTGGCTCACCAGTCACAGTTGCTCCTTCACAAGGAGGCCCATCACCTTTTCTGTTTCAGTGACATTAGTAAACATCTTACGAAGTGCAAAGGAATACCTTCCCACATCAGAGCATGATTAACACACACATGCAATCTTAGATGATATTAAAATCCAGCGCAAGACTAAAGGTTATTAACAGGTTGCACTGTCTCAGGGCAATGCAGTCCAATCTACAAGTCCCAGGATGACCACATTTTCATGAGCATCTTCCATGACCTTTAAATGAGCTTCTATGAGCTCATTTTATGAGCTTTGCAACCTGTCAAGGAAAATACCGCATGCAGTCCCGATGCACTGAAGGATCACCAACACTGCGGCACTGGCAAAGCACAGGCCTTGGAAATCCTGCGCCGCCAGGATCTGAAGCCACCAGGGAAGCAGGGGGCCTCTATGCAGATACCCTCGTGAATTCAACTGTCCCACCATCTGCTGTTCAAATTCACAGAGAAACCCTCTAGCTAATGATGAAGATTTTCAAAAAGGGAGAACAGGGGGGAGGAAGCCTCTGGCTCCCCTTAAAGCAGAAAATAAAACTTTCCCAAAAGGAGAGGCTCCAAGGAAACTGCATAGTCACGCCCTGACAAAATTTTCTTCCAGTTTTCTAAGAAGCAAAGCATCCCACAAGTTTTAAAGATCTGTAAATGCAGCTAATCTGGACACTACAGGATTTCTGTAAACGTAAGAAAACAATAATGAAATGTAGCATGAAGAAATCCATGAGAAGAAAAATCTCACCAGTTCTCCGCATACAGTTAGTATGCAATACTAGTGTTCAATACCTTTTTTCCTGAGACATGAAATATATATGACAGACATGTAAAGACATCTCTGGCTACAGCTATTTTGGAACAGACTTTGACTGTCTTTGGTTTATTACCCTAGATAGCATGATGTCATCAGAAGCCTTTTAATGTCTCTTAAGACCTTTTCCAGTTATTCTTAAATTATTAGGTGTGAATATGTGCATGCGTGCGGTATTTCTTTATTTCTGCAGCCATGTGATAAACTGCAGTGCCACAAGATAAATTGCATTTAGTTTACACATTTGACCTCCTCACTTGAACTCTGCCTGCTAATCCATTTCAGCTGGAACTATTTCTAATATGCCATACTTCCGAACAGCTTTCGAACAGCTGTAGGGGCATTTTTTTGTGTGTGTGTTTTAAAATGGATTTCACATTAAAAATACTTTCTTCTTTGCACCAGAAAGTGGAACAGATTACAAACAGAAAGGCCGCAGCTCCCAGCAGCTCCAGGACTGAGTGTCGGACATGTCCCAAGCCAAAAGGGAGCAAGAGGTACTCTAGGTGTGCAGTAAACTTCTCTGGTGTGGGGCACGTGCACCTTGAATGGTGTCCCTAACATCTGTCACACACCTGTAATCCCATTAAAATCCTCAGGACCTATCTTCCTCCATCACTCTGCAAGAGTTTTAAGGAAGGTTTAAACATTCAAGCCTGGCCTTCACATACATCACCCTCAATCTCATACGGGTGAAGCATCACCCCACCATACAGAGAGGTCCTCTCGTGGGCACACAATTAGAACAGGTGCTGCACCGCTACCTGCTCAACTCCAGCCAAGCAATTTGTATAATCCTCCCTTTTCAGAAAAAATTCTGTGATTAAGAACAAATGTCTCAACTTCTACACTGTGATATAAAAAGGGTAACCAAGAATCAAATCAATTCTGGTTTTCACTTTGGAAGAGATAAATATATTTCAATTGTCACTGATGTTAGTTTCCCAGAGGTAGCACATAACCAGCTCTCACTTACACACATTTTCTCTGTGTTTGAGAAAGTCACTGCTTTTCAACAGCTTACATTTTTTTTTTCTACTTCTCAAATTTCCTTGCTTGGTTTCACCCTAAATTTTCTAAAAGGTAAACAATAAAGTTTTGGTTGCAGTTAGCCAGCATAAACAAATCATCTCTCAACTACTCACCACAATTTTTCACACAAAGGACAAGAATAAGTGTTTTAATAACTTGCTTAAATATCCGTGACAGAAGAGTCCTTCTATTGCAAAGCTGCCGCTTGCATTTCACACACCTGACCAAATAGCAAAAATACTGCTTTCTCGGCTTCTTCTTGAATCTCAGGCAAGATGGATGCTCCTGGTAGCACTTCTCTTTCATTCAGTTGATGGCTACATTTACTAAGCATTGTAAAGCATCTGACTGATCAGTTTAAACATATGCTTAACTCTGCACATGCTCTAAAATACCAGGATTCACTGGCACATGCTGCCATGCCATCCTTGATACAGGACTTAAACCTGAGCCTTGCTGCTGCAGAAGCAAAACAAGCCAGCCCCCTTCTCAGCTTCTGACTCAGGAGTCTCAGAAGCATCTGTAAAACTAATGCAGATGAAAATTAAGGATGTGGTGAAGGGCCCTGCCAGACTGGGGTTTTGCTGCATTTTTTCAAAAGAAGTTTGATGGCATCAGACATATAAACACGACTGGCTTAAGCAATTAGACCTCCATTTGTTGTAAGCTCTGCAATCAAATATTCATTTCATTTTGCAATGTCATCAGTAGTCTGACACAAGCAAAAACCAATTAAAAATGCAAGGAGGTATTCCAGGTAAGCATATATTTTTTAAAGGAGCTAAATTACTTATTTTAATTACAGAAACATACTGAATGCAATGGCTGTGAGAAAAACCTATTGCAGGAACTGGCAGAGACACTGGTTTCAGGTAAATCAGAGCTATTGTGTGGTGGTCCTTGATAACAAAGCCATCAACCCACAAGGTGACATTTCTGTACCTACTCTAAGCCCACATTACAGATCCTTTCGACTTCTAGAAAACTGCACTCATTTGGAGCCAATAGCTAGAACTTGACTGTCTTCTAGGTGTGTTGGTTTTGGCTGATATATTTCCCTCAAGTCACATAAATTATTAACCCCTTCTGAATTAAAAAAAAAAAAAAAGGCATGAAGAAAAAGTGCACTTTTCTTAGGTGCTCCTTTAAGGAAGTTTTGCACAAGGAGGTTCTCAACGGATATCACAGTTGGCTCGTTTTCAGCTATGAGAGCAATCATCAACTCTTAAAACGATGAGCACTGCTCAGGCTTTCCTTAACAAGGAAAAGGAGATTTTACTAATGGTTTGACCTGAGAAAAAGAAGGCAGACCTCTAATAATTAGAAAAAAAAATGCTTTAAGTTTCCCTTCTTTTTGCATAAACCCTTACAGAGGTCATTTGGCCAAAAAGCATCAGCTGCTGAAAATCACAGAGAAATCTCTGTCTGTCCCCATTCCTGCTGGTGCTTCTTCATTGATATGGAGAAGCATTGACGGAGAAACAGCGTTCAAAACATTTTACCAGAGCAAGAATCTTGGTTGGAAAAAAACATCAAACGAATGACAAAAGGAGACTAAAATTGTTTAAACAGTATGAAAAAATCCATGTGTTAGCCATTTAGCAGAATATTGAGAGGCAGTATGTTTCCATCCAGTATTAGAATTATCAGCAAAAACTCTGAACACAAAAATATAAAAACATTTGGTAGACTTAGCATTGGGGGATACCACTCTCTTGATCGACTGGAATTGGTGGTGAGACACTAATGACCTAAACAAAAGAAGGATGGACAAAGTCATTGCAGTTGAGTCTCCTTCTCTGGAGATATTCAAGACCCACCTGGACAAGGTCCTCTACAACCTACTGTAGGTGACCCTGCTTCGGCAGGGGGGCTGGACTAGATGACCCACAGAGGTCCCTTCCAATCCCTACCATTCTGTGATTCTGTGATTCTGAGTTCCTGACTGCCAGCTGCTGCTCCAGGCCGGATGGCTGGGGGAAACCATGACAGCTCAAGTGAGAACCCCCCTGAAAGGCAGTCTGTACACGTAACTGACCAGCATCATGAGTCATGTTCAACACCCTCAGATTGTAATGTATTAGATATTTACTGGCTGGGATCTCCTAGAACACTTATCAAAGACGTTCACACCTATTCCCATGTCTGGAACAACTGACTCAAGTAAGCATCACATCAGGGTAATAAAAATGATAGTGACCAGTCTGAACTGAGATACCAGCAGTCCCTGATGGCTGTATATTTATCACGTTCCTTTTGAACTGCTGTAGGAGGTCTCACTGCCCTTGGCGCTAAGCAAACCCTAAGCAGTGGGTGGTCCCAGATGAGAAACATGAGAAGCTGCTTGCAGAAGCCCACCTCAACCCCTTGCTCAGTGCCAGCAACAGAAGGACTTCTTTGTAACTCTTGTCTTCACAACCTCTAGATTGTATTTCCCTTGTTCACATGGCAAAAGCGGAGAGACCATGGCAAGAAATTTGGGCTTGCAGCGATAAACAAAAGATAGTATACAGATGGAGTTGCCAGGAAGGTGTGTTTTTGCTGAGCAGTATCAGAGAAATAAATTATAAAGAAATGTAACTGCTGCCTATTAAGAGACAGATTTATATGATAGCTAAAGCTTTCACAGTTTATGAAACAATGTCTAATAAAATGGTACAGCTGTGATTTAGTAAGGTGTTTAAATTCTTCCTTATATATATTTTGTATTTCAGACTGGTCTTCGCTACCCAGTCACATATTGGCTTTGCCTGATATACACATGCTTTTTTGCATATGTAATAAGCTTATCAGCTTCTAGTAGAAAATGCAATTTTGGAGCTATCTATCTTCTCCTAAGGTTTGGACTTAAAATACACCAGATGACTCATTCACTGTACGAATACACACGGTGAATTTAACAAGGTGAAAAATGTTAAAGCCTCTGCACAGCACAGTAGGAGGATGAAGAGCACAAAGAAATTCAACTGAGAGGGACTGTCTTATCCAGCAAGGCTTCCCAGGAGTAGAAAAAAACCCCAGCAAACCTCCTCATATGTTTTGTCATTTGCTAGGACCATATAGGTCCTTGCATGTCAGACCTTGATCAGGCAGGCAGCATCCTCACTGCTGCAAACACAGGTCTGGGTTTCTAGAAGACAAACCCCCCACAAGCACAGGCTGAGGTTCCCAATCTCAATCCTAAAGCCAACTGCCTTCAGTCACCTGGATAAAGTGGCCTCATGCTCTGGTGTGCCAAGGCTCCCAAACCAGCTTTCGACATCCGTGGGAGCCACTGGGGCTTTAGCATGTCTGAGATTTGGGAGGCTGTGTTTTAAAGCCTAACTCTGGGCAATGTTCCCCGGAATCCTGGCCCAGATTCTCCCATTTCCAGGCTGGAAGGGACTGATGGCTCAGCTGCTCTGGGTTTCTGCGTAACACCAGCCAGAGGATTTCAGCTCGCTGCTCCAACCACACCAAGTGCAGTCATTGCTGGTCAGTCTGTGCCCCACTCCAGAAAGTGGGAAACTAGAGGTAACTCCTCTCACAAACAAAATTTTTAAGGTTCAGGGAAGAACTGCATCTATCTCTGATTACCCTTCTCTGTCTCCTCATACACATGTTTTACCGTAGCCACAAAAGGAAAGGAATCTGCAGGATTCGGCGCTGCAGTCACACCACAGAACTGGACAAGTCACCTGAATACTGCAAGATTTCTTTCTTAGTGGAATCTTTTCCCCATATTTTTCATAAACATTTAAATGAATAAAACTGGAAAACCACCACAAAACCTGTTTGTCCAGTTACAACATTTTGGGAATAAAGTCCAAACCAAACTTCTATCGGATTTAATTCATGCTGAAGTTCAAGTGAACATTCAGACAGCATTTATCACCTTCAGAGTACTGTGCAAATGGAAGCTAATGCACGTCTGCAGTACCCTAATTCCCAAATATCTACATGCTTCAGCCTGACTTGAGTCCTTCAGCCCAGTGAGCCGAAAGCCATCCACCACCTGAGGACCGGGAAGCTGCAAGCGTTTCAGCTCAATGATGGTTCTGGACACTACGCAGTAAGATCCTGCTTTGGCTCATCTCTGTGTTTCATAGCAGTTTCCAAGTCAGAGTCAATTCGCAGCCAAGATTTAGTTAACATGGCTCATAAAATACTATTCCATCCAGCTAAATAGGAAAAAAAAAAAAAAAGAAAAAAAAAAGGTGGCAAATAAATAAAAGTGGTTTACAGATAGGATCTCTTGGAGCATTTTTGCAGCTCCTCTTTTGTTTCCCAAATACCAGACTTATTATGCTTATCCTCAAAGATGCTTACAAGTCAGCTCTCTCTTTTAGTCACAGCACTTCAGAGAGCAAATAATCTTAATTGTCCTGCACATTGCTGACTGCCTCAGCAGGAATACAGCAAGGGATACGGCACAGAAAGGAGCTGGTACATCTCTGACCATCACGGATGAATTAAACTCAGTGGCTACATTATAAGGCAAAAGGATCTAGTATTCCTGCGACAGAGGAAACAGTTTCTGACGTCTGGGCAAATATTTGCCTTTCCTATCTATGTAGCATACAAACCCATGTCCAACTGGGTACCTAATCCAGTTGCGTAAAATGGCAGATTGGATCACAAAATCAACCCCTATTGACCCCAGAAAAGTCACACATATTTGCATGAACTTCGAAAAGCCAACAGAGACACCAGCCTTTCTGAAAGCAGTAATGCTGCTGGTGTTTCCTGTGGGACTTGAATTAGGGACTGGAGGGGAGGGCAGGCGAGGCACAGGCCCATGTTTCCAGAAAAAGAGCAAAATAAAAAATAATCAGATGGTGAGAGAAACCATTTGATAGCCTTGTCCTGCAGAGTCATACAACTCTGAAGTTGTCTTTGGGATATTTGTTAAGGAGAAAACTTTGACAGTGGGAAACTCTGAGAGTGCTGCAAGGCCTCCAGGTCTTTGAGGGCAATCAAGAGGTTTGGCATTATTGACAGCAGGCAGGAAACCTTCTGAGCAATGCTCTGTGCTCATTAGAGTCATTGTGGCAGGATTTCAGCTGGCTTCTGCAAACATCAACCCCCAGCGAGGAGTACGAGCACAGACAGCTTTCCAGGAACTCCAAATGTCAACCAGGCAATCGTGAGGTGCAAGGGACAAAGGTGCTGGGGGGCACTCAGCACTCCTCCCCCCGCTACATTCTTTCTGGATAATGCAGTGGTTTCCCCTTCTTATTTTCTTGGGAATAGAAGGTGAAGGCAGGCTACTTGGCTGAACACTCAAAGGGGAAAACAAAATCCTCAAAACTGATTTGCGGTTACCATACTGCAATGCTCCTTTTCCTCCCATTTCCTCTCCTGACCTGCACCATACCTTGTGCATTCTCATCTGTCAATGTTGCTCAGGACTCTCTGAAGTCAAGAGCAGAGGTCCTCAATCACTTCCACATGAGCCACGTCTAAGACGGGCATCTGTGTCTATCAGTCAGGACTTTTCCTGCTATCAAAACTACAGAAAACCCAGAAACTCTGTACACACAAGCAACGGGAAGAAAAATGCCATCACTCACCCCTACTGGAAAAGAAGAATAACACTTTGCTTTGCAAGGACATAATGGTAGGATGCCTGCAAGGTGAGGGACAAGCACAGGCAACAAACAAATCGACACAACAGCAGATCTCAAAACCAGCCAAAGTTGTCTTCTACTAAAGCTTCAAAACACGAGGCCTACCTGCAAACTAAATTGATAAACAACTCCTTAAGAGAGGACAATAATGTTCTTTTGCACTGGTAGCCTCCTCCCTGCCAGAAAAGGGACAGCTGGTAGTGAGTGCAAGGGCCACAACAGGTCACCTTGCAGCAGGGATCATAAGCCCTCCATAGATATCAAGATCTGTTAGCCTCCTAGACTGGATAAGAGAGGACATTTCACCTTTAAAGGGTTTGCTTTTGGTTAATATTTCTCAGGTGGAGGCACCCACTTGCTTGCTCTTGGTCCACAAGTTGCTCCTGACTTGGCTTCAACTCCTCGCTTCTCATTGCCAGACTGCAGGCACAGGAGTAAGAGTGTGTTGGCCATTTCCCCAACACCGCAACTTCCTAAGGATGTGAACCACTGCCTTGAAAAGAAGCAGCTGGCACATGGCATGGACTAATGGAAAGCGAGGCATCCACAGCAGGCGCATAACCACAGTGGTAGGGATTGCTGGCCCCACTCCGGCACTTTCAATGCAAGGACAGCTAACTTCAGCTTATCAACTGTTTCCCTCACTTAAGGACAAAAATATGCTATGCTGCATGATGAGGCCAAGGGGAAGGCTTTGATAGCTACCTTATGCCTAAGCCTGGAAATGAGACAACACGGAGAATTCACGTTTAAGAGGAAGGACTAAGCATTTTAGGAGCATTCCTCCCCTTTCCGCCTCCTCCACAATGAAAAAAATCTCTCTCCATATATACCAGTAAGGCAGAACATAGAGAAAGCAACGGGAACCCAAACCAGAGGCTTACTTCCAAAGTCCACACAAACTTTTTATTCCTTTCAGCCATTTCATTCCCAGGGAGGAAGAACGTACTGGCACGGGGACGCAGCAGTGCTGCACTCCTCTGCGGGGAAACACGACCCGCCTAACTCCTCCACTCTGCTGGGAGGCAGCAACACAGCGCTGGAGAGCTGCATGGAGCCAGTTTGCATTTGGAACAAAACACGCCTTTTCCGCCTCCCAGGAGGGTCACCACGGCAGGGCAAGCAGGCACTGCTCAGCCAGGCTTCCCTTTCTCTGCTGTGGATGGAAGTCAGCCAGAGGCAGCTTAAGGCTTTGGAGAAACCAAGCACCCCAAGTGCCAGTTAAACTTATTACGCAGGTAAATAAGAGTAACGTGCCTAGAAATGACGCTTGGCCACTGAAGCTGGTGGAGCCAAGGCAGAGGGCCGCTCCACCTACACCAACCAGGGAGTCCTTGCAGAGGGTTGGATGCTATTTTTGAATCCTGCAGGTTGCATCTCCTAAAGGCTGACGGCCGAATTCCTGAGGCAGGCAGCCTCACAAGGTACTCCGCTGCAGGAAAATTAACTCAGCTGCACAGGAAAATGCATATTCAGCAGAATATGGCAGGGCTGGGAGGTACGCAGAGCCCGGCAGGCAGAGCTGGCAGCACCCAGCGAGATGATGGCAGGTGAGCAATGGGAGGCACCGGGCGCTCAGCAACATTTCAGTGGAGATCTACCAGTTTCTCTGCTCCAGCCTCTGGGAAAGGGAATTGGGGGTTGGACTAGATGACTCACAGAGGTCCCTTCCAACCCCTAACATTTTGTGAATTAATTCATGTCTCTGGCTTTCCCAAAATCAACGCTCCAGTAAGAAGGGTGCTGGCTACTTCTGATGCTGTCAGATTCCTTCTCCTTCCTTTCCAGCCCCTCTGCATCGCTTTCCTTTGCTCAATGCACTTATTTCCAAGAGCTTTCTGTGAAGGCTTGAGCTGTCTTGAGGCAGAAGGTGTTGACAGCATTCATGCCTTCCCAGTCACCAACAGCATCCTTTTCTGGTTTGGCCTCCCCATTGAACAGGAGTGAAGCTGAGAAGCTGAAGTGGGAGTAAACTTCCAGAAAGATAAAAATTGTCACAAAGCTGAAGTGAGAACCCAGGATCTCCACTGCAAAAGTTTAATGCACACAAAACCACAACTGGAGTCAAGGGAGTCCTTGCTTTGAATAAACAGCACAACACACAGTGACTATGTAAGCAAGTCTGACCCCAAACCTGCAGCCGGCAGATAGAGTTCTCCAAACTTGACTTCCCCATCTGCAGAGCCACCCAAGTAAATAGATAGATAGACAGACAGACAGATATTTTGCAATGGTAAGGAAAAAATATATTCATTGATGGTTCTGGAGCACAGCGATAGATCTGCCACAAACAGCATAAAGGAGTCAAAACGAAGTTAATAACTGTATCTTCAGCATCTCAATACTTTGCAGCGAATAAAATATGAGGCCAACAGCTGAGGGAACACAAAATACTGTGAAGCTGCTCACTTAGACTGGAGGGACAGGGTTCAGCAGGTGAGGCTACACAGCAGTGCAGAAGTACTAAGAGACAGGGTTGAGATGCCCAAAGCTCACCAGCTTCAGCCTTTCTCAAACTTCTTGAGCACTTGGCTTTCAGGAAGAGTTTCAGAAAGCATTTACCCTCAGCTACCAAGCAGGTTAACCTGGCTGAGAAGGAATGGTTTCAGGGGAGGGGAGCCCTGGTGCCTCCTTCCCGCAGGCAGCTGTTCGGTACAGATGGGAATCGCCTTTTGTCCTCTCCTTGCATGTTGCAGCAAGACACAGGGTTGTATTTAACCCCCTATGCTATTTGGAAATATTGCAAACAAAAGTTGGAGTGTGGTACTGATGTACAACGCAAAACCTTCATGTGTTAAGCATTACATTACCTTAAGCAATACCTTCCATGGAGGAGAAAGCAGGCTACAGTTGGCCCCATCCCATGAAAACCAGAAAGCAAACATGAACCCCCCCCCTCCTTTTCCCTAGGTCAGGACCCCCCCAAAACCGGGCCCTGGGTGCCCGCCCCTGCACCATCGCGAGCACTAGCAGGGGCGTATCGTGTTCACCAAAGTGAGTTTGCAAAATGCAGCTGCCAGCAAAGCCGGCGGATCACTTTACAAAGCTCAAACACTGCCGCAGAGGTGTCTGCTCGTTTCTTGCTCTCTTGTAAATGTGCCAAGGAGGGTGCAGTGAATGTTAGCTACACGGTATCACTGTGAGCGAAGGACCTTGCTGTAAATAGTTTACTTAAATTTCCTAGCGGATATATATACACACACGCGTACATATATATATCTGCATATGCATATGTGTGTATGTATATACAGAACACTTGGCGTGCAGTGTGCTTGGGACTGGGATACATAAGGCTTGCTTAAAAGGAGGCATCGTTGACTTGATAGGTACAATCCCACAAAATTAAATCAGAAGAAGCTTTAGATATTCTACTGCCAAGTCTGCAACTTGACCCTGAGATTTTCATAGCTCTGACAAAATGGCTTGGTTTGGGGGTTTTTGTTTGCTTGGGGGGGGGGAAGGGAAGAGAGAGGCAAAAAACAAAGCCAAAACTAGCAAATCTTTGAAGTACAGAGGGGAAACGCAAAGTGAGCAATTTTATAAACAGATACACTTTCAACCCTTCCAGTCTATATGAAGCTGCTATTTATAACAACAGCTGGTTAGGGCAAAAAAAAAAATTAGGCAATCAGGTCATTTTTAGAATAAAGCGTGGCCCTTTGACTACACACAGATCCTCTTTCCATCAGTCATTTCACCTGTCTTTGAAGGCTGCAGAGAGCTCACTAAAGAGAAACATAGCATTTCATCATTCACTCCAAATTATGCTTGTTTGCTAGATTATTTGCAAGGGCTGCAAATAAAGGCACAGACTGCCTAAAGGTTTACACTGGATTTCTTTGCCATCTTGCTGCATTTAAGGCCAGAACAAAACAAAGGGCTTTTTTATTTTTTTTCCTTCTTTTCTTTTTGTTTCGTACAACTCAACTCTGACAATCTGACAGCATGTTGTATTGCCTCAGGCAAGGATACTCTCCAGTAGGTTAGGAGAAATACACTGCACAGTAACATCTTACAACACCTAAGGTTGGTTTTGTTATTCAGATCTTAATAAGAACTGAGATCAGCACTATGATGCTGAACCGCTACAGCAGAAGATCCCATTTCCACCAAAGGTTCTACATTTTTCCTGCAGGATTTCCAACTGACCTGGTGAGGCCCAGCTATCTCACCTCCTCACCCAAGCAGAAGGGAGACACCATGAAACTCGTAGCACCTTGATAAAGGAGCCGTCTCAGTGCGGCTGGTGGAATGCATTGGCACAAGGCAGTGCTTCAGATGGCACTCGGGTACTTGAAGGAGTGGCAGCATTGCTGAAGATGGTAAGCAGCATGGTACAAAATGCTTGACCACATATAGGTTCTTCACGCTTCAGGAACAAGCCAGACAAGGTGAAGCGTAACAGCAAGGATGCACCAAGCAAGCTGGCTTTTTGGTGTGGAGCTACATCCAGTGCCTTTGCCTGTCTCAGCACACAATCTGCAAACTGAACATGCACACAGTATTCCGTCTGTTTTTCCTGTGCCTACAAAACTGTCTCTGCTCCTGTCCTTTGAAGGCTACAATTGCTTCCTCCAGCCAAAAAATGAAGTGAAATCAGGATTAGAAAAGTTGAACCTCCAAAATTCTGCCATATGGATATCAGCATAAGATTCAAAACATAAAAAACATTGCTGAAGGATAATTCAACCTGAATAGCCAGACATTTTCTCATGCATTTATAATCCTTCCAACAAGAGGGGCAGGGAAAAATGAAGAAGAAAGCAAGCATGAAGTGGAACCATTTTAAAAATTCATGTGATTTTTCATTACTGGAATTATACTGATCACTAATGAGAAAGATATTGTTGATTCCAGGAGAGAGTAGAATAGGAATATCTACTTTAAAAAAAAAATTAAGGAAGGTGTGTGCTAAAGCACCACTCTGAATATGAGCCATAAAGACTTTGAATTAAGTGAGCTCACAGAATCACACAGAATCACACAGAATGTTCGGGGTTGGAAGAGACCTCTGTGGGTCATCTAGTCCAATCCCCCTGCCGAAGCAGGGTCACCTACAGCAGGCTACACAGGACCTTGTCCAGGCAGATCTTGAATATCTCCAGAGAAGGAGACTCCACAACCTCCCTGGGCAGCCTGTTCCAGGGCTCTGTCACCCTCAGAGTGAAGAAGTTCTTCCCCGTGTTCAGAGGGAACTTCCTATGCTTCAGTTTGTGCCCGTTGCCCCTTGTGGATCCTTGTGGATCTTATGGTTATCCTTTTCCTTTACAGGCATACAAAGGGGATTTTCAAACTATTTCCGAGTGGTTAAAGAAAAATCAGTTGTAACTCAAAATAGGGAGTGGGGAGAGATGTCAGATTTGCTTGATGATTGGAGAACATCATGTGTTTACAACCCTGCTCTCCACCCCCAACAAGCACGCGTTTTAGCAACCAACAGTTGGAGAAGGAGAAGCTGCCAGTGAAAGTCAAACACAGACATGCAGAAGGTGTCTTTTTTTTTTTTTTTTTTTCTTTTTTCTTCTATGTTAATTTGGGAAAGACAAGCTTCATCTTTTAGATCCTGGGATTAAACAGATCCAAGCTCCTCATTATCAGAAAAGCTGCTACCCAAGAAAATCACAAAAGATCAAAGATAAAATATTTGTCTGTACCTCAGAAGGCGACCACATATTTGTCTGTACCTCAGAAGGCGACCACGATCATTCCCCCTGTCCTGAACAAAGGTCCCTGATGCCCTAGGCAATCAATACCCGGCCATGCCATGCTTCTGCCTCACTACCAAAGTCATGAAGGGAAGAGCCGAAGAAACTGCTAAAGAGTCAACAGGGCGGCACGCTCCCTCCACAATACGCAGCAGCACCTTTTGTCAGCAAGAATATATATATCCTTTTTACTGCCAGCTTAAGATAAAGCAAATGTATGTTTTAGCTATTCTAGCAGATGATAAAACTCTGTTTAATTAATCTCTAATCACTTTTAGGATGATACATTCCTGAGAGTCACCAGAGCCCCGCTGGTTGTGGCAATTTGCACTTCTCCAGAAAGCAATACTGAGAACCAGATGAATTCGCTTTAAAAAAAAAAATTATTTAAGAGCAACTTAGTTTAATATATTCTATAACCATTCCTCATCAATCTAATTATAAATTTTCAAGCAAGCATTTTAAGATTTTCTTCCAGTATAGCCGTTCAAGCCAGGATGTGACTAAGTTTGCAGAAGCTTCAATAACGATTCCTGATGGTGGACTTCTCAAGAGCATGTCAGGTTACGCTTCTTTCAGGTTTTTTGCTACTCCACTGAATTTTTAATACAGCTCCAGCAAATACAAGTTTTGTTCCCAAATCAAGAAATCAAGGTACCTGCAACTGGTAACCTATCAGTTGCATAAGCTCTGTATCATCCGTCAATCGTTGCACAGACTACTGATCACGGGAGATCATTTCAAAGCCAGCACGGTAGCTTTATAGGTAGAAAAAGGGTCAGGGTGGTGATGGTGATAAAGTGTGAGGAAAGCAGCATGCAAGAGATCATTCATTGTTTTGTTACTACCACAGTACCCAAAAATCCCAGTGGAGTCCTGAGCTCCCGCCCGCTAAGTGCTACACACACGTATAGTAAAACCCCTTCTGCCCTGAACAATATATATTCAATACATCTGAGGACAAAGACCATGAAAGAGGCAGTAGTGCTGTCCCTGCGGTGCAGATGGCCAACTGGGGCAGGAGGAGGTTATGCACCTTGTGCAAGGTCAGATGAAAAATCAATGGCAAGCAAGCACGGGTCACCTGAATTGCAGTCTGGAGCCCACCACAAGGCCTGCCCTCGCCTCTCTGACGTCTGGACCAGTGCTGCTAAATGTTGTGGTTGGGTACCCCGTGGATCCTCCTGAATGCTGCTCTCTGCTACTGCGAGTTGGTAATTCAGCAAGCAAAAGGAAAGTATCCCGCCAAACGCCCTGCAAAAAAACAAGTGTTTCAGAGCTGTACTCTGAGCATCTCTCAGGATTTTAGGACCCAGCTGATATACGAAGTAATCAGACACGAAGGGTAGAGAATGTATGTCCCTTAAGGGATGCAAAACCTTCCAATAATCTCCCTCATCAATACCCCTCTGGTTACAAAACGCTATGCAGCACTCAGGACTCACTCATTTTTAGCAAAAATACATAAAATCAAGAAGGGCCTTATTTGCAGAGAAAACTGTGGCACAAGCCATTAAAATCAGTGATCCATGGCAAAAGGAGAAAGAAAATCAACTTCATGGTGCTCGCCGAGAAGCTCATCTAGGGGAGGAGCTGAATTAAGCCCAGCAGCGTTACCCCTGGCCCCTAAATGCAAAACCACACTACCTTCTCTATTACCATCAACTTCACAATTATTACTAGCCTGTTTCCCTCTGGAACACTGGAAGATGGCAAGTCCTTGTATTTCATGGATTTGAAAATCGACACAAAATCAGTTAAGTTTAAGCCTTACCTGCTGCAAACACACTTTGCTGTAAATGGCAAGATTTGAGCAGCACCTCTGTGGCAGTTCCCCGTGCTAGCTATAGATTGATTGGGTGTTTTATTCACTTTTGTTGAAAGGATTTTTCAGAACTAGACATCCCTTGTTTCTTAGGATCATCACAGCAAAGAGAATACATCTCATCAATTTGCTTTTCTGTCAATCCAAACTATTTATCACAGAGACTAAGAGTTGACCCATTAATGGGATAAGGATTCCTAATCTATCAAGAATACATGCCAAAATCTAATCATTACATCCTCTGTAAGCCTATACATTATTTACTTTTGACATAACACATCATACATCTCTTTCTTTTACTCAAAATCATTTCTAGACTCACATTGCTCTTGAACTCACAAAGATGGCTACAGAAGGAGAAGTGTTTAACACCAGAAGAACCAGACAGCCTATACCAGCTCCCCAGATAAGATAAATCAACACAGCCACTGGCCTGATTTCAGTAGTGCTGAGCTAATTTACATCAGCTGAGCACCAGGCCCATCATCAATAGATTTGGAAATTAGCAAGCAGATGCAAAAAAACTCCTTTGGCATTGGACAGATGACAGAAAGAGGCTATTACGAAGGTTTCTTACAAGGGTTTAATTTTATGGCCCCACCAATATGAGTAGCTGGCTTCCACATGGGGTCTGTGGATGAAGCTCTTGTGGATACTATGGCACAACGCTCTTCCAAGGTGTAGTTACCAGTATGGAAAGGGTTTGTCACATAGATGACTTTCATGCACATCCCAAGGGACCAAGCTGGGTGGAAGGGAGAAGGACAGAAAGGGGTTAAAGTGATGATATACTCCTCTCCCTTCACTGAGGTTACCCATTTTCCACCCCAACACCCATCACACAGAGTTTCAGCCTGGAAAGGAGCCTGGTCATCCAGACTTCTTTGTTTTCACAGCTCTGGAAAAGAGAAGATAATCCAGAGCCAGGTAAGAAGACAAGTTCCATATTTAAACAGCTACACATATTTTCGGCCTGTTTCAGGAGCACAGGGAAGATAATAAGGAGCTCCACTTTCCAGGCTTACCATGCTAAGAGGATATAAAGAGAACTCCTGTTAATGCTTGTGCCTACATAGTAGAGCATTACAGCCTGGATTCACAAAGGGATTTAGAACTCTAAGTCCCACTGAAATCAGGAAATGAATGAGACTTAGGGTCCTAAGGGCCTTTGTAAGTTCCAGTCTAAGTGCCTCCTTCTTTTGAAGCCAATGGGAACAATGCCATGGCATTAAGCAAGGGCAGAGCCTGCCCACAAAGCTTTAACTCTATTAAAAGACTAGAGGTTATCTAGCGACAAACAGGCACAACACCCTTGGTGAAGAGACTTTGGCCTGAATGTCTTTAAAGCTTCCACCACGTTCCATCAAACGGAGCTGAAGAAAAGTTGAGACCTGTCGATGAGAGCTTTGCAGTGAATTAAGATTTCAGTCCAGGTCCTCTGACTTGAGGCAAAAGAGTTGCTTCTGGGGAGAGAAAGTGTGCCATTAGCAAGCCTGGACCACGCACTGCTACTGCACACAGCTCTTTGGGTAGGCAGGCAACAGCGCACAGTGGTGCAGTTTCACCAAAAAGCCTTACTTTGGTTTTCTGTGATTAAAGCTTCACATCCCCTGATCCACACTAACTTTAAAAATGTTCTGTTAAATAAATACAGTTATGACACCTGCACTTCACTCATTATCACTATTTTAAATACCTTTCAATAAAGACCAGTGGCATGCACTGCTGTAGCAGGAAACAGGGTTTCCCAGAATAGGTGGTATCAGTGTAACTGAAATTTCCACACCGGTAAGGTGAGAAAAAAAATCTGCCCCATTTTCTGTACTCCTGTACAAAAGTTAAGAGGAAAAAAAAAGGCATTATCTAAGCAAGTGTCAAGTGTTTAAATATTATTAACTGCTAATAAGACCTTCATTGTGCTGGTGTAATACGTCCCTTTTGCTTACACAGCTCCAGAAAGCTTCATAACATAAGGCGACGGTATCCCAACCAGTGACCTAATGTGAACCACGTTTGCACGGTCAGCCCCTCTGTAACCAGGCACTCAAAGGCTTTGGCTCCTCTCCCTGTACCCAAGAACTTGTGTACTGAGGCCAAAACACAAACTGCTAAGCGCTCAGCCCTGCCTGCAGCACTCTCCTGTTTTACCTCAACCGCAGCATGTAGCCGAGAAGACTATGAGGCTGTTTTACATGCTGCAGCATTTTGGCACATGGTCTTTCCTTAAAAAGCGGCCCTGAAATCTTCCAGTGCACGCGGCAGACAATTTGACATGGGGTCAGAAAAGATTCATCTTCACTGCAGCAATGCTGTCTCAAGCCCCAGAGCATGTAGTTAAAGCCGCCTCTGCTCTACCTAGTCAGGAGGAATGGAGGAAAAAAAGAAAAAAAGATCTTAAAAAAAAGAATCAATAAACACCAGCACTTCATCTCTGCTCAATTTAGCCCTTTCTGGGAGCATAGATAATTCCTGATGGCAAGTGTCCAAAGTGTCCAAATTCAGACAGTCTGATAGCCCTTTCAGTCGGGTCAGTCCTGGCGGAGACAACAATCAGGCCTCCCACGACGAATTTCATTCAACGAGCAGTGCTGATTACGGGAGTGGTTCGAATCATCGCACAGTATTGATTGGAGATCAATTTTCAGCTTGAGGTATTGTGGAGAACATACAGTACACAGCTAAGCTAAAGGCGGGAAGTAGGAATTCAATAGCTTACCCAACCATGTCAAATAAAAGCCTGCACAGACAGATGCTACAATTCCTACCCCCTGAAGCCCGTGTTTTTAAAGTTACACGCCATGATGAAACAGAGCCCCTGAGGAACTATATTTCATCATTACTTTTTGCTGTATCATTAAAATTACTGTTTCATTCCTCCACTTCAAATTTATTTCAGGTGATGCGCTTTGCTTTAAAAACACAACTTGCCCAAATAGCTCTTTCCTTTGATCCCGTCTTTCCCTAATTAAAATTCTCTGAGCCAGGTAACGACTGTCCTTCCTGCTGCAGGTGCCGTGTCTCCCAGCTCTCCCCTGCTTTCCTTCACCTTCGCCTCCACCAGCCACTGCAGCTTTCAGCTCTGACCCCACACCAGCACTACCTTCATAAAAGGAGAAGAGCTGGTGATGCCAGGCTCCTTGCAGACCCCATGCTGCCATGTGTTGCTGCTCGCTTCTTGGCCATCACGCTTTATAAGAAAAAAAACTAGCTTTGAGGTGAGGAAATACAACATGTCCTAACAATAGTCAAAGCGAAAAAAAAAGACTCTTGATGAGGGATTCCCTTCTCAGGTACGCTCACTGTCATGCATATTACAGGATCACCAGTTCTTCAGAGCATTAAAAGAGGAACCAGGGCTTGATCTGTATCAACCTTCAGCAGGTCTGTGGCAAAGAAAAGAAGCTGAAGATCCATTTTTGGAGACACAGATGCATGTGGCTCTCTGTCAAGTACCAGCTCCCAGGAAAAGAGACCTTCCTTGGAGAAACCTGCACCAAAAGTAGTTTTCTCCTTTGCTTCTCTGGCCTGCAATGCCTAGTTGTGTTCCTCAGCACACGAGAGGGGATGCTGGGATCCTGCATCACTGCCGCTGCGGACAGAGGGAGCGGGGTGGGAAGAGACACACGGAGCGTTGCACAGACGCTCCCAAATCTCCACGCACACCTCCTGGACGGGACAATTTGCTGCAGATGGACAAGCCAGCCTGGGAACATAAGGCTTCAATCTGGACAAACCACTCGTTTTACTTGCAGGGGGAGAATCTGAGAATCGGGCAGATGTGTGGGACTTGATCTGTTTGCACTGAAAAGTTATGGTGACTGCTAGGGTGACCATTTTTCAGGTGTGCCATGGTAGAGAGCTTAATCTTGTAGAGATCAAGAGTTCTTCACTTCTTCTAACAAAGATTTTTTTCACATTATGTATTATTTACAGAACCTATTTTACAATTCCCACAGGGGTCAAAGAACAGTAATACAACGTGACTTTTAAAAAGGAAGACAAACTTGAAAATGGTTATCTAAAAATCACATCTACTCATACAAAATTTAAATTCAGTGACAATGAAACTGCTCACAAAGTCATTGAATCATATTAAGTTATAACAAGCTGTAGTGTAGCAAGGAGGCACAGATTTCCAAACATCTGCCTCCTCACTGAAAGATCCAGCCTATGCGCAAGCCTAACACAGCAATTACTAAACAAGAGAAACTCCTAGCTATAACGGGTGAAATTCTGATCCTTCACAAATCCACAGCTGCACTGACTTGACTTCCCATAGCCACAAGCAAAAAGCAGGAGCTTATGCACATGGAAACAGTTCAATGTTCTGCACAAGATCCCTCTGTTTCTCTTTATTCTCCCATTTACTGTTTTCTTTTTAAGAAAAGTTTAAAGAACACAGTAGAGAAACATTTACTGTGTTCTTTAAACTATCTAAGTCCTCAAACTGAAACACTTATTTTTTTTCCAACCATAACTGTTCTCGAGTCCTCTCTGTGTTCTCACCAACTTTCTTCCTCTGTCTTAGCAAGTTAAACATCAAATCAAACCTAATTTGGTCATCAATGGGTAAAGAAATATAACTTTGTGGTCTAGGGAAAACTATATTAAATGATCCCACGCAAATGTAGCTATAAGTCAAGAACTACCAACAGCATTTAAAAATAGGGAGATGTCAGAAGATGCTGTATTTTTTTTTTCGCGTTTGCATATTTTTCAATCTGTCAAAAAGCAAATATAAGACAACGACCAAAATAAAGTAACCACGGTAAAAATAGTGCTGAATGTTTGAAACAAGACAGTGAACTCAGTCTACAGAAACTCAGCTTATGGATCCCTCATCTACATAAGTCCTGAAACAATGATGCATGCTAACAGTGTAAAGTGTTAAAATGCATCTGAGTTGCAAACAGGGGATTGGTATCCCACAGTGACAGAAAATTACTACTGGATGACAGGGCCTGCGAAGTTAAATTGTCTTGCTTTAAAGGAGAAGAAGATAAGATTACTGCTAGGCAATGCAGGCTGCTATACAGCAGAAGATAATGTGTGCACACCAGGATCAGAGGTCTCTCTTATTATTCCGCTATTGTATTGGCCAAGGCATGACAAATGAATTAAGGAACTTCATAGCAGCTCAGAAGAAGAAATAATTTCAATTTAATAAAAATATATATATATATATGTAAAAAGACACGGCCTGAAGCTTTACAAATAACAGAATTCCTATTAAGTATTAAAAATATTAAATGAGAATTTTACCTGCTAGTTTTACAAGTTGCCTTCTGCCCTCAAGAAGAACAGATGAGGTGTTCTTCCTTTTCTAACCTCAGCCAACTACTTTTTACAATCAGCTTTTCCAAAGATATTCCTGTGCCTGTGTTTCCAGCTCCTCCATTCTGCAGTGCTATATGCTATGGTGTAGCACTTCTCCCAGGGCTTCCCCCTAGTATTGCAATGCACCAAATCTTATGATTCTTACACTTCTCTCTACTATAACAAGTATCTTTAATCATCTAACTGCTTACTTCAAGAACAACTATTTCTTTCAGTATGCTTTGCCATCAGAATCTTTTTTTTAAATGCTGCATGCTTGTCCTTTTAAATTAAACCTCATTAAGAAACTCCTAAGCTGGACTTCCAATAAGTTTGACCCACAAGATCTCCGGTCTGCTAGAAAATCATGGCCATGAGTCCTAACTTTAATCCATTGCTTCTTATCTTCTGAAAAGTTCATCCCCAGCTGGCCAGTTGAGCTATCCAGCAATAAAATTTAAAAAAAATGAATTTTCATTTCTGCAACATGAAAGTCTCTGTTAATTAAACAAATCCAATCAGTAATCCTACAGACTTGCCAAAGCTCGTACTAAAATGACAAGGGGCGAGATAAGAGGAACAATTCAACAAGACCCGTTTGTACATGGAAAACTTGGTGCCAGTCAAAACACCAGCACTCAGGGGCATGTGGAGTCTGTGAAACAGCTGTGATAGCTCCAGGTGCACATTTTAAGCAGATTCTCCCTCTTGCTTTTACCTCTGCCCCTTCCCCATGATGCAATGTCCGGCTAGCCTGACGAAGCTCAGCTGGCTACAGTTAAGATACTGCCATAATTTGGTCTGTCACTGAGCAGTGCTGAGCACCTCCAAAACCTGTTCTGTGTTAACCTCTGTGCCTACTGATGGATTTTAGTGCCCTGGGCTTCAACTGATCAAGGGTCTGTCAATACTTCCTGGAAACAGCCTCCCTACCTGCAGCATGAGGGTTCATTTCAAAGACCTGTTGCTGATTGCTAACATGTTTTCTCATTTACAATACTTTATTTCTTGGTGAAATTCAGATGCAGTTATGATTTCAAGTTTTAAAACACTGTAGCACTGGATTTGAGTGGATAAACAGACTAAGTATAGTTAAGAGTCCCACTGGGAAGTCTTAAAAAGACTAATTTATGAATATGCAAACATATGTCACTCAATCCTGATAAACTCCAGTAGCACAAGCCCGCAAGATGAAGGCAATCTGATACTAAACAAAGCCACAAACTGCAAGAAGAGTAGCTTACAAAGAAAGTTATACTGAGGAATTTTATCCCGTGCAGAAGGTGGTTTCCTTCCAAACATATTGCTGCTTAGTTTCTCTTTTTCTGAAGATGCCATGTATTACTCTCTTGTGACCAGTTTTATCCTCACAGTAGTTTTTGACATCTGCATTAAACTAGCCTATGCATCCCCATTCTTTCCATACTAAGTGGCATAAGTAGAAGAAATGGGATTTTTTTTTTTCCATGACATACACAAAGTCACACAAACAAAAATACTGTTACAACTGAAAGGATGAATTTGCTGCTTGCTTTGTTTGCACATAGAAAGTTTATCACAACTGAAAATACACCTTGCCTAGTGACAGTAAAGATGTGTTGGTGGCAATGCATGGGGTTTGCAAAATTATGTCATTGTAGCTTAATGCTGAAATAAGCAGCAAAAGTGCCATCATTAGCTCGGGAGGGGTGTGATTCCAGTCATAGCCTTATAGCCTTCATTGTGAACACAGTCCAACAGGGAGCATTCGGAGCAACCACCCCTCTTACAGAAATACATCACTAAAAGTCAGGATGCAAAACAATTTTGGTTACTGATAGCCAGGGTGCGTGTCCTACGTATGGCTGTGTGCAGTCGGGGCCACATCCTGGCCCAGCCGCCCGCTTGGTTTCAGCGGCTCTTCCAGCTCTCTCACCCTTGTCCTTGCTGTCGTATTATTCTAAGTACTATGGATGATAAACCAGTGGCTGCTGAAGCTCTGACTGAGCCCTCCACTCACACTAGACTGGCTTCACCAGTGTCACGGGAGAAAATCATGCCTACGTTATCAGACGACATGGCAGGAGGCAGGGGGTGACAGAGCCGTGGGAAAACATGGCAGCTTCTCCTCCGGGTGGGAGACACCAGAAAGCCCCGCAACCCATGCAGCCACCAGGAGAGGGGATGTGCCGCCAGTATCTCATCAGGGCAAGAGATGGGGCTAACTGCAAAGCTAAAGATCACAGAGTTCCTGCCAGTACATCCATCCCTGGATGCAGGTGGATTAAATAAATGTGGCCATATAGGTCTGTCGGTTAAATGGAAGGATGTTAAGTGCCCCGGACTGCGAGAGTGGGATGGGTTTGCTCCTTTGAAACAGAATCATAGAATCGTAGGTTGGAAAAGACTTCTAAGATCATCCAGTCCAACCATAATCTATATGTTTAATTTCTACTTTCTCTCTTGTTAGCCTGGGTATTTTCTCATTCGGTCAAATGCGCATAGACCATCTTCAGAAATGTCTTCTGTCCTAGAAAACAGACATACAGCATCTTTCCATGGTATCCTGCAGCTCGTGGAGATCACACACAGTGTGGGGAACAACTCCAACCAACAGGTTCAGAGGAAAGCAAGCAGCCTAAGGAGTCAGGGTTCAGCAGCCTCCCTGACAAGCAAGAAGTTCACTAAGAAGGCCGGAAGAGGCAGACACTGTCTGAGGAGGTATCAGTGAGCTTGAGAGCTGGGGGACATAGCAGAGGAAAAGAACAATTTAAGAGCAGCTGCTCCTCAGACAGAGTGGCAGCTCTCCCATACCTGGAGGACTTTGCCACATCTGTGCACAGCAGCAACAGCTGCTGCCTTTGTCAGGGAAAAGGGATGCTGGAGTGCAGGAAAACCAAGAGGCACGCTACCAAATGCTTCTTGCCCCCCATTCCTGCACTCAACCATTTCTCCAGCAGCTCTCAGCTTGCTGAAATTCAAAGGATAGCTCATGCACCACACTGTGACCGAGCAGGTATGGATTTTAACGTAGTCACCTTTATATATCTTTAAAGAGTGTACTTCCTGCATGCTTAAGGCACATCCATTCTAGTAGTGGGACTGGCAGATATGCTGTTTGCTCCTGCACACATAAAAAGTTTAATTCATGGGAAAGTTGCCGCAAACCTGATACTTTGCCACTTGTATATTTTGTGCGATATGTCATTGCAACCACAGACCCTCGCAAGGAGCAATAGCTGCCCCGAACCCCAGAATGGGGACCCTGTAGGGAATGTGAATGGAGAAAATTTCTTACATGACCTGTGGGCATAGCCCTGACTGACAGGTAGGTTTGTCCAGGGGAAACCAATTTTCGGGGTACGCTGTACAAGTTTCAGGGTGAGCGTCCCAGTGGGCAGGTTAAATGCTGAAGGAGGGAGCTTGGCTCCATGTAGCCCCTCAAGGAGGGATGGCAGGGGCTTCAATCCCCATGCCTACCTGCCTCTCCACCTCCTGGGGTGGCACGGAGGTGCAAGCTGATGGAGCAGTCCCTTCGGTTCCGGGCACTAAGACCATCGTTTCCCAGCAGTTCCCAGACTAATGAGTCTTAGATGAAGGATTCAGCTGCCCAAGGACTGGTGGCTAAAACAGAGCCACCAGTCATCTAAATACTTACCAGGCTCCTTTTATAGTCAGCAGAGATTGAGCCAATGTAGTCTGGGGAATCCAGGGAGTGATTCATCTGACCCAAACAGGGGTGTCCACCAGCACGTACAAGAAGCAAACTGCCTGCCAAGAGGACAGGCCAGCAGAAATTATGCTTGTCCTCACAGCCTCTACATATCTTGTGTAGCTATTCTATAAAGATGTAATTACGTTTCTTCTCAGACTTATGTTCAATTTTGCAAAGAGAGACCCAGCAGTTAAATTGAGTAACACAGACGAAGAGGATCAGGCCTTACTCTTCATGCCCAGCCTGTATGCCCAGCTTTCAAAATGTGAACCGAACACGTCAGCATACGAACATTCCTCTGCCCATGCAGACAGTGCACGCACAAGGCTCTGCCAAGCCTATACAGCGCTGAAACTGCACCAGGGGACTGGGCAAGGCCTGGGAAGCTATGGCACAGACAGGCATCACTTCAGTTTTTTAGAAAGTTCATCTCCAAAACCTGGCAGAAAAATCTAGCGGGAAACCTTGCAAAGGAATTTCCCCTACCCCCCTTTTTATTCTTTTGTATTCAGCATGTCTAGCTCTAGCGTAAGACATGACTAGATTTGGCCATGCGGACTGCAGCCCATCTCACTTTGCAATGTGCCTTGGGTGTCCTGAAGATAAGAGGGGATTTTTACATAGACTAACAAAGACTGCCCAAAAGACAAACTGCTGGAAGAGCCCTTTGCCTATGTTCACCGGTGAAGCCCAGCACTGACTTCACCCAAGAGAAGCCACCACTCATACCACCTTTCCAGCTCTCCTCCAGGCAAGTGCCAGGGGAAAAAGTGGCTTTTCCCATCTCACCCACAAGCACCATGTAAAGGCACAAACACAAAGAGAGCAGAAAAACACTCTATAAAAGTAAAGATTGATCAGACAAATGAGTGAGAGGTGAAAAAGCCAGGGAGTGACTAAGAGCTACTTTACCAATAACCAGGCTGGAGCTGCTGGAAATGCAGGCTGGGGCCCAGGCCACCTGAAGGTCATCAAAACTGCACCCTTTTGAGAAGATTCATCTATGTGAAGACATAGGCTGAGAGTCTCCTCTGCAGAGGTTTAAACAGCGACGTGTGGAAATAGAAGGAATAAGGCTGGGAGCCAACTTCGGGGGTACAGAGGGTGTGGAAGGAGGGAGGAGAAGGCTCTTTGCAATGTGACAAGTTAGGAATGCGGCTCACAAGGCTGGAACAATCCTGTTGTCTGGGTTTAGAGTTGCACATGGTCTTATGAAGTTCAGATCTCCCCCACCCTCTACCCCCCCTTCAAAAAAAACCCCAACAAACCACGCAGGTAAATAACTGGTAGTTGTGTTGCCACAGGATGTCCAGTTGCGAGGGCGTTCCCTTGGGCTAGCAGCTCTTCAAGGAGAAAGCAAAACAGAGTCTCTCCTCCAAAGATGCAATCATTGAGGACATTTCCCTTAACTCAAAAAAAAAAAAAAAAAAAGAAATAGGCTAGGAAAGGGCTTGAACATAAAAATGAAGCGGCCACAGCATGGCTGTGGTAAGAAATGGTGGAGACTGTGCAGCCCAAAGCTCAGCTTCGGGTCGGAAAGGCAATGCCTCTGTCTGCAAGGCACAGAGGAGATGGCAGGTTACAAGGGGCTCCTGCTGCTGGCCTAATACTTCAAAACAAATTGTGTCATTTGAAAACACAAGCTCTTTGCACTTCACCAAAAAGAACAACAGCCACAAACCCAATTTAAATTATTTTCTTCTCCCTTTCTTTTTTTGTTATCCAGTGTATTTGGGAAAAGGAGTGAAGCCAGCTTGGTGGGACGAGAAACCTTTGTACAGACCTTGTATTCATGCTCAGAGAGAAAATCCTTACCGAACCTTTTCAGACTCAGTCTTACAATTGCCTAATGTCAGCCTTTGGGGAACATCTGTTCGCTTCCGCATAGTCCTCATGCTCACTTTAAAAAAAAATTAAAAAAAATAAATGAACTGGTAAATTTTCTTCTGTGCATCTCCCATAAACATCTAAATGGCTTCCTCTAAAGAGAGCGAGCTGCTTCCACACAATCAAAAGTAGTTTTCAGTTGCATGTGGCACTCTTTGCGCAGGCAGGAAGAGTTCAGCAAAAGGTGGCAACGTCACGCACAGCCTGGCTCATGCATCAAAAGCTATACGTGCCTGAAAAGCCACCGGTGGCTCTCCTTTGCTCAGCTGAGTCAGGACAGAAATTCCATTTAGATGAACTAGCCCATGGCACAGGCAGGATGTACCACTTCAGATTTTGGGACAGCACAACATCTGGGTAAAGCCCACTTAGATTAGTCAGCTACCAGGGAGATTGCAGCACTGATACCTTGCACTCGGATCAGACGTTTATATTTGCATACATCTGTGCAGGAAGCTAACGCAAACTGTTTGCACAGGAGATGGAAGGAATAACCCCGCTTTACTTTGTAAATTACATTCCTTATCCTAATTAAAGAGGAAGAACAAAGCATCACACTATCATTATTATTAGCTCCTTGGATGCACTCACTTGGAAAAATAAAACAATTGCACCAAAAAAATAGAACTGCGGTGCTGGTCACTCCTCTGCAATCCTGCTTCCACATCAGGAATAACCACTTCACTTGCTGGGCTGTTAGCTCCACATCTCCACGCACGTGTGAAGGTTGCAAAGTTATGGCAGGTGAGCACCGCAAATGATCCTGTCAAATGCCTGGAACATACAAATGATGTCTGAGAAGTAAGACAATGTGTTTAAAATGCATCCAGAAATCGGGTAGAACTTAAGTGTTTGGCCATATTGCAACATCCTTCAGAAAAGACAACTTCCCGAATGCCCAGGTTCATTTCAACACGGATGCTACGCAAAACCGATCACCAGCTTCCAGGCAGGGATGTGTCAAAAAGCAGAAGACAGCCACATTGTTCCGCACATGCAAGGACCTCTATTTATTATTTTATTATTATTTAATGCAGAAGCAGTTGTCCCAGTGCTTATTATTTGGCTGAATGAGCTGAAGTGAGACTCCCCGGGCAGCTGCTGACATAATGAATGATTGTGTGGCGAAGCCCAGAATGTGAATGATGAAGAATTTTGAAAGGCTCTGGAATTTGTGAATAACAAAAGTAGCTACAGTCCCCAAAAATCTCACCATTTGTTCTCAGCAACAAAGGAGGACTCAAAGGCCTTTGTTTAACAAAATGATTCAAAAACAGGATAGGAAAGGAATTAAGGGTTATCTCTACTGGCATAATACAGCAAGCAAATTGTGTCCCCAAGTAGAAAGAGTTATGAATGTATCCTGTCGAACATATTGTTAACTGAATTACTATGGTCCTGTTTCTTTTATTCTTTTTCCAGTACTGTTACCATGTTTCCTGTGTCAGTAATTCTCAAGGTCTTAAGGCCTTACAGCCCAGACTCTGCAACAGGGGGAGATGCTTATTCCATGGGAGACTCTGGTCCTCTGACGTGCAAAGGGGAAACATAAGACCATGCAACCTCCCTTTCTCCTAGGGTTTCCATCAGCCATGGTCCCTTGGCTTATCTCACTTCTTCGGCAGCATTAAAAATAACTACAGTTACACTTCCCTTAGGTAAATATTCAATTTGCATTTAAAAAAAAATCACAAGCCTGTTACTGGTGTCGCCAGTACAGGACAAGAGCTTGACGGTGCAAGGCACTGGATGGGCCTGTGAAAAAAGACAGCCATGCCCCAAAGTGGCTGCCTTTCCCCTTGAGGGGAAAAAAGCCTTCCAGTTTTGGAGCACTCACTGTAGGGATTACGTATGAACTCGGCGAAAGACGAGCGAACCTGATGAAGATTCATGCCACACTGACAAATGCTATCCAAACAAATATAAATTCAATTAAAAGACTCTGTTGTGTGAGCAATAAACCAAGAAGTGTGCTGGATCAAGGAGTGGAAAGCCAGCTCACCCGTGAAGGTTGTCAAGCATGAGAAATTAGACAGCAGACACGAGCAATGCCGATGCCGAACCCAAAGGCGGGAGCCATCAATCAGAAGAACGGAACTCCCGGGTGAGGGGAGGAGGGACCGACATCAACCGAGGGACAGATCCGGCTCCGCTCCATCCTGCCTCTGTTTGGGACCCTCACCTGAAGCAATGGCAAGGGTTTAGCACCCGCGGGCTCTGCTGTCCATGGGACGAGCTGCCCCAAAAACCTGGCCACGACACACACTTGTAGGGGTAAGAGTAAAGGACTCCTGCACAGGACAATTATGCTGGTTTTATTTTCTTGCATTTAGGCATTCACTATATTAAACCACACATTTCCTACTTCAGCAGCCAAAGTCAATACTGCCTGTGGTGCCTCTTTTGCCAATCGCTATAATGCTGTAGCTGCAAGCAGTGCAATAAAAACTGCTTGTGCTACTGCCTTGAGTCAATGCGAATTTGGCAATCCTTTTCAATCCTTGGGATGCAACTCAGACTTGGAAGTTGCCCTGCCATTAATTTCTACAGGTGCCTCATCAGCTCATCCCATCTCTCTGAGGAAACACTGATTAGACTACAATACAAATGCAGTAGGAACCTGTGGCTAAAAAGCATCTTCAGTTCCTGTCCTCCTTCAGTCCCTTGGGCAGTAGGATGTCTCAAAGAACGAGCGAGATTCATCAGAATATCTTTATAAAGAATTCAGTGCACCTCTGCTGACATTGGGTGCTAGGTTTTCTTGCTGAAGTTACTTTTTTAATGAAAGCTGAAAATAGCACTAAATATTCCAATTCCAGGAGCTGTGCCAGAATTAAAAAAAATAAACCCATGTGATTCATGATAAAAAACACACAAGCTATGACAGCAACATTGAGAAGTTGCCTCGAGAATATGAGATGAAGAAATCTGCTATCAAATTGTCGTGCCCAACATGAAATAAAGCCCCCACAAAACAATGCAGGCTTGAAGAGGCTGGAGAAGTATGCTTTCCAAGTAATGGCATTTCTTGAAATACGGTTTAACACCTGTTATTAATTCTGCTGCCTGGCACAATTGCACCATTACTTCTTCCGTCTCAGCTACAAATTCAAAAGATCACGCCTGAGCTTGACATTAAACTATGGAAACACCACAGTCAGAGTTCACCTATCCTGCATGTTCAAAGGAAAGCCTTCTGCTATCTACCTCTGTGTTACATCTAAGAAAACTCCTAATTCCAGTCCCAGATCTATTATCCCTCCCTGTCAACCCCATTTTAGCTTTTTGCTTTCAGCAATGGTAATTTATGGATAAAGATATATGGCATGGCACTGTATTCTTGCTGCTGATTTCCATTGCTTTTATGTATTGAACATCCAAAAACGCACATGGGTTGCCCGGTGGAGAAACAAATTTTTCACTATTTGCTTTCTAATATCACCAGAATGGTAAATAACAACACCAGAAATACTGAAAATGCAGGAACCTGACAGCAAGTAAAACAGGAAAACATGGGAGCACATGCCCCTAAACAGGGCCGCGCCTCCCAGCTTGGGGTAAATCACTGCACCCCTCAAAATTCTGCATTTATTGGGGATTTCTGCACTCGCACAGTTTGGCACTGGGCATCACCTGGACCACACCACCATTTTATGCTCTCATGGCATACCCATCCCAAAATTTGGCAGAGAGACTTCAATATGATGAAGCAAAAACCTCTCTCCACTTGGTTCTGCCACATCTCAAAACGATTATTGTAACAGCTCATACAAAGGGAGTGCCACAACCTTCATACCCCGACTGTTTTTAAAGCCCTTTGACATCCTCCAGAGGAGTGTTGTGTGGGAAGAAACCACCAGGGTTACATGCGATTGGAAAGTGGGTCTGCTCTTATCATTGCAGCACCTTCAGGATCCCATCTGAACAGCGATACCAACAGGAAATGGAGTCCCTGCCCCAGACAGCATCCCACCGATCAGACACAGAGGAAGGTAACGGAGCCAGTGACAGCTTGGGGAAAAATCAAGCAGAGCTGGGCACAGTTGGCCGCTGTGCATCATTAGGCAGGAATGCTCGTGTACCTTTCCCAACACTGCCCTGCACTCATCCTGCCAGTATACAAGAGCTGGGTCTGGCCCCCGAAATTTTCATCTGCCTCTGATCTCAGTGGTCATTAATGTGTGGACAATAGGCTTAGCCCCTACGTCCCCACGGCTGCGCCCTGAAAATGACCTTTAATTGGCAAGGGACACAATGGGAGACAAGGGCTGATTCAGAGCTGCTCCTGCTGACCATGTCACTTCTTATTTACACTCGCCAAAGCACAATCACCGCATCTTCTGGGAAAAATAAAATAAAAAAGATTATGAATTTACTTTGTCGAGAGTCTGTAGGAGGATGTGGATGCTGTAGGTGACCCTGCTTCGGCGGGGGGGTTGGACTAGATGACCCACAGAGGTCCCTTCCAACCCCTACTATTCTGTGATTCTGTGATTCTGTGATGTGGATGTTTTTTTGGGGGATAATGAAGTTCCAGTTAGTCTACATACCACAGCGCACAAACACAGTGCCCATGGGATGGGGCGGGGAACAGATGCTCAGCACAAAGGAATACCCTGGCAGTATGATAGTATTTCTCCAAGACATCCAGGGATGGTATTTATCTTATGCACTAGGAGTCTATTAAATTTTGCGTTGCACATTAGAACTCTCTCAGTAGTCATCAGGAGCACTAAAAAAAATGAAAATCTCGCTGGTTCTCCCCTCTCTATTCTCAAATTTTACAGTCAAATAAAAAACAGCAACAAAATGAGCTCCGCTTCCTGCTGAAAACAGTGGACTCTGCTGCACTTCCCTGTATCAGGAGCCCTATTCCCAAAGCCCCCTGGCCCTTTATAGGTCTATTCCCCTAGCATCTGTAGACACTCTCCCTCCCCTCCTTCCATAGCTCAGGTTGAAGATATTCCACCCAATTTAACAAAGATCAAAATTCAGCTCCTAAGTGGTAGCTGTGCATAATCTAACTTCAGCACCCTGGGACTACATCTCCTTTAAAACAGCCATAGCGTAAATGAAGAAGCAGCAGCAATGCTCCCCCTGGGAGAACCAGCATGGCCCAATCAGTATTTTATTACGCTGGCTGCAGAACACGTTTTGAGGTTTTGGGCACGCTCTGAAAAACTGCAACATTTGTTCATGCATAAAACTTTCCCAGAAGTAATATGATGCTAAATTAGCTATCATTTCTTCAAGTGGGCTGTTTTTCTTTTCTGCTGATGATTTTTATGCTTGTGGTAGCCTCGCCAGACAGGTATAATGCATTAAAATGGAAATGTCAATATGGTGAGACACGATGTGTCACATTAAACAACGTCATTACGTGTATTTATACTTCAGGAGGCAATGACCACAAGATGCAACGCAACAGCAACTTTATCTGCACATTATTAAAAACTTCTAGTTGTAGCAAGCCAGGTGTTATGGCAATAATAATAATAGGCTGCATAAAACCCATTATTGGCAACAGAAATGGTCATTTATAAAAATGTTGTATTTAGAACTAAGTTATATTTACACAGCAGGTCAAGAAGATAAACTCCGGAAATAGCTTTTGCCTTAAAACATAAATGTTTAAAGTTGCCCATCTTGTACAAATACATGCTTTGTGCTTCTTAAACTTTCATGATTCCTATCATAATGATGCCTCAGCTATGTACACACGGGACTTTAAAAATTTAAAATGATCGAGTAAACATTCCTTTCCTGCATGTCATCTCAAGCGCCCACCAAAAAGGCCACCCTGGAGCCCACAGTGGTGTCGGTCCATGCACAGCTCCAAGGTATGAAGCATTTCGGTATCTTGTCCAGCACAGCGCGATCAGTATTTCACTGGTATCTGACCTAAATACATGCATTTCTAAACTACTTTCTCTTTGGATACAAATTATTCCTGCTTAAGACACTAAAAAGCAGACTTCTGTAACTCAGTTTTAGTCATCTGAGCTTAGAATTCGGGGAATCACAGTGTTGTTCAACGCACAAAACTACCTTCAAACTGGCCTTGAACAAACAAGTTCAGATGAGAAATGCTGCAGCCTTTCAGGTCTGCAAAGCAGGGAAGGGCTCCGCCAGTACCCACCAGCTCTGCCACCACCAGGAAGGGAAAAAAATACAGCATATTTCCCAGGTGGCCCTGAAAACAGAAGCCCTTGTTCAGGGCTGAGGTTTTTGCTTGGAGCTGGTAAAGTGGCAGTGACCTTAAAATCCTGTTTCTTTGATCTTCCCTTACCAAGACTGCTTGCCCACACAGCGTCATTAGCCAGCAATTAAGCTAACCATCAATGGGAACAAGCCCTCTATGTCCCCCACCTCCTCCTCACCCTCCTGGCTCATGGTACAGTTCGGTGCATGTCCTAAATACCTACAAAAGCTGTTCTCCCAGCAGAGGAAGGACGTTACCAACAAGCTTCACTTGGGGGTTCTGCTCCACTGTTCAGTATATTTCAGATCATAGCGTTTCCCTCCTATGTCTCCATAATTTTCTCCTTTCCTCAGGGACTGTGAGGGCTGCTGAAATCTCAGTGACCTATTCATCTTTTCCATGTGTAGGAAGAAAAATACCTAAAGGAAAACATAAAACAATTTTATTGCAAAGGTGTGCAAAGAGATGCAAATGGGACCTCTATTGCACTTGGAGACTGGAGTCCAGCTTAAGCAGCTTTTCACTTACTTTCATTAGCAACACAAAACAAAAAAATCCATGCTACTAAGAAACGCTTATCTCGCAACATTTCCTTTTGATATTAGTTAATGAATGGAATTTTAAAAAAAGAAAACTCCACACCCAGCAGGTATAACATTTAACTGGGAAATTAAGTTCTCGGAAAATTTCTTCACACACAGGCAACTATGATTAGATGTTTTAACAGGGGCAGGTTCAAGGATGTGAGTACCACTTGCTAACCTGCACACCAGCAAAAATCTTCCTAGAAAGCCAACGGGACTAAAAACCAGTGAGAAGAAGGTGGCAGCATTTTTAAGTGTTTTCTTAGCCCTTGGGGAAGTACAGACCAAGAGACTCCGATTTCTTCACGTTTTTTCTCCTTGTACCCCAAGCCTTGGGAGAGGGGCGAGACCTCAATTCCTGCTCACCCAGCTCAAGTAGTTATGCTATAAATTGCGCAGGGCTCTTGCATCACTATGCAATCATACTTTCCACCACCGGCAACACATTACATTAATGTTACAGCTATAGACATAATTTATGTAGTTCAGGGGGTGCACAGCCAGGTGGGAAGGGAGCTGGATGTTCTGACAGACTCAGGGCATCTGCGGGACTCAATGTATCACCCTGCCCCAGTGCCCCACCTGTAAAACAACGTAACAGGAAGATTCCCATGCCAAAACTTGTGAGGTGCTCAGCTGTCACAGCAAAGAGGGTCAAAATAAGCAAGTAGGCAAAAAAAAGCTCCTCCTACATCTAGGGATGCTCATATTTCTATTTCAGAGTAATATTAATTTATCACTGGTTATAAGTTAAATTTTCTGTTGACACTTCATAAGTGATGTCAGGCCATCCAGAAACATGAATAAAACACTGAACTAAAATCATGAAAGTATTATTATCATCATTAGCATTATTACTATTAATGATAAATAATCAGACACTTTGACAGTGATCATACAACTGCTCACAAATCACAACAAATTCATCTTTCTAAAAATTGGCCAAGACACAAGTAAGCAATGAGCAGCTGTCCGCGTTTCCATTTTCAGGAATGAATAAGTTTCAACGGCATTTGTCTGACAGAATCATCACCATCTACTACCTGAAAGTGAAGCAGCTTCAAACCTGAGACATGTAAAAATTCAGGTGTCCACCTCTTTTCACAGTAAACCAGAGGACAGTAATAAAAACAGATCCAACCGATACTCAGTCACAAAAGAGGACTCGATGTAAACCAAAGAGCTGTATTACTTCTCAGTAGGGAAAATTACCAGATGAATTGCGTTATTTATCCATCAAGATGGTTAGCATCAATGCAAAATATATGAAAATACTGCACTTTATTTGATGGTGGAGACAAATAATAAACGCTTACCTGAACAGCAAGCATCCTTTCACAGATTGCTTTAGCACCATCCTCACGATACATTTCACACAAGTTCAAAAAACTACAGACCTAAGCAAAGATGTACTGCATCAGCACTTGGGGAACAGAGTGCCATGGAAACTGAACAGCAAAAATGAAAAGCCACCTTGATGCAAGCATCACCGTCTCCAAATGGAGCTGAAAGCACAGCTGGTGATCTGCCAAGGCCGCCAACTCCTCCATTCACCCAAACAAGCTAATGACAACCAGAAGAAACACTGGAAAGGACAAAAGCAACCTTCCTCAATAAAGCTCATGTCACTAGAGGCAAAGTACCAGTACATCAAAATCAACAGACTGATTCAAAATTCTCCCTGCTGTAGAAATGCTGGAGGAATGGCCAGTCATACTTCTTGAGACAAGAGTCTGATTCAGCTAAAACCATACCCATCCCACCTCATGAAAGATCTTGGGTCCCTGCTCAGCTCCCAAGCTTTATGACAGGGGAGGAAGAGCTGAAGCCAGCCCCCAAGGGACGTGTTGTCTTTGGCTCCCAGGGCAAGACAGATGACATGTGAACTCAGCACCCACCTTAGCAATAAACACAATAGCCGCCCTCAGGAATTTACACCAGCTCAGGATCAATTCACAGCAGAACAGGCATCCGCTCTGTTTTCTATAACTAGCATGTAATTTAGCCCTCGCCAATATGGCTTCATATGCATATTAAATTTGATGGCATTTTGCTACTTTCAAACGCATTTATAGTATCAGTCGAGATTTCACAGCAATCACACTGATGGCACCAGACAATTTGGAAGATAAACCAGAAGTGCTATGAAAATCACTCACTGAACATGTACCTGAGACTTAAAAAGAGTTAAGAGAGAAATCAGGACCCTCAGTGCAGCAGCAAACAGCCTCCCCACAGAGATGCCAGCAGCATCCCACAGCAAAACGTCAAGGCAGCAAATCCTTCCTAAACTAACTGTGGCTGTTTCCACCTCCAGAGCCCCTGCTTTGGGGCTGGCAGGACTCCTTCCCCAAACTTCAAAGCCGCAAGACCTCAGAGATGCTCTGTTGGGTTTACACTGGCCAGCAGACCTAATACATTGGGTTGACACTGGCCAGCAGCCCATGGATTCTCACACCTGGCCAACAGACTCCTGCAAAAGCTGGGCTTTGCTCCAGGAGCTGCTATCTTTACAACTGTTTCAAAGAAAGTATTTAAGTCTCTGAAAGTTTTCCCCTTTGAAGAAACCTTGCGGAGGGGATGGCGAGTTCTGGAGTATCTCTGTAAACAGTGTTTGTGAGAGGGGGGATAAGTGTGTATGTGTGTTTAGGAGGGTTATGTTATCTCTTCTACACCACCCTGTATTTTAAGGCAGGAAAAACTGCTCAGAAATGCTTTGAGAGAGAAGCAAAGCAAAAGTCTTGAGTGGAGAAGAGCTAAATATAGCAGGTGAATCCCTAAGCTTTCCTACAGCGTCCCCAATCATGCTAGCTGGCAGCAGTATTCAGAAAAGAAACCCTTAATTCCTAAACTTAAGGTGTATCAATTGTTAAATTCTCCTAGGAGTCAAAGCAGGCTCTCCAGGTTGAATTTCGTTCACTTCTTTTTCAGCTTGTTCCAGCATTTACTATGGTAAAGTTCTTTCAATTGCAAACTACCAGGAAATTTCGCACCCCCTCTAGATGCACCACATGAAGCCAATGGCAGTATCTCACCAGTACACCTCTATTCCAGGAAAGCAATGCTTTAGAAATATTTCTTGCAGGCACTCAGAGCCTTCTAGTAAGTTTAAAATCAATGTCAGACTAAGGCTGTGATTCAAGCAGATAGTGCAATCCAGGGCTGGCACACGCCCAGCTTTAAATCCAGCCTGAGGTATCCCGATGAACCCCAATGGATGATTAATGGAGGCGGAAAATGCTAGTTATGCTCTGTACCACTACTTACAGCTGGTAGAGTTTCTCAGTCTTACTTTTTTAAATGCTCTAACATTAAGGGCAGATTTTCAAAAGACCCATCTCCCGTCTGGGTTATCTTTAATAGTTTCGCTGGCTGGACCCCGTCGGCAGCCAGGAAAGCAGGTTGTATGCAGAAAGCAGACAGCAGAGGATAAATAAGGATTGCTTTAGGAAGGAATAATTCTCCCCTAAGGTAACTCTTAAGCAGCAAACGTTCCCAATATGAGACACTATTGCTTCTTCTGAAAGTCCGTCCAGCATTTCTGCAAGAAAACCCTTCTCAAACACACTGCTATGAGATTTACCGGTGTTCCTGCCTCACATATAGGGGTTCATGCAAATAAAAAATAATAATAAAAAAAGGGATGGAAAAAATGCGTGTCAAGCTTGCAGCTCCACACAAAATTGTAATCAGAGATTTCTGCGTGCAGAGTTTTGCAGACACATACTTCGACCGGGGCATTCAGCAGTAGCCTCTGTGCATTTCAGCAGCTGAGCCGGGGGGCAGGACCAGCCTTTCGCAGCGAGCAGGCTGCGACTAGCCCTGCAGAAGAGCCTTGGATCAATCTGAGTGCAAATTTATTTTGAAAGTCAGGTAAGAACTGATCTGCCCACTTGCCTAAGGAGTGATAATACATGCTGTATTAACAGTAAAATGCTTTTCTTCTCTTTGGTCTTTGTAATTAAGACTTCTATATCACTTTAGGGAAAAGCAGCTTCTTGTGTCCGGCCTCACTCTTGGAAAAACACAGAGCCTCTATGGTTTCTACCATGAAGTAGAAAAGGCAGCGAAAAATTATCTGCAGCCAAAGGAAGGGGATTTCAAATTGTTTTAAACGGGAAACCTGCAATCATTTCAGGTTATCAGCAGTGCCTAAGCAACTTAGTAAAACAAATTCCCATAGACTCCAATGGTGGGACTGTCTCCAAAGAGTTCAATGTGATTTTCAAAAGTGCTTCAATGACATAAGCATGCAAATCCCACTGACTTGTAAAGTGCCCTAAGTGCTACCAGAAATATTTTTAAAAGGTGTTTAGGCTCCTACTTCCCACTGAAATCAACAAGAATTAGCCACAGACGTTCAAAAATACTCCCCAAAGGCAACACAGTATTAAACTTTCATGTTATTTAAAGGAGGCTTTTTCAAAGTTCATAAATTACCGGTCCTTTCAGCTCCTATCATTTAAGGAATGAGGAAAAAAGAAAAAAGAGATGGAAATAATAACACAAAACAAAGAAAAAACCCCCACATTTTCTCTTTTTCTAGCAATGGTTTTCTTTGCATTACTGATTTTCAGAATGGCACCGAAAATAACAGGGAAGCAGAAAGTAAAGATAAATCAGTAGAAAGACTGAAAAAGCTTACTAAGATACTTAGTAAAATATCTACATTTATTATTTCTCCTGACATTTTCACTCGCATATTCCAGGGTTTCCTCACTCGATCTCATTAACACATAAACCCACAATGCAAGACTCCTCTTTCATAGCCACTAAAGAAGGAATGGAAACATTCATTTCAAAAGAAGCTTTTCTTTTTTTTTTTCTTGAAATAATAAGAAAGATACCTATGCAAGACTTCAGCACACTGGAACATGTAGTGTTTAAACAGGGCATATTGTCTATGGCTGAGAGGATTTAAATTCCTGCCTGGGCAGAACAACCTATATGGTTACATTTGTGATTTACATAGAGGACTGAAAATCAGCGTATGGCATCTATGAAGTTTCTCCCAACCTTCAGGACTGTGTGCAAATCCTGCCTAACAACTGATTGCAGCAACAAATTTATACCTCAATAACTAGTAGGATAAAGTCTTTCAACTCCTGGAAAACTGGTTCGGTGATTGTGTGATACTGATGCAAACCAACTTGGTGATCTTGAAATTGCAGCAGTCAGTATGGGGCAGAGGGCTTTGTCTGTCCCTAAAATGGGATGCACTTTGGCTAAATGCTTGCCCTGTCGATATGCAGGGAGAGGAGGAATAAGGTCAAAAGTCCAGCAAAGCTCAGCTGGCTCAGACCAGCACCAGTACCATCCTTGAGTCAATCTGGGAATGGCATGGCCGAGCTTGCACCCAGCCTCCTTAGGATTAGCGCGATGAAGTATCAGCGTGGAGAAAATGGAAATGTGCCTCCTGTGGGAAACAACTACTTTTGCTGTATTTTTAAGAAAACCTAGTCTAACATTTTGAAATGCAGTGATATCTGTAGTGAAAGCATGAAATAGTTTACTGAACCAATTATAAAACCTCTCTCCACAGAAAACACAAAATAGGAAGATTTTCCATAAATACTCTGAAAAAAAAAAAGGCCAAAGCTATTTTAGAGAAAATGAAATCTATGTTATACTGCCAAAATTTCTGATTAAATAATTTAGTCAAAAAGACTATTTTATGATACAACAAAACATAAAACCCTCCCGATATTACTGCAAAACATGTCTTCTGCAAAGGTATTAGATGCTAGGTAGTAAACCTGGGCTCCATTTTATTCCTTTTAAGGTTAAGTAACCTTTTTCTTTTAAGAATAAATTGAGACTCGAAGTCCAAAATTACTGCTTTTAAAACATAAGAGTACAGTAGTTTCAGATCAAAGCCCCTGTTCCAATTTGTTCAGAATATTCTTTTTGACTCTAACACACTGTGTTTTCAAACCTACCAACACTGAATAATTTTACATATTTATGTTCTGTACTGGGTAAGACCACGGCTCATCCAGGAGGACCAGTCTGGGGAGAGAGAAAGGCAGCATGTTTTGCTGTGTTAAAAGTAAAAAGAAGGAAGAGAATTTGCTTGGTCAGGATTTGTTGCATGAGCCCTGCTCACAGTTAGCAAGGCATATGGCTGTATTTCTTCTTTCCCCTCATATTCCACTTTTCTAGCTTCTCATGCATACACACACTTGGTTTTATTTTTTCTTTATTAAGAGGAGTGGCTTTCTCCCTATTTTTTCTCTGCTTTAAGTCATTTTTCTGAAGGAAACAGTAAACTTCAAGCAGGTGGACCACCACCCAAGAGTGCGCAAATGCTAGTCAACCCAAGACCCTTCTGGATTAATTACAACATGGCAACCAAGCCATTCTTTCATTTGCCAACAGCTATAAGCAAAACACCTAACCCTGATCTGGACAAAATCTCCACGGTGCAAGCGCTCCACACGAGCTTCTCTGCTGGTCCACACAAAGCACTGATGGTGTGCAAAGTGCAATGACTTTCCACCATGTGGCAGATGAGCCTGTGTGCCAGTAAACGTGGCTAGCCTAACAGCTTAATGGTTAATGTGTTACATTCACCCATGTGGTATGTAAATGCAAGGATAGCAATGTGCAGTGCTTGTTGACTGAGAACTGGAAGGATAAATGCAAGGCTTTTTGGCAGAGCAAGTAGGAATCAGCCCCAATGCCACCCAAGGTGGGCTTTGAGGCATTGCTCCTACTGCTGGCCAGGGAATGTAGATTTAGAGAGCCGGTGTCTTATTAAACCCACCTGCAATGCCAGCCTGGGTGGAGGACACCGAGCAGGTATTCCTCGCCATGGACGACCTCTACTTCTGTGCAACCTCACAGCAAGCTCTCTGGAAAGCTGACCCCAGCTCGTGGCCACACCAGCAAGGAGAAAGCAGGCAACTCAGCAGCATTCATCTCTCACAAACAAAGAAATCTGATCATCCCCAGTAATTTCCTTAGGACAGATTGCAGCAGCAGCCTAGAGCAAAATTAACTGGATGTTCTGTCAAAGCCATTAGGCTGGGACTGAACTCAAAGAAAATTATGTTCACTGATGTCTTCATATTTACTTTAAAATGCAGTCATTTTGACAGGCTCATGAGGTAGAAGATCTCATTTTATGAAGGTCTTAAGGGACAAGAGGAGCAGAAATATAACATGCTGCTGTCTCAGTCAGCAAAATGATCACAAAATTACTTTACAACTGACTTTCAAAACTACAAATCCAGTTATTTTGAGTAATTTCAGCCTTTTAAAAGACACACCGTGCTTCAGGTTGACCAAAAAAGCAACAAACGTGATAAGTACGATTCGGATAATTTCCCTTACTCGTAAAATAATGTTTCTGCACACAACCACCTTCATCTCCTTCAATTCAAGAGCGACTTCAGCAGCACCGCCTACCAACCAGATGACAGAGTACAGACTTCATTTGCAGTCAAGCCAGCAACATTGCCTATCTCAGGGTCTTCAGATGGAAGAAAAACCCAGGAAACTGAGACACAAGAAAGGAATAACCTTCTCTTGATGCTGCAAGGGAGTGCCACGTCCTCAGCCCCCCCAGCACAGTGCCCAGCAGAGTGCTCCTGGGACATGACCTGGGGTGCTACCTACCACCAACACTGTGTGACATTTAACACTACCATAAAGCATTAACCAGTTAACCAGCAAGAAGGAATTGGCATAACTTTTCTCTAACTTGAGAAAAAGCAGTTTTGGGTTGCCAGTAAAAAACAGGAGTGAAGGACAGCCACAGCATCAGCTGCATCACCTTGTAATCTGGGCTATCTAAAAGCCACTCTGCATTACTCCAGAAAAAGAGCTACATCTGTCCAAAATACTGCAAAGGGTCTTGCCAAACTCAAGATTCACCCTAAAATCTTGTTAAGATTTGCTCATTACCAGCCTAGGTCTCCTTCACCTCCCAGTTTAGGGTTTCTATCCAGAATGAGCAAGACATCTAAATTTCCAAAACTTTCAATACTCTGCTTATAATTAATTGCCTGCTTGGCATCAAAGGCATGCAGCCGCCCCTTTTTGGGATGACATGGTGAAAAGACAAAATGAGGAGAGGCCACCACTGGTACCAGTAAAAGGCATACAAAATTTTCAGAGCTGCTCCATCAAAGCACCTTGCCAGTGACGCCAGGATGGAACGTCGGAAAGTCTCATTTTCCCTGCAGAGCCAACACTCCTGCAAAAGGTGTGTTTCTCACACTGAAGATGAGAAATACACAGTTTACTGCCAAACACGTGAACAGGGTCTTACACAAAGCTCCTTGGAGTAACTGGCTTGTAAATCATCTCTACTCTGCAAGTCCAGTACTATACAATCAGAAAATAACTTGGTGTAATACCAGTTCCCCGACTGTAATTGCTGTGTTCTCCAGCCCTGAAATAACTGTAGAGCTCAAAGCCTTGTTTGTACACAGGTGCTAGCAGCCAACAAAAGCCAGGCTGCTCTGTGCCAAGACCTTCTGCACAGACTTTACTCCTGCAGAAAAACTTGCCGTGAGCAGAGCTGGGTGCACCCAGCCTCGGTAGGAAGGAGAAGCTTTGGGGCTTTTTTTTTAGTAATTTTTGCCTACTCCAACTTTCAATATTTAAAATCTGATGCTCTTAAAATTAAAAAAAAATTTAAAAGTCCACTTTTGTCCTTCCTTTAAATGGATTCTTTTCTTAGCTTCTGCCTCCACTGCATTTTAATTTCATTTTCTACTTTTTGCTTATTCCTGTTGACATTTTGAAACAAATCCTTTGCTACACACAATCTCAAACAAAGAAAAAAAAATCTAACAGCAAAAAACCAGGAATTTAAGACTTCCACCGTTCTTGATAGCATCAAACAAGAACGACACAACTAATGCAGTAAGAGCAATACTGCTCAACTGCTGATTGCAGTTAGCACATTAAATTCCAAGAAGGGCCACTTTTTTGGTGTGCCCGCAATGTTTTCCCCTCCTCAACCCCTTTCAAGTGAAATCCTGCAGCATTACAAGTTGAGGATTTACCCCAGGGAAGCAGCGATGGGGCTGGAGAGGGGCGTTGCCTGGGGTCACCCACAGCTGGCAGGGAGAGCCAGAGCCACCGGTCCCATCAAGGCTGGGAAGAGCCATGGCGGAGCAGGAGCCCAGCACCCCCAGATCGGTCAGGGCACGGATGGCAGAGATGATGCTGGTTTATATCTGAAGCGAGAAACAGCTATTTCTGCAAGTGCCAGCAAGCCCAGGAATTTAAATTCCTTCCCGGGAATCTGTGGCACGTGCACCCTGCGCTGCCCTGACGTCAAGGACAGCCTGAATTAATTAGGGACAAAATAATTAGGCAAAATACATCTTGTAAAATTATCAAAGGACATCTGATATCTGAAGCACGCACAATGTTACAATAACTGCGATATCTGCATAACCTGTCAGAAGCAATAGAAATAAATGAACGTTGCTGTTATTAGTGCTGAAGTTGTCTTTAAACCCATTAAAATCATCGTAGCCTCAGCCCCAGAGAGGAGAAAGGTGGTGTATGACATCGGTGCTGATTACAAGGAAGAGGAATCTGGTCAAGCTGGTAGATACAGCGTTTCAAGTAGGCAGAGTGTTCTGGAAAAGCTATTATTTCTGGACAAAAAGGAGCAGAGGATTGGACTGCACCAAGAAACCAAAAGAAAAAAAGAAGAAAAAAGACAAAAAATATCCTTGAATCTGGATTTCCATTTTGAGCAAAACTAAATCACTTCCACACCCCCCCAAAAAAAAAAGACGTAATATATATTCATTAGAAATCAGATTTCTTAAAAAATAAATGTGAACGTGGTTCACTATAAAGACATAAACTGGCAAAAAAATAAATAACAAGGAAATATGATGCAAAGCTGGTGATCAAAACAGACAATACTTGGCTTTGTTGTAATTAAGATTTACTTTAATGGATAAATGTTGTTTTTGGCATCATGTCTCTCACCCAGAAGCAGCCACTTAAAATTTCTGACTAACATTAACTTTTCAAATTGCCCAGAACGGGAGACCGTCTTAAGTTATTACCCTGGGACCTGCAAAACACACAGGCAAATTTGGGGTTATTAACAGGAAGACAATGTCCCAGGAGGGAAGGGAGAACACCATGCCGGTTTTGGTCACACCCAGATTTTGCAAACACGTGTATGCAATGGACATATCCAGGTACGTAAACAGTAATTTAATCAGTGCAAGCTGGCGAAGTGGAGAGTACGTATATATTCTCTGCATTGAATATAGGCACTAAGGTGTCAAGTAGAGGTCCATCCTCACATGCTGACAGGCACTCTAGCCCAGGCATCCTCCGAGTGCTGAGCCAGGGTGGGATGCTGCTGCTCTTCCCTCTTGAAGTGAGCGCCACAGGAGACTCCCACAGAGCACGGTGAATCCGTTCTCCAAGCACCGCATTTTGATGAATGCTGAACAACGGTGGAAAAACACAGCCAGCCAGGAGCGCAGAGCAGGCGGCGGGATGATTTGGATGGCCTCTCTCTCCTGCCTTGAAGCCAAACACCGGTTGCAGTGCCCCACGCTGCGATCTGAGCTGACTAGCTGTGCTAGCAGGGCAGCGAAGCATTAAAAGTTGCTAGATCATGAAATTTTCCCTCCGTCGGAGGAGTCGAACTCAGGTCCAACTCCTCTCGCAGATAAAAACACCCAAAAATATTTTAGGAACGGCTGCAGCCCTATGAGACTGCCAGCGCTGCACCCGTCTGTAAAGCAGATACACACCACAGCGCTCTATAGAGGATACACCTAAAGCTGAATTCTGCGTGGGTGTTTATAAAACTGCAGAGGAAAAAAACTAAAACGTCCAACCAAACAGGTCTGAACCAAGAAGCACGCTTTCATTACTATGAATTTTCTCCATAGAGGGGGTCTTGTTTTATACAGAATAACATGAGGTGGGGGGACAGGGGGCAAAAGCAGCTCTGAGGTACCAAAGGTGACCCAAGTAACCCAGCTTTGACACGTAAAAACTTGATTTTTTCACAGTTCAGCTCTCTGTAGCGATTCACAGCGTTGGTTCCTTTGCAGCCAGCAGCAGGCAGCTTGCTCACCAGCTCTCACAAGCAAATTGATTTGCTTCTGGGGGCAAAAGCAACTGCAGGTTCACTTCTAGAGAAATCCCCAGGACTCAGCTTTTAAGAATGATTTTCTGTATGGGAACTGTTCATTATCTCAATAAACTTCAGGTGGCTACACATGTGTCCTCACTCCTATGACCTAACCGTATTTCCACCTGCAGCCAGGACGGTTTGGGGTGCACGTGTGGCAAGCGAGCTCGGCAAAGACGAGTCGTCGCCCAATGTTTTATAGTTAGCACTCCTGCTTGTAGCTTGTCCTATTCCCAAGCTCCTCCTTTTAATAATGCATTTACTATTCGATCCTCTAGCATGTAATTAAGTCCAGGGAAGTCTTGCAGGCAGCAGTAGGATGAAACTGATACAGTGCTATGTAAAGTCTAGCATGTAGGTTATGCAGTCGGTGGGTATACGTAAATATATATATGCATATAACATCTTCATTCCTTTGCACATCCATGCATTCTGAACATATAATTAATAGCAGTAGAGCTCGAAGGGCTGCATACGTAGGAACACTCTTGATGTAACATTTTGCATGTTTATTCTCAATGGATATTTGTGATTAACTCTGCTAGGCATTTCTTTTGTATCTCTGTTGAGAAAATATTATTAAATGGAAATAATCCCCTTCTTGCAGGTGATAACCCCCTTCTTACAGGTGGCCTTCAGATTTCATGTTCTGTTAAAAAGTTACAAATTAATTTGGAACACAGGGTAGGAAGGGCAAGTTTTAGTAATTTAATTAGAGCTCTAATACAGCACAGTCCTCCTTTCAAAGTTTTCCTCTTTTCTAAGGAGCTTGCTGACACTGGAGAACAGGAATGGCCAGAGACTGCAAAATCACTCATAAAAATCTCACTTATTTCTGTGAGGTCAGTACTTCACCTATAGCCTGAGCAGCAATACATTGGATTCCTGTCAATTGCAAACATGATCCTGGACACAAACAAATGCTTCTGCATATCATTTTTTTTTAAGAATTCTCCAAAAACTAGCTTACGGTGTCAAAAGTTAATGGTCAAAAATGTCACTTACAGGTATTGCAATTAATTGTGCTGCAAAGAACAAAATCGCAATCCTTATTACCACTCGGTGAGACCAGTGGACTTGACTCACCAGTGTTTGTTTAAAGTTGAGCACTCGCTTCTGATTAAAAATAATATGATATGAAGTGAGCTGAAATGTCAGCCGTCTTCCCACACCTTATCTACAGCACTGCAGATTAGAATTTAAAATCAGGATATAAAGATGTATCTGTCTGCGCACAGCGTGGATATGGAAGGCATTCGGATACCAAACCAACGTTCCCAGCCTTCCTCTGAAGTTTTGTAGCTTTTTATTTAGCAAACAAATAAATAAGTGAAAAAGCCACACTGTGCTGCAGCAATGAAGAAAGGACTCATGGCCACCCAGATAAATACATCGACACGTACGTCTTTTCGTCCATCCAAAAGCAGTTATACCCTCTTTCACTAACTCCACAAGAATAAATGCAAACTCCTACCTCTTACTGCAGGCAAGCCACCACACGGCTGGCAGCGCCAGTTTCCAGCTGTGTGCCGTGATCCGGAGCCCCAAACCCTGCCCACTGGGGCACCTCCACCTAGCAGGGCAGCCCTCCTTTACTTCCCAAAGCTTAGCTGAGACAAGACACAGCACTTTGCCTCCCTAGGTAACTATGTGAGCTCAGCTTCCAAGGCAGGGAAAAACACAGCTTCACCACCACCCAGCAGAGAAACTCTCAGCTGCACGTGCACTTGGACTGCCCAACACATCCTCAGCCAACCCAGGCAGCTGCCAGGTTTCAGGGTTCGTGCTGTTTGCCTCTCATATTTGCTCCATGGCTTACTGTCAATAGCAGATGCTGGATCCACCCCTTTCTGGGGCCTGTCCTTCCCTAAATCAGGCTGCGATCTTGCACTGTTAAGACTGTGGTTACACCCACTGCCGACTTCATCATCTGAGTGATCAACACGGCCAGCAGGATTGTAAGTCAGCCCATGAGCAGCTGTCATGTTGACATGCAAACCCAAAACCTGTCACCAAAAACTCCCCGTGAACCACACCTGCAGGGATGTAGAGCACATTTGGGATCCAGGGATCCACTCATACAACTCGGTTATCCTGAAACCAGTGCTCCTGACGACCTCCTGCTAGGAGAAACCAAGCTACACGCACTAACAACACCCCAGTTGTGCTGTGGACACACAAAGCGGGTGTGTTAGCCCGGTGGATGACCCAACACAGTCCAGTTCAGGGCTTGCTTAGGTCCACACCCACCTCCTGCTCTGCAGGTACACATATTGATGTATCTCCACACCCAGTCCAGTGGGCAGATGCACCTCTGCTACTCTTACTGCATGACCTGAAATCTTCCATGCTTTGGCCCAGCTAATCGACTAGGAGATGAGGATGTCAAAAAGTAGCGTGTATATAAAGCAAACCAGTCTCAGAGTTTTTAAAAAGCATTTGTAATGAACGTTAAAAGTGTTGAACTGAAACCTCTTTCTCATGTGTTTTTATTTATTATCAGTATTCACCATTTAACGGAAGTTCAGTGGTCCCAGCACTGGGCCGCAGTTGCTTCCCTTCAAAGCCAATGGCAGCACGTTTAATGATTTATTATCATTTGAGCTAAGCATGGTTCACAAACCATAGCTGTAAATTTACTCTCTATTTCACCTAAGAGGCAAAATAAAGTTTGAAAGAAACTGCTCAGAACAAGGCAGACTTTTAAGTAGCTACCCCTCCTCTGCAGTTCACTGAATTTGGCCATCAGAAAAGGACTAAAATGACAACAAAGGGGGTAAATAACTAAATAAGTTAAGTCCTATGAGCTTTCTGTGCATTTAAATTGATATAAAGCCAGTCCTGCCTTCCCAGCACCCCGATGGCATCTCAGGTCTTCAGTGCTTGAAGGTCACAATTCAGCCACCAGAAGATCAGGCAAGCAATTCACACAATAATAGATGTTCAAGACAACAACTTTGGGAGTCTTTCCACTTGTATTTGGGTGCCAGCATTTTATGATCCATAATTAAAAATCTTGCAGGCAGTTACAAGGTAAAGCAGCCAACATGCTGAGATTCCCTAAGGACCACACAAACCTAAGAGATGAGGCCTGATGAAAAAGAGCTTATGCTGGAAGACACAGGATTTCTTCCTGGTGCAATAGCATAGTATGAAATCTTCATTTCATAATTTACATTTTCCTTCATTCAGACTCTATCCCAGAACAGCATGTATTCAGATACCAAGCAAGGCAGTAAAACAGGCTTCCTTGGTATTTCAGAGAGCTCCTTTCTTACGGTGGGGTCTGTAAAGAACCAGCATTAACGGGGTCCTGATTCAGGTTCAGATTCTGGGAATTAGCACACTACAAATAAATAACAAAAACCAGCATGAGAGAAAGAGGAATTTATGGCCTGTCACTGCA